>NC_057861.1:250774796-251094796 GCF_019393635.1 Dromiciops gliroides
AATGAATCCCTAAGAATGTATAAAGAGAAAGAAGCCTATAGTAAAGTATTCCCTGAAGGGAGCCCACCAGTATCACATTATTCATGGAATATGAACCTCTTAACTTGTGAAAAATAAAACTACTTTGCCTGGATATTCAGGGGAATAAAGTAGCACTCAAATCAAATTGGTATACCCCAAACTTGATGTCTGCAAAAGGAAGAACAATGTTAAAAATCATATTTAGAACTATGGTGAAAAAAATGATTCATTAGCCTAAGTTAAGGCTTCCCACCAAAGTCGTACTTTGATGACTTACGGAATGAAGGCAATCTTTGGTTCTCAAAGTCTGTGACAGAGAGTAAGCCCAAGCAATTTCTACCAAGCTGTAAATGCCTCAAGTATTGGAGGGATGTGCTAGAGTCAACTTGAATAGGCTTGTGAGAGCCAATTGTTAAACTTTCAGGTTAAGAATTTAGAAATCAATAAATACTATAAATCAGGACATGATTTATTGTATTTCTATTGTCTATACTTTTAAAAGTGATGAAAAAGATGTTAATAATGAAGATTAAAGTTCAAAATGTTTCATGTTTACATTTTTTGAGAGCCAGTAAACATAGATTAGCATACAACTGGATATGGGGTCGGGTGTAGCTGAGGAACATGGAAGAGAAGTTCATGGGAAGTTAGTAGGTTAAGGAACAGAGTGGATAGGGTGTTTGAGGGAGTCAGAAGAGAGAAAAATTGTGAACCAGATACTAAACTAGTTGAACAAAAGGAGTATCCTGTGGGCTATAGACAACAACTATTAGGATTTTAATTGGATGGTAGATATGGAATGTTTGAACTAAAGAGAAAGGGATGTTACTGAGTGATGGAAGTCAGGAGAGTACCTCAAAATGTCACTGGAGAGTAAGGAGTATTCCAACTCACCTGCCTTATCAAATGAATTGAGGGAAATGATTGTGAAAGTGTAGCTAGTATTGGAAAGGGTGACCAGCAAGGCTGTGTCAGGGGAACCAACTTCCCTCCTTCCAAGAAAGCAGATTTTTCAAGCACCAAATTCTCCAGGCCTCATGCATTGTAAAATTCTCATCTCCCTTCATCAACTACCTCTCTTAACCCATAAAAGCATTCATCAGTGCAATTACATTTCACATTCAAAGATCTCCTTCCTTCTCTCCTCTTTTCAATCTTCCTCCTTATTCATTCCCCATGGGCTCTTCTCCTTCTGAGACCACATATGTCACCTTCTTTTCATTATTTGTCATTGGTTTGACCCTGGTGCATCAATCATTCTTCTATAACCCCTTCAACTCCTACTCCTTCCTTTTATATGCTCTCCCATGTTGTAATATACTTCCACAGGGAAAAAAACCCAACACATTGACTTACTTATAGGTAATATGTTGCCAGGTTCTATTCTTCATGTCCCCTGTTTATCACTTCTCTGTTACCTCTAGCAGATTTCTGACTTCATCCCTGTTTCCCTGTTTGTATTTAAAAAAGAAGCCTCCTGCTGATCTCTTTGTTGTCACTCTATTCCTATGACTTTCCTTGCCTGCAGCATTTAGTCACTCCTGCATTTCTGTTGTATGGGGACATTCCACAGGCAAATAATCTCTCCAATACTGGGTGTTTTATTTTTCTGAAATGTTTCCAATCCTTATTTATAATTGAGCATTGATCTTTTGCAGGGCAGGTCACCCTGGGCTGCATTTAGAGCTCCATGGCTTTTCAGAATGTCTTACTCCATTCTCTCTTCCTTTTTCTACTGGGTGATGAATAATCTTGTGTTATTCAACTGTCCTTTCCTTTGTACTTGAAAATCTTTCACCTTTTGGCTTGTAGAACTTGTTGTTTCTGAACTGAATTGTTAAATTTAACCATTACTTCTAGCCTGGCTTCTTTTTTTCCTGGAGTTAGTCAGTCTGTGAATTATTTATAATGGAATTTTATTTTCTATGTTTAGAAGTCCTGGGCATTTCTCTTCTATTATTTCCTTCATTATAGTACTGAGGTTTTATTTTGGTGTCTGGGTTTTCATTTTTCTCCTGAGTTTTTCTTCTGGGAGATTTACAATCCTTGGAATGACTATAATCCTGTTTTTGAGATCTATGTTTTTCTTTTATAGTAAGCATATTTTCTTTAAATATTTTTTTTTGCTTCTCTTCTAGGTTGTCCTTCACTTCTGTTTATTTGCATTCTCAATCTATCGGTTTTTCTTTGTTTCTTTGGTAAGGTTTGCCATTGCAGATTCAGGTTTTTCCACTGTTTATTATTTTTCTTCTGTGCATGACATAAATTCTGCTCTCCTAATTCTCATTTCTTTTAAAATTGCTCAGGAATAGCAAGTTGTGGTTCCATATTCTCAAATTCCGTAGGGTCCTATGTCTAATCAAGTGTTGGATCATTTTTACTCATCATCCATCTTTTCCCCCTATTAAATTATTGTCTTGGTTTTGTAAGTTATTTCACTTTTGGTTTTATCTGGAGATCCTTTGCTCTTTGGAACACATAATTTTACTCCTTGCAGTTTTCTATGGGTAAAGAATATTCTGTTATTTGTATTTTTTTCCTTTGTAGTTGAAGGTCTTTGTCCTGAATACTTGCAGAATTTGTTATCATTGGAAATGGTAAATTTCATCACAATGTGTCTTGGAGTTTGCAGCATATGTTTTTTTTCATCTTTTTTTTTTTCTGGAAACGATCTTTGGATTGTTCTGATTGGTTCATTGTTTTCCATGTTCAGAAGCTGGGTTTTTTCTTGTGTTATTTCTTTGATCAATGTGTTCAGATTTTTTGACCTATTGTATTTTCTGGGAGACCTAAAATCTTTTAAGTAGTCTCTATGCACCCTGCCTTCAAGATCAATGTGTCATATTTATATTGAGATAATGGCTTCTTTTAATGTTACTGTTCTTTGCTTCTCTTTTTCCAGATTGTCCTTCATTTCTGTGTATTTGAACATTTGAATTTTCAATCAGTTATCCTTTTTTTTTGTTGTTGTTTATTTCTTTGGTGAGACTCTGTGAATTCAAGTTTTGCTATTTTGCTAATTACTTCTGTTGTGTGGTCCACAAATTCTCTTTTATACCACTCATGAATAAACTGCTGTTTTCATGCTCTGTTGGGAATCCTAAGGTTTCCCTGCCTCATCCTGATGATTCATTTGTCTTTGTCTTCAATGTTTATTCATAGATTTCTGGACACTTTTAACTGATCTAGAAGCTGAATTCCTTTTTGTTATTAGCATCTTCCTAGCTGGTTTCTCTGCTTATCCTCAAGGTCTTTAACTGGGTCTTCTTTCTCCTGAGATCTTTGGTTATGTTACCTTATATTTCCCTATTATTCACTATCTAACTCTGTCCCCTTTGATAGTGCTTTCCTTTAGGACTGCACCTCTCGGGGCAGCTAGGTAGTGCAGTGGATAGAGCACCAGCCCTGGAGTCAGGAGGACCTGAGTTCAAATCCGGCCTCAGACACTTAACATTTACTAGCTGTGTGACCCTGGGCAAGTCACTTAACCCCAATTGCCTCAATAAAAACAAAAAAAGAAAGAAAAAGGACTGCACCTCTGAACTGTGTCAGCTTCTTCCCACATTGTATAATTCACATTCACTGATTTCAGTTTGTCTTAAGTGATTTCTAGGGGGATAGTACTGGCCCCAGGTGGATGCCTGTTTCCCTCAGGCTGTGTTTTGTCTTGTGTCCTGCCTGACTTGACTCTGCTCCTTAGTTCTCTGGCTGAGCTCTATGGTAGAAGAGAGTACTTCCATAGTGCTTTCCCAGTCTGAACAAGCTGCTGCTTTTGCTTCTTCTTTGTCCTCCTATTTTTTTCTTCTTTTTCCTCTTCCCCTTCTCTTCCTCCTCTTCCTCTTCTTCTTCCTTTCTTCTTCTGCTTCAAACTAGTAAGCTGGCTTGTGTAATATTCTATGGATATAGTGGGCAGTGGTGGAAGGGTTGCTGATTTGTTAGTAGTTAGGGGTTAGTCTTCTCTGCTGATAGTTTATCATATTATTTCCAAGTTAGAGTTCTTGGCTTTCTAGCTGTAGAGGTATATAAAATTGTTTTATCTACTTAGCATAATTCCTATTTTGGAAAGGTTTGAGAGGTTGTGAGGAACAGAAGAAATATCTCTTTCTCCATCTTATTGGTCATGTCTTAATATACACTTCAAAACAGCCCATATAATAGAAGTTCATAGTTTTATATACAATCCCCCTTTTTATTCTTCATCGAATCCTAAAATGTTCATGTTAGTCGATGATTAATAAGTTTATGTTAAAGCAAGAAATTAATTTTTTTAATCTACTGAGATATAATGTGGTTGTATAAGGAATAGCTATACCAAAAATATCCTTAAAGTAATTAAGAGTCAGCTTAGGCCTTAATGGTATTTATCAGCAACAGAAAGTAAGGTTCATTGAACTTAGGCCACTAGAGTGAAATAGAAAGAATGTTAAGTGAACACATTTTGATAAGTTAAAAAATATATAGTAATTTAGTGATGATAGGTTGAGTGAAGGGAAAACAATCTTAGCAAAAAGAGGTTCAAATGTAAATAGGAGAATAATTGAGACATTTTCTGGTACTTTTCCACTGTTTTGGATATCAGCCAGCATCTACTCTTTTTATGTGAAAATGTCTGTGCTTGTATGTACAAACTTATAACAACATATGTGTTCCTACAAAATCCCACCAATTAAGATGGATTGAGATAAAAGTTCAACTGCATTAGTAATGTAATGTAGATAATTTGGGAAGTCTTATTTTGTTATTTTTCAATACATGTAATTCTTTATTCAAATCCTAATCCAGAGCCTGATCACAGAATGAAGGGGATACTTGGTCTCCAAGGCTATGCTGGGGTAAGGCATGTCCTGGATTATCTATGAGGACAGAGTAGATGTCATCTGGAAGCCAGTCTTACTAGCTGAGTTGGAGAAGCTCATGCCCAGGTTAGATACAAGGAGTTGGATGTTTTGGAGAGAGCAAATATTGAAGACTCTTTATTAAGGCATAGAAGGCTTGCAATTTGCCCACCCTGACAACATGTAGATCAACAAATATCCAACCAAGTACACAAGTACAGGAGGTTACATGTGGATTCTACATTAACTCATAGAGGTACTGCTTTAAAAAGCAAATAATGATTATTTCTATTTAGCCCTCAGCTAAAATCCTTCTCTGATAGCTCAGGCTAGAGTGGCTGTGTAATTTTGGAATGATATGATTCTCCCCACTTCCCACTTCACTTCTATATAGCTGGAGAGGTTTTGAACACAGGGTTAGCAAACAGCCTGTGTTCTGTACCTAAGTTCAGAGAAGTAAAAATCATACATTTGGTCACTCAGTGTTGAATTTTGGGGGCAACAACACATAAAGGCTGTATACTAAAGTGTGGAGGGGTTATCATTTGTATTGGTAGAATGCATTACTGAAATTGTGAGAAAACATGATTAGCATACCTAAATATCAACCTTGTTATTGTACAATCATTTCAATAGTATCTGATGCTTTTGTGAACCCATTTGGAGTTTTCTTGGCAAAGATACTAAGTAGTTTTCCATTTCCTTCTTTAACTCATTTTCCAAATGAGGAAACTGAGGCAAACAGAGTAAAGTGACTTACCCAGGGTCACACAGTTAGTAAGTGTCAAATGTTTGAAGTCAGATTTGAACTCAGGTCCTCCTGAATCCAGGGCCCATGCTTTATCCACTGTGCCACCTAGCTGCCCCCTAAAATAAGTATTGTAGGTTGAACTACCTGGCCTCTGAGGTCCTGTTTAGTGGTACAGTGGGTATGAAAGAAATTGTCCATAGTCAAGAAGGGTATTTGAGCCTGTGTGACTGCCCACTCTGATATTATTTTTTAATGTACTTTGGGAGAGAAAGTATTCTAGGGAGAAATTGCTTTTGTGTTGCATTAAATGTCAACTTAAGACATATTACAGCTTCTGTGAAATCCTGAAGTTCTTTTGAAGGGAGTCCAATAGCAAGAATTATTCTATGATTCTATAATTGCTTAGGTCTAATCCCCTCTCTGTGTGTAAGAGAAGCTTGGAGTAGAAATTATATTGGAGTAGAATGATGGCAACTGCTCAAAGTTAGCTTTCATTCATTTTCCTTGACTTTCTTCCCCATACCTCTTGCTAAAGGTAAAAGCTTTTGCACAGTAATGAAGATATCCTTGCTACTTAAATGATATTCCAAGTGATACTACACAAAGAGTTTTTTTTTGTGCTTTTCTGAAATGGAGGATATTATTCATATCACATTACATGTGTTGATGTCCCCCATCACTTAGAGATGGCCATGATCATAGCTGCTGTCATGGGAAAAAATAAGGATGGGTAAATGAGGTCAATTCCAACAGACAGATGAAACTTGAGAGGAAGCCTGGCCACCCAAGACTAGGCATCAAAATATACTCACACCTCTACTTACAGACCACTGAGTATAACCAATTGAGAAATGCTTTATAAAGTTTGCATCCCTGCTTACTTCCAAAGGGAATCCTTGGAGCCTGCCCTACTCTCCTTCATTGTTGTCCTCCTCGAGTTTTTGACCCTCTATCTGATCCATGCTAAACGGTGCCACTTTCAACATCCAATAATGTAGATCCAAGCTAAAAATCTGGCTTCTCTGACCATAATTTTGGACTCTACTCACATAGGAATTCTTCTGCTGTGATATCCCCCTGTTCCTTCATATTGGAAAGGTTTCAACCAAATGAGATAGTTTGTGAAGTGCTTAGTGCAGTACCTGGTATATAGTAGGGGTTTAATAAATGCTCGCTCCCTTCTCTTTCCTTCTCTTAACCAGCATTAGAGAACCAACCCAATCACACTCATCATAAATCCTGAAGCTACCCCTTGCCCTGTTATGCAGTATTGCCCTCTACTAGCAGTTACTTGTAATAAGCAATGAAAATAAGCAGAAAATAAGCCAAATGAAAATCAGACTGGAGGAGAAGTGTTGGTCAGAAAAGATTTTAAAATCAGAAAATATTTAAAATACTCCACTTTTCCTAGCTAAGGCTTTCTATTTACAGAACCTGTTTTTATGGTGTTAAGTCTGGGTGTGTTTTTTAGAAAGATGCCATGTTCTTAGATCCTAGTGGTGAGGGGAATAGTTTTAAAAAATATCCTGTTTTAGAGGGGCAAAGGATAATAATGAGAAAGGGGGAGGGGCCAATGCAAAAATTACTGACCAAGTAGGATTTCTGCAGCCTAATGATTTTCAAAAACCACTTGCCAAGCTGCATTCAACCAAGGAGTCCCAAGGGCAAGACTGATCTCAGCTCTCCATATTTATAATATGACGTGTAATTAATGCTCTATGAGCCGTTTGCAAGAAAAGAGTTCATTGGTCATCAGTTAAAACATTGCCATGATCATTTCAATTACTGGCTAATTTCTAAATTTGTGAATATATTTTATTTTCATCTTTAAAGTATGATGGCATTTCTCTTTGATTCCTCATATTAGTTGACAGTTAAAAGCCCATGACAGTGGACTAACCAATAGATTCTCTGAGAACATTTTTCTTTGTGAAAAAGCACGTAATGAAAGAAATTCACCATGAAAACTTCTTTTTTTCACATATATTTCCAGCCACTTTCTCTAAAAGTGGATTTCCTATAAATATTCAATATTACTAGTATTTCATCAAGGCAAGCACTGATATGATGACAACAACTGTCCTAAGACTTTATCATGTTAGTTTTGTTGAGTTATTATCTTGTTTTAAACTGAAGCAGCCAGTAGAAAGGGGGATGTTTTCAAAGATATCTAATAGCCCACTTATGATCTTGTCTGGTTTTTTATCTAGGTTTTTATGAGATTTGAGGCTAACCAGTATTAGAGATGAAGTGCGGTGGGAATTAAGGGCACCATTCAATATTTTCAGAGTAAAACCCAGAAAATGGTTTTGTTGGGGAGGAGAGAAATGCTATATTTTGTACCTATTTACCTACTGAAGACTATTTTGCTAGGCATGTAATATACATCAGTGTCATTACCTTAGAAGGCAAACTCCATGAACATGAGAATCATTTTATTTTTAGTGATTAATTTCTATTTGAGTAACTAGCATGGTTCCAATTGTGTAAGTGTTTAATAAATGCTTTCCCAGAGGAATATGAATGAAATAATTTGCAATTGGAAATTTAATTCACATTATCTCCTAAGTTGACCAGAGTGCTAGACTTGGGAACTAGGAAACTTAGGTTTGAATCCCAGATCTGACACTTAATACCTATGTGACCATGCACAAATTAATTAACTTTTCTGAGCCTTGGTTTTCTCATCTGTAAAATGAAAAGAATACTACTTTTTATGCTTATTTGAGAGTGTTGTTTTTAAGGAAAGGGCTTTTTAAGCCTTAAACCCTATGTGGCCTCCTATTACTTTTAGAAATATAGTCAAGAAAGGATTATTCTTTCAGTGAATTATAGTTTAGTATTATCATTCACCCCAACCCCTCAATGGTTAGAAGGTAGGGAAGGTCTTGTTTCCCCTTCTCAAACTTTTCTACCCTCCATCTAAGGACCAACTTTGACCATTCTATTCCTTTCCCTATAATTCCAGCAGAGAGAGATGAATCTTGAGAGCAAGCTTGGCCACCTCTCTCATCATTTTGCTAGGTAATAATATCCTTGAGTAACAATGTTGCATAATGGATAAAGTTTTGGGCTTGGAGTCCTCTCCAAGAAGGGACCAAAATTCTAGTGAGGAAAAAGTCAAACTCTATAACTTATAGATATGAGTCATGTAGAGCTATAGGTAGAAGACCTAGGAAAAGGTGCGCTCATATGTATTTGATCTGGCAAGTCATTTAACCCCTTAGCCCCAGGCTTCTCCTCTGTTAAATGGGGCAAATAATACTTGTAGAATCTACCACACAGGGTTGTAGGGAGGATCAAATAGCGCTCTCTTTCTCTCTCTGTCTCTATTGGTCTATGTGTATGTGTGTGTGTGCATGTGGGGGGGTGGATAAAGAGAGAGAGGGAGAGAAAGTACTATATATAGTTCTATTTGATAAATAATATATAAATTATATATGAAACATGTAAAATATATTAAAAATTGGCAACCATAAAGCATCCTATAAATATCATTTATTGTTATCAGAATTCTAGATCCTTTCTGAACCTTGGTTTCTAGAGTTATCTAAAAATCAAGCTTCAGGACTGATCAATGATAAAATAGCAGTCCATGTGATCAAGGTCAACACCTTTCTCATAAGCCAGGAACCAACCTCACTTACATAAGGAACAGGCTCAGAGCCCATTGCCTACCCTTGTGCCATTTACATCAATTTCATAGGCCTCTGAGCTTATTACATTCACTAGGTGTATTGATCTATAGTTTGCCATTCACTTACATGTAATCATGTTTAAGAAGACATGTCCAGACAGACAAGCCCCAAAGTGAAGAAACGGTATGTATTTTATGAAGAAAGTTGTTTTCTTCCCCTCAAGTTTGAGCATGACAGAGTATTTGAAAAGACTTTAAAAAGGAATAGTCATGCTTACTGATGTGATGATATGGGAGAGTGCTAATTCATCTGTGTTTTCTGTTAAAATATATGTATTTCAGTCGATTAAAAAAGCACATGCTGAAATGATCTTACTGCTCATAAAAGCAATATTTCAGCTTCGGTGTTTTTTATTCTTTTTTTTAATCAAATTATCTCCCAAAGCATTTTGGCTGAAGTTTATTAACAAGGCAATACAGCTATTAATGCTTTGAGGAGCACTCTTGCAAAGTTAAGTAAGAGACTTGACTTTTCCTATGCATACTGATCATACCTTTGGAAGGGCTAAAAGAACTCAAGATTCCATAGTTGAGTGGTTTTGAAGAAAGAAAATGATGTTACTGAGGCTTTTATATGTAATGTTATTAGATATTTGGAGGGGGAGCATTCAGAGGAAAACTATATTACTAGATTTTTAACTGGTATTTCAAGGATTATTATCAGATTTTCACAAAAAATCAGTTAGGAGCTGAAAAGGACCAGAGTAGGAGAAGGAGTCGGGCTGGGGCTAGATAGAGACTGTTTATATTTGGAAGGTGGACTATTATTGATATTATCCAAGTGGGACAGAATCCAGTCACAGGCATCATCCTAATTAAGAGGGCAAAAGTTTGACTCATTTTGAATCTGTCAAATGTCATGGGCATAAAACGAAAAGGAAACATGCTATAGAAAAGTAAATTATTTTTTATATTTCCTTCTAGCTTCTCAGCAAGCAAAAATCATATGAATCAGCCACTGACCAAGCTGTCATAATGTGATTTTTATTGATTCCACATGACAAATATGGAAAGGTCATGAGAAAATATTCATGTAACAGACATTCTATAAATAAGTCAAAGGGATACAAAAATAATCCTTTTTGGTTATCATGGCTTAAGGTGATCTGAATGGAGTCTTTTAGCTGTTTAAAAATAAAGTGTTCTCACCTGTACATGACCAAACAAAAATGCCCAACTTCCAATTAAGAATCACTTTATTCTATTTGTCTAAAATTATCCCAGTAATTTCAATTGAAGTTATTCATTTTTCCCCATTAAAAAATAAATTTATTTCCAATTAGCGCTCTGTTTCTTTCTACTGTGAAGGATAATTATTAAATAGTTTCAATGAGACCCTGTGCTTTGAGTACAACTGTGTTGTAGAAGTACTGAGCTTGGGCCAGTGATTCAATTAAGTCAGTCAATCAACGTTTGAGCAATTGCTGAATGTAAAGAACTGGGTTCACAGATGATAATGAAGTAATCCCACCTCCAGAGAAACTACAGTTGGGAGATAAGATGAGCACACACAGAAGTATAATACAGGGCACAATGGCATAGGTATCATTAAGTGGTACAAACACAATGCTTAGGGGGATTCAGAATAGATTGAGGCAGCATCTGACTGGGGAGAAACAAGAAAATACTTCTAGAGGTAATATTTGATTGGCCTCAAAAGATGGGGAAGATTTTGAAAGGTAAAATTAAAGCAGGGAGAGGCACTCCAGGAAAAGTAAATCAAATGAGCCAAAAGTGTGAAGTCAGGAAAATAAAAGGAATGTCTAGGAAAAGGAAAGTAGTTCAGATTGGTCAGAGCACAGCAAATATGAGTATAAAAAGGAAGAGTAAACACTAAAGCTGGAAAGGAGGATTTGGGCAAGATGGTGGAAGGCCTTGTATGCCAGGCTAAAGAGTCTGGGCTTTCTTCCATAGATAATAAGGAAACACTGAAGGCTTTTGAGCAGTAGACTGATTTGATCAGAGCTATGTAGGACATGTAGCCCACAAGTTGTGGGCTCCTTCTGTTCAGGGACCATGATTTAGGGTTCTTTTGTTCCACAGAGTAGCTGTCCAAAGTTAAGCGTGACATCCCCAAAAGGACTTGTTGGTCGACTTATTGTAAACACCCCATTTGCAGAAATTGAAACATATCATAATAAGTGATTATTTTAAAAAAACATTAACACTAAAAATTATTTAAGATTTTTACATGCAACAGACATATAAAGAATATCCTAATTATTTTTTTCCTGGTTGCAGAGACCAGAATCCAAATTTTAGTGGTTACACAAATACATACACATAATTGCAATAAGCTTCAGGATTTAAAGTAATATTATTGACAAGCAGGAGACCCTGACTTCTTTATTTTGGAAATTCTGGGTCCTTTGTTCCTTTGTTCATTCATGAAAAATTTGTTGAACACTTATTACACACAAGATATGTGGCTCTTTATACATTAAATTTATTTGTATACATAAAATAACTGATAAATCTCATAATGAGGTTTTTAAACACTGATCCATCTCCATACCAGCTATTAATAAGTTAAGGAAAATATTAAATATGAAATATCTCTCACCTACTCATATTTTTGCTCACATTTAGGCTCAAATTATAACAAAAAATAGAACATATTCCTAAATGTGAAACTATTCTTTCTATGCCTATATCTACATAAACAAATCACATAATAATTAAGAGAAAATGAATTTTAGTAGGAGAGTACTTGTCTACAGCTTCATTTTCCAATTTATGTATTCAAAAGGTGGCCTCAGGGGTGCAAAATTAACATGTACACATATCAGGTATGGCTATAACATGATTTAACTGATTTTTAACAAACAGACCATAACCTCATTCCAAGTAGACACCTCAAAAGGCTATATTCATATCCCACCAATTCTTCCATGGATCAAAACATGTTTGGAGCTTTTGTTTTTTTAAACTGCTTTGAGAGACAGTTTATGAGGCAGACAAGAAAAGCAGTTTTATTATGCCGCTTTCTTTCCTTCACTTTCTTTTTTATCTCAGAGTATTACCCAGCTTGATCTTCCACCTTAGCCAGTACTTTTGGCTCTAAATGAATGTTATTTCCAAAAATCAAATCCATTGTCCAAGTATATAGATTTGCTATCAGGGATGTCTCACAGACTCTGAAGGAGATTCCACAAGGTGAGGTCCCCATGTGGTGGAGGCAGTGGTCATATATAGTCACTGTGCAAAATAAATGTATACCTTCCTAAGTTTTTTTTTTTTAGAAGAGAGCAACATAAGCCCACATACATGTTTTATATTTGTTTCATTTTTGTCATATTATTTTATAACCACAACATGGATGCCATATATATATATATATTGAAAACTGAACCATGGGCCCAAAGTTTCCAATTTTATCCTAGAGATAGCCATTTATTCTAATTTAATTTTTGGTTGTTGATTGAGGGAAGCTTAGAGGAGGCTTCCAATTAAATACAAGGAAGGCTGGGTTGTGGGGCTGAGGAAGGAGCAGCTGTAGCCAATAGTCCCGATTGACAGTACCAGTTTCTTTCCATGCTGGATCTGCCTTCAATAAAGATGTACAGGGTGGGTCAAAAATCATGATTTTAATAACTTTTTGAAAATTATTATCTCTTCCTTTTTGCCATTTATGATATTTGATTTTTCAAAGGTATTAGAAATTCATTTCCTATATATACTGTATATGATGGTATGGTATTGTAAATTAAAAACAAAAAATCAAGGAATTATTAAATATTGAAATCCCTTTGTGACTTTTGGCCCAGCCTTTAGAAGTAGGGATTAATAAGGTTAATATGCTGGTGTTTAAATCTCTCCCTATCAGCTCTATGATTGATATCACAAATAGGACTTCAACAAAGCAGACTATCATAACTTCAGGGGGCAGCTGAGTTTGGATGTCTTTACCTTTTGTATCTAATTTTAACGCTTTGCTTTGCAAGTGTGCTGTTTGGCTTAGAGGGTCTTGTTGGGTTGGTTATATATACTCCTTAGTTTTCTGAGGTGGGTCTAGGATATGTACAATATTGCCATCAGCCCTTCCTTCTCCCTTCCCCCACAAGATCTCACTTCCCTAGTTCCTTTCCCCCCAACTTTGTTTTTGTTTTTGTTTTGGCGGGGCAATGGGGGTTAAGTGACTTGCCTAGGGTCACACAGCTAGTAAGTGTCAAGTGTCTGAGGCCGGATTTGAACTCAGGTACTCCTGAATCCAGGGCCGGTGCTTTTATCCACTGCGCCACCTAGCCGCCCCCTCTCCCCAACTTTGGACATGCATGAGAAGATTTAGAATTCAGGTGGAAAGATTTGGGGGCCTAAAAGTACCCATACAATATTACTTTCATTTTCTTCTACAGAACTTTACATTTTCCCACATATATGTCAATGAGTTTCATGCAATTTACAAGTAAGATATTTCAGGAATAATCTTAACCTTTTCTATAATAAGAAAAAATTGATTTAGAAAAGACTGTGGTATAAAGGGGAGATGCACATTGCTTCTTCAGTGATCTCTTCAAGTGTATTACTCATCTCATTGAAGTGGAAAGCTGTATGGTACAGTAAGTGTGGAGGAGTCAGCGGACCAGGGTCCAAATCCGACCTCCTATGCCTACCACCTCTGTGACCTTGGGCAAGATATTTAACATTCCTGGTTTCCTCATATGTAAAACAAGGGGAATGGGAGGCTTCTGAGGTTATTCCTGGGTCTAGAGCAATTTGTAATTGGAGTTGAAGGACCAGGGTCCCATGTATCAGTTTTGAGGCCTAGTAGTTGTGTGAGTATGGGCAATTTACCTCACTTTTCAGTTCAGAATTCAACTCCCTGATTTGTTTTTGTTTTTGTTTTTGTTTTTCCGGGCAGTGGGGGTTAAGTGACTTGCCCAAGGTCACACAGCTAGTAAGTGTCAAGTGTCTGAGGCTGGATTTGAACTCAGGAACTCCTGAATCCAGGGCTGGTGCTTTATCCACTGTGCCACCTAGCCGCCCCCTCAACTCCGTGATTTGTAAGATGGAGAAAAAAATACCTGAGAGGCAGCATGGCACGGTGGATAGAGAGCAGATTTTCAATCAGAAAGCCCAGGGTTCAAGTTCAGTATTTGCCACAGATTGGCTGCCTGATCCTAGGCAATTAACTTAACCTCTCAGTTCACCATGCATTATTCTAAGTCTGTGAATTGAAGAGAAGGCCCTGATGTTCTTTGGTAGAAACAGTTGCCAGAACAAACCTAAATTAATAAAATGATAAAAACACAGGCTTGGTCAACACACACACACACACACACACACACACACACTCACACTCACACACACTTACAAACAATTGTACTATTTCACAGAGTTGGTAAGAGGAAAGTACTTTGTAAATTTAAATAAAATATATAAAGTAAAATATTATGGGTATTTGGTCAGAGGACACTATTGGAGCTATCATGTTTCAATGTTCTTGAAAACAACTGTAAAGTTTGAAGTATTCTAAGTTTTCTGACATATTTGCAAGTAGTTCTTACTATGACCATATTGCTATAGAAGTCGGTAAATTAATATGCATTTGGGGGCAGCTAGGTGGTGTGGGCCCTGGATTCAGGAGGAACCGATTTTAAATCTGGCCTCTGATACTTGACACTTAATAGCTATGTGGCCTTGGGCAAGTCACTTAACCCCAATTGCCCCCACACACACACACAAATCCCAAACCAAAAAACAAAGGAGTAGATAGAAAGGATTGACTCAGATTTAGAGCAAAATGGCAGTGAGGCATATGTGTAATGAAGGCAAAGCCACCACTGCTGGTATTGTTACTCTTAGTAAAGTCTTCCTGTGGGTCCCCTTGAGTTTAGTGACCATGTGGGTTGGGTTACTCAGCTGGGCTCTTGGGGTAAGCTCTCTTGTCTGATGCCAGGGGCAAAGTTCCTTGAAGGTACCTTTGAAAAACTGTCCCTTTGTATACCTGTCTATAGTAAACATTTCTGCTCCCTCAATTTTGCCTTCATCTCTTTTGACTGTTACAATCTTGAATTGCTAGAGAGTGTATCCTCTGTTACTTCTAAAGTCTTCCCCCTCCTATCCCCAAGGTTCTCTATAAAACATACTAAAGTTTGGAGTCTCTTAAACTTTCCACCATGTAGTTATTTAAAGCCTCAGTTGTTCTGTCGTTTTCAGTTGGATCTGACTCTTTGTGATCCCATTTGGGATTTTCTTGGCAAATATGCTGGGATGGTTTGCCATTTCATTCTCCAGCTTATTTTACAGATAAAGAAACTGAGGCAAACAGGGTGAAGTGATTTGCCCAGGGTTACAAAGTTAGGAAGTGTCTGAGGCCATATTTGAACTCAGGGAGATGAGTCTTCTTGACTTCAGCCCCAGTTCAGACAATTGTACTTCTCCATGTTTGTCTTGTATAGAAATATTAAATGAAGTAGATGAACAACTTTATATTCTATGCATTTTTGGCTGGGAGTTACATAGGAATATACCAAAAATTCAAGGGGAGACAGGAACTGATTTCCTTTTTTGTTTATCTAGATGACTTAATTGCATCATGTTCTATCTCCCTAATCAATGCTACTAACTGGTACTTTAGTGAAGCATCAGGTATGCCCTCGATCTCAGGAGTTTCTGTCAAAGTTGGGGGGGGGGAGGGGAGAAATCACATGATTTGCCTCAGTTACTCAACTGAAGCAATTCCGTGTGAAGATATGTCATAATACATAGTTTTTTAAGTGGGCTTCTTAGTTCCTCAAACCAGATCTACTCTGTAATGTCATTCATGTCTATTTTATGTTTAATTTAATGTCTATTCACTTCTTTTAGAAATAAATTATTTTTAAATCTATGAAGGAAACACTATATCAAGTCTATTGCCGATGCTGGTCTTCTTAGAGTCTGGTTCTGAATGCTGACAAAGCAAAATCTTATAGATCAGAGATTTAGAACTGGAAGGGAACATAGGGATCATTTAGTCATAGGATCATATTTATTTAGAGGCAGAAGGGACTTTAGAGACATTAAGTCCAATACCCTTATTTCACAGATAAGGAAACTAAGGCATAAATAACTTGCCTAAGGCCAATAAGTAGAAAATAGTAGAAAAGAGATCCAAAGGCAAGGCCCAGGACTCAAAATCCAGGTCAATGGTCTTTTAACCATATTAAAAATTGTTTAAATGTATACAGTGACTACAATGATGAATCTAACATTGTATTTCCCTTACTTCATTTAAAAAACAACAACAACTAATCGCAGATCATTTCTGGCATTTAATGGTGACTTTGGCATGTACCCCCTATGAATGACTATTTAGGGCTGCCCCTTGTTAAAATGAATTTGTATCAATAGAAGGCATAATAAATAATGAATGTGTATTCAGGAAAACTCAGGGGAAGACTTTTATGAACTGATGCAAAGCAAAGAAAGCAGAGCTAAGAGAACAATTTGCATGATGACAATAATGCAAATGAATACCATGTTCAATGATCACAGAACTCTGCTCTCAATGCAGGGATCAGGATTAACTTCACAGGACTGACTGAAAGTAGAGGCTGACATATTTTCTTCCCCTTGGCAGAGAGTAGACTAAAAGTGTAGAATAAGGCATACTTTATCTGACAAGGTTAATATTTTTCTCTATTTTGCTTGGTTTTGCATCTTTAATACGAGGAATTCTATTAAGAGGAGGGTATTGAGTCTAGGGGAGGGGGAGGGAGGGGAGGGAGGGAGAAAAATCTGAAATTGTAAAGCTTGTATAAACAAAAGTTGAGAACTATCTATACATGTAACGGAAAAAATAAAATACCTTATACATTTTTAAAAAAAAGAGGAGGGTATTGAGAGGATAAAATATCTCTGTAACAAAAAGCATTGATAAATTCTTTAAGGAAAATAAAGATCTTGTGGTAGCTTCATTCTATGGAATAGTATTTTTATAAGCCTTAAAGAAATTTCAAAATGTCATTATTATTATTATTAATTATTATTATTATTATTATTAATCACCTCATTCTTCTCATGTCTTTTCAATGGGATTTAGCTAGAAACAATCTTGGGACAAGTGCTGTTATGATCTTTTATAATGTTCAACAGGTTTTTGCAAAGGTGGCTAAAGTCATTAGATTTTTGTAGTTAAAAGTAAATGCGTCCATTTTGACCACACTCATTTAAATGCCAGTAGCTGATATGACAACAGCGATGATATATTCCTTCCCAAGCTCCCATGTGACATTGCTCTCCTTTGATAGGACTCTATATTCTGAAAGCTTTCCCTCCCCATAAAACTTGGAGATTACATTGTATTTGAAATATTGAATATTATTTTGAGGAAAATATGATAATGGTACAAGTGGGTTTTTACAAACAATATTCTAGAGGAGATCTTATCTTTACAGCCACATAATTGACTGAAAGGGGTATAGAATATCTTCCACCTTTATTGTATGCTTTAAAAAAAGAAGCATTTGGGGGCAGCTAAGTGGCGCAGTGGATAAAGCACAGGCCTTGGATTCAGGGGGACCTGAGTTCAAATCCAGCCTCAGACACTTGACATTAGCTGTGTGACCCTGGGCAAGTCACTTAACCCTCACTACCCTGCAACCCCCCCCCCCCCAAAAAAAAAACCAAAAAAAACCCAACAACAACAAAAAACAAACAAACAAAAAAAAGAAGCATTTGATTCAGGAGAGCAAACCATAGACTTGAAATTTCTCCTCCAGAAGGGTGTGACCCAGGTACATATTATGATGATACAAATTGCTTGGTAGATAAAATTTATTATTTCTAACTCCATATTTCACCCATATATCTCTTTATCTCCATTCACATAGCCACCACCCAATAAATCAATCAAAGGTCCTCATTACTTCTCACCTGCAAAACCAAATTAACCTCCTAATTGATTCTCTTTTTCAAGCCTTTCTCTACTCCCATTCATCCTCCACACATCTAGTTGCCTGCCCAAAGTGATTTTTTTTAAGGTATAGTTCCGACTGCCCTGCCCATGCCCTGCCCATTACTCAATAAACTCCAATGGCTCTCCATTTTTGTTATCCTTCAGTTGTTACAGTTTCATAAGACTCTCTGGGGCCCTGTTTTGGGGTTTTCTTGGCAAAGATACTAGAGTGGTTTGCTATTTCTTTCTCTAGCTCATTTTGCAGATGAGAAACTGAGGCAAATGAAGTTAAAGTGACTCACTCAGGGTCACACGGATAGTGTCTGAAGTCAGATTTGAACTCATGAAGATGAGTCTTCTTGATTCCAATCCCAGTGCTCTATCCACCATGTCATATAGCTGTTCTACTAGTGCCACTACCTCTGGGATTAAAGATAAATTCCTCTTTGAGGCATTTAGCATGCAGTCACATACTGGTCCCATTCACCTTTCTAACCCTTTTCAAAGACTCACCTCAATCATCACCTTCTTGCTGAGGCCTTTCCTGGCCTACTCACCTTCTAATTCCTTTCCCCTAATTTATTTGTATCTGTTTCAGATGTTTCCATGTATAACTTCTATGGGAATCTCCCTTCAATTTATTCTATACAGGAGGGTTGTCTTCTTGTCAGTAACAAATGCCTTTGGTTGGCAAGAGTCAGAGGGGAATGAAAGTTGGCTAGCGTGGGCCCTTCCCCAAGATGGAGACCCCATCGGAACTTCCTAATGGGAGAAGAGGACTGGCATGGCAGAGTGATGTTACCAGATAACACTGTAGTTGACATGTGGTATTGATATCTGTCAATTCAGATGCAAAGCTAATTGGGGACTTAGGATTCTAGCAAGCAGTTGGATGGGTAGTCCAAATGAGAAAGTCCATTTTCTACAGGCAGTAGAAAGGTACAATGATCTGGGTCAAGAATTGAATAGGTTAAAGAGAATGTATTTGGTTGCTTTGGGGAAATGACATAGCACTTTAATGATCCAAAGCTGCTCCTTAGCACAGAATATATTTTAAAACCAATATTCCCCAATGATATGCAGCTCAAAATTACAGACGATGATGATGATGGTAGCTCACATTTACATACTTTAAGGTTTACAAAGCAATCTATGTGTTACCTCGTTTGATTTTCAAAACAGTTCTGGGAGGCAGGTGCTATTATTATCCCTATTTTGCAGATGAGAAAAACTGAGGCTTGTAGAGGTGAGGTGAGTTGCCCAGGGTCACATAGCTTTTAAAGGTATGAGTCAGGATTTAAACTCAGTTATTCCTGGCTCCAGTACCAACTAGCTGCCTAGGAAAACCACAATCAGTGAAAAATCAAAATTGTGACTCCCCCCAGAATATACTAGAACAGATTATTAAACATATAATTTTTGAGCATTTAGAAAAGACTGGTAATTAACAGAAGCAACTTTGGCTCATAAAGAACAACTAATTTTCCTTTATGATAGGATAACTAAATTGGCAGATCAGGGAAATTTCAGACATAATTAGACATAATGTATCTTGACTTTAGCAAAACCTTTTAAAAATTTCCCCACAATATTCTGGAAGAATAAGATAGTAAAATATGGACCAGATGATAATGTTAGACAGATGTACATCTGGTTCAACAATAATGCCCCACCAGTGTTGCTAAATGGTTCTGTATAAGCCAAAAAGGTGATCACTAGCATAGTGCCACAAAGTTCTAGTTTTGTTCTTGCATTTTAAAACAGTATCAGTGACTATGCTAAACATATAGAAGGATGATTATCATATTTATAGCTAACAATGCTGATAGAGATAGCTAACATAGCTAACATGACAAAATTCAAGCTTTAAAATGGTATCATTTTAGTAAGGTACGCTAGGCCAAAACTAAAAACAATATTTTTTGTTTTTTGTTTTTTGTTTTGGGGCAATAGGGGTTAAGTGACTTGCCCAGGGTCACACAGCTAGTAAGTGTCAAGTGTCTGAGGTCCGATTTGAACTCAGGTACTCTTGAATCCAGGGCCAGTGCTATATCCGCTGCGCCACCTAGCTGCCCCCTAAGAACAATATTTTTAATGTGTAAATGTAAAGTTTTGCATTGTCTCAAAAATTAATTGCACAAAGAATGGAAAAAAAAACCTTTGTCTTGCAACATATGAAAAAGACTAAATTCAGCAAACATCTATTAAGGGACTACTATATGTAAGACACTATGCTAAGAGCTCAGAATATATGGAAAGCTAGGAGCACAATGAATAGAGCACTGGGCTTGGAATAAGAAAGATTCATCTTTCTGAGTTCAAATCTGGTCTCAGACACTTACTAGCTGTGTGACCCTGGGCAAATCACTTAACCCTTTTTGCTTCAGTTTTTTTATCTGGAAAAGGAGCTGGAAAAGGAAATAGCAAACCACTCTAGTATCTTTGCCAAGAAAACTTCAAATGGGGTCATGAAGAGTTGGATGGCTGAAAAACAACCAAACAGCAAGAACAATAAGCTACAAAACAAAAAATGAAACACATTCCCTACTCAAAAACATAGGAACATGAAATGAAGGCATGCTTCCCTTTAGATAACACATCCATGTTATCTAGTCTCAATTTTGCCCTCTCTGAAATAAGACAATTCTTTTATTCTTCCCTAATTGATTATCACATTTCTCACAGCAGCTATTACAAATCTTCTCTTGTTTCCCTAAGTTTCCCTCACTGCCTTTCTCTCCTCCTTCTCACCAGAGGACCTTGCTACATACTTTAATGAGGTAGTCCATGTGAACTCTGAGAATCCTTATGCCAATTCCCAGTTCCATCGATGAGTCAGGTTCCCACAATTAGGCCGATTACATTCCTCCTATTTTAATGTCCTAGGGATCCTCCATTCTCTTCCCACCCAGCCTGGGGGATCAGTGATGACTCTTTAATGACATTGGCTCAAGCCCCCACTAATATGCTTCCACACCAGGTGATCAGTTGAGAATCAATTATCAGCCAACCTTAATTACCTTTTAGAAAATGGGTATTTATTAAGGTGCTACAACAAGAACACTCTTGGTGTAAAATTCCCCCACCAAGATCACACCCCATTCCCAAAAATATCTTCAGAGTTTTGGGGAATTGAGCTCAAGTTTAGATAACACATGGGACAAAGGGATAACACAGCTCCTGGTTGCTGGAAATTATTTTCTACCATCTTTGGGGAGAAAAGAAGTTCCCTTTAAATATGGTCAATCTATGTCCATCTGTCCTTGGCTCCCAGCATTATCAACACAGCTGCCAGCTGATCTGGGGACATTGTTTAGGGCATGATGAGAAGGGAAGTCCATTATTCTGCAGACCTTTAAAAATGGATGATCTGGGCAGCTAGGTGGCGCAGTGGATAGAGCACCTGGCCCTGGATTCAGAAGGACCTGAGTTCAAATCCGGCCTCAGACACTTGACACTTACTAGCTGTATGACCCTGGGCAAGTCACTTAACCTTCATTGCCCCACACAAAATAAATAAATGAATGAATGAATGAATGAATAAATAAGAACTGTGGATTCTCAATGAAGATTGAAACATACTGTTTCTATTTTTTTGTTGTTGTTTTTTTGAGGTTTTTCCCTTTTGTTCTGATTCTTCTTTCACAAGATGATTAATTCAGAAATATGTTTAATGTGATTGTACATATATAACCTATATCAGATTGCTTTCTGTCTTGGGGAGTGGGGAGGGGGAAGGGAGGGAGGGAGAAAAATTTGGAACTAAAAATTTTATTTATTTATTTATTTTAGTGAGGCAATTGGGGTTAAGTGACTTGCCCATGGTTACACAGCTAGTAAGTGTTAAGTGGATTTGAACTCAGGTACTCCTGACTCCAGGGCCAGTGCTCTATCCACTGTGCCACGTAGCTGCCCCTTGGAACTAAAAATTTAATGAAAACAAATGTTGAAAACTATCTTTACATGTAACTGGAAAATAATAAAATACTTTTATGTATTTTACAAGAAAGAACATCTATATGAAAAAAGAAAAAATAGTTGTTTGTATTTATTACCTCCATTTTTCATCTGATTTGCTTTTGAACTCTTTGAAACCTTACTAGATATCATTACTCAATTAAAACTGTTCTCTTAATTACTAAATCCAAGAGACTTTTCTCAGTTTTCCTCCTCCATGACCCCTCCATAGCAATCTCAATTACCCTCTTCTAGCCACGTTCTCTTTTCTGAATTGTTGTTGACACTGCTCTTTCTTGGTTCTCCCACTTTCCTCCCCACTCCTCAGTCTCCTTTACAGGGAATCATCTATGTCTCAGTACCTAAGGTCATATCCATTTACATTTCCTCCTAAGTGAACTCCTCAGCTCACAAGTTAATATTAAAAGACAGATGATTTCTGTAAGCTCCTTAAGGTCAGGGATTGTCTTTTGTCTCTTTTTGTATACCTAGCACTTAGCACAGTGCCTGGCACATAGTAAGTACTTAATAAATGTTTATTGGTTGATTGATTGACAATCTATTCTTGGTCTGTCTCCTGAACTCTAGACTTGCATTATCAACTGCGTGTTGGACTTTTCAAAGCAGATTTCCATAAGTGTCTCAAATCACTCATGTCCAAAACCAAACTCATCATCCTTCCACATCCTATCCCTCTCCCTAATTTCTCTATTTTAGTTGAGGATACCACCAACATTGCAGATTCACAAACTTGGAGTCATAGTAAACTCTTCGCTATTCTTCACCCTTCATATCCAATCTGTCCTCAAGTCTTGTCAATTCTCCCTCTGTGTTTCTCATATTCATGCCTGTCTTTTCACTCACGTTGCCACTATCCAGTTTTAGACCTTCATTGTTATCTCTTGCATGAACTATTGGAATAACTTCCTATTAAGTCTACCTGCCTTGAGTATTTCTTCTCTCCAATCCATTCTCCATACACAATGTCAAAGTGATATTCCTAAAGAATAGGCCTGACTATGACATTTACCAGCTCAAAAGGCTCCAATAATTCCTATTGCCTATAGCATCAAACTCAACATGTCCAAACCAAAAGTCTTCCTTGCCTCCCTTCCGCATTACTGTTAGCAGCATCCTTATCATTCCAATCTTCTATATAAGTCCCCATTTCTCCACTCACAAAGCCACAAGCCAAGGGTCTTCCTCAAGTCTCTCCCTATTTTAATCTATACTATATTCAGCTGCCAACATGACTTTTCTGAAGTATATGTATGAATTTGTCATCCCCTTTCTCAATATGCCCCAGTGGTTCCCTATTAGCTCTAGGATCAAATATAAACTTTTCTGTTTGGCATTTAAAAATGTTCCTACATTACTGATCTTCTTACATTGTACTCCTCTTTACACTCTCAGCTCTAGTCCCATCTTCTTCAAGAGGCCTTCCCTCGTCTTAAGTCCTCTTCTGCCCTGCCACCCATGGTAGGGCCTTCCCCTCTTAGTTTACCTTCCATGTATTTTGTATATATTGACTATGTACCTAGTTATTTATAAATTTTTCACTTGAGAATGTTTCTCCTCAAGGGAAAGGATGGTCTTTGCCTTTCTTTGTCTTTCCAGAACTTAGCTGGATACCAGGCTCTTAGTTGGTATTTGATAAATATCCCTTTATTGACTACTTAACACCTAAAGCCCTGTAGTCTTCCCTTGCATCAATCTTTGCCCCCTTCCATGCATGATATGTGATGCTTCCAGATTAATCTTCCTAATGTAGAATTCTGATCATGTGAATCTCTTCAAAACCCATCAATGGCCCCCATTGTACTCAGGATAAAAATAAAATCTCCTTAGCCTGACATCCAAACTGCTCCATAATATATGACCCGCACTACTCTTCAAGCCTATTTTTATAGTATTGTCCTTCATTGACTATATTACAAACTAATCACTTTCCCGTTCCTGAATTAGTCTCACCTTTTTTCCATATTCATACATTTGAGCCTACCATCCTCTATTCCTTACTACTCAGTGATCTTTTCCTGCTGAAGTTCTTCCCATCCTTCTTAAAGACCCAACTCTGGTGCTACCTCCTGAAGGAAACCTTTCTTGACCTTTCTAGTTGGAAATGGTCTCTAGTGGGAAGTGAACTCTTTCTATTCTGCAGTTTCATATGCTGAACTCAATTAATTTTTTTTTTTTTTGCAGGGCAATGGGGATTAAATGACTTGCCTAGGGTCACACAGCTAGTGTCAAGAGTCTGAGGTTGGATTTGAACTCAGGTCCTCCTGAATCCAGGCTGGTGCTTTATCCACTGTGCCACCTAATTGCCCCCTGAATTCAATTCAATTTAACAAAAAATAATACATGTCCAAGTATAAGACACTATGCCAGACATTGAAGGGGATATACAAAACAGACACAGTCCTGAAGGATATGTGTTTCCTAAGCACTTAGCATGTTCATTTTGAATTATAATATTTATATCCATATTTTATCTCCTCTGCTAGACTCTAGGGGGCAACAAGCTGGTGTAGTAGATAGAGCACTGGACTTGGAATCAGGGAAATTCACCTTCTTGAGTTCAAATCTGAACTAGCTGTGTGATCCTGGACAAGTCACCTAACCCTATTTGCCTCAGTTCCTCATCTGTAAAATGAGCTGGAGAAGAAAATGACAAACCACTGTAGTGTTTTTGCCAAGAAAACCCCAAATAGAGTCACAAAGAATCAAACATGACTGAAAAACAATCCAACAACAATTAGACTCTAAGTAAGCTCTTTGAGGACACAAGTTGTATTTTATTCATCTTTGTGTTCTAAGAACTTAGAATGCTATTTCCTTAACAAATATTTGCAGAATTTATTAAATGTTTTATAAACTTAGCTAATAGAGAGAAGCTATAGAGTATAGTAGAAAGAGCAAAGGTGCTTCTTTGCTACATGACACAATAGCAGCTAGGTGGCACTATGGTGCTTATCAGCTGGAGTTAGGAAAATCTGAATTCAATTCCTGTCAGACACTTGGGTTTTATGACCCTGAGCAAGTCACTTACCTTTGTTTGCCTCAGTTTCCTCATCTGTAAAATGGAGATAATAATAATAGTAGCATCTACCTCCTCGTCTTTTTATGATGGTAAAATAAAATGAAACTTATAAAGGTCTTTGAAAATCTTAAAGCACTACATACTAGCACTAATTCTATATAGCACAAAACACTACATGCTAGTACTAAATATTAGTTGCTGTAATACTACTAATAATAGTTACTATCATTTTATTACTATCAATTTAAATATTATTATATTACTATAAGAGACCTAGGTTGGGGCAGCTAGGTGGCGCAGTGGATAAAGCACTAGCCCTGGATTCAGGAGTACCTGAGTTCAAATCTGGCCTCAGACATTTGACACTTACTAGCTGTGTGACCCTGAGCAAGTCACTTAACCCCCATTGCTCTGCAAAAAAAAAAAAAAAAAAAAAAAAAAAAGACCTAGGTTCTAATTTTGGCTCTACCATTTATTTGCTGTTCAATTGTTTTCTCATAGGTAAAATGAAGACATTAGACTCTGTTATCTTGAACACTTTTCAAATCTCCACAGGTCATCACAAATGATCATAAATAGAATGATATAAGAGAAAGATAATTAGATTAGCAGTTAGAAGACCTTGGCCCTAGTCTCCATAATTTCATTTATAAACTCTAGAACATTGAGCATCCATCCTCCCATCTCTGGGATTCGGTTTCCTTCTTTTTATTGAAGGGATTGAACTATATGAAGTGAGCTAGGTGGCACAGTGGATGGAGTAACAAGCTTGGAGTCAGGATGACTCATCTTTGAGTTAAAATCCAGCCCCAGACACTTTCTAGCTTGTGACCCTGGACAAGTCACTTAAACTTGTTTGACTCAGTTTCCTCATGTGTAAAATGAATTGGAGAAGGAAATGACAAACCACTCCAGTATCTTTCCCAAGAAACTCCCAAATGGGGTCGATGAAGAGTTGAACATGGCCAAACAACAGCAACAAAACTATATAATCTTTAACCTCCTTTCCTACTATGATATTTCCTGATTTTATAATACCTTTCTTCTAGATCAATCTGGCCTTTCATTTGTTTTCTGCTACCTTTGCTTTATTTTCAACTTTTTTGATTAGCTTCTGATTTAGTCTATAAAATCTGGTTTACTTGAACCAGCCTACAAACGTCAACTCTAACTCCTGTCTCCAAATTATCTCATTTATCTTATTATGCTTGGGAAGTTGTTGTTGTTGTTTTGTTTTTGGGGGGGTGTCGGGGAGGGGAGTGAGGTCTTAGCTTTTTTCTAATTTATTCCCATTTCTGAAGTTCCTCCTTTTCTTACTCCTAATTGGATATAGGACTGACATTACTTAGCTTTGTAGGATTTATAGTTATATAGATGGGACCTTAGAGGTGATAGACCTTATTCAACCTTATCATTTTATAGATGAGAAAATTGAGGCCCAGAGGGGCAAAGCGATTTTTCCAAAGGAAGAAGTAGCAGAGGTATAGCTCACACCTATGTCCTCTGACTCCATGTTCATCATTCTTTCTACTCTTTCATGCTGCCTCTCCTCACTGAGAAGGCTTCTCTGGCTAGTGTCCATCCGGTTGGAGGTGATGTGATATCATTTCTAATTTCCATAGGTCCTTTTATTATAGATTCTTTGCCCTTACTTGTGTTTGCAGCACCTTCCAATTTACTGTTATTGGCATAGAACATAACCACAGTGCTTACTCCCTCTTCTAGATCATTAAACAAGATGCTAAATAACATCAGTCTTTGCAATATTCTCCTTGCACTTCTCCCAGAAGAGAAGTGGCCATTTATCATCCACTTTCATTGGGCTCCTTCAAACTCTTCTGGATCTCTGTAATAATGTTCAAATCTAATCCCATTTGAATTTTAATCGTAATTTAACATTTACAACCTTATCCAAACATGCCAACCAAAGCAGGCCTTTAGTACTAGTACTCAGAAGAAGTTAGTCTGGGTGTAGAAGAAATAAGACTGTGAGAAAGTAAGAATTATAAAACAAATGGGAAACATGATTCACAGCACTAATGATGCTCACTGACACCAAATGAATCATGGCTGAGACATTTGGAAATGTGGGAAGAGCCAGAGAGAGACTTTTTTTTTAAACAGACTGATAAATATTTTGTGCAGTGGGGAGGGTATTAAGGGAAAAGGAAGAGAATGGCATCATCCTCCAGTTCATCTGTGGATTCTGATTCCCCTATATCTGAACATCTGGGTACTATTCAAGAATGCAAATCCTGTGTAACAACCACAAACCTTCAAAAAATCCTAGAGAAAGAAACCAGAATACAATAATGAAACTAAAGCATTACCACTGCAGGCAGTATTGTTGCTCACCATGATCTGGAAATAATGTTGATTCATAAACATTTAAAAACAACATTTTTAATGTTTCACCAACGTTGTTGTTTGATTGTTTTTAGTCATGTCTGACTCTTTGTGAACCCATTTGGGGTTTTCTTGGCAGATACTGAAGTGGTTTTCCATTTCCCTTTCCAGCTCATTTTCAGGTGAGGAAACTGAGGCAGTGTGAAGTGACTTGTCCAGGGTCAAGTAGTTAGTGTCTGAGGCCAATTTTGAACTCAGGTAGTTGGGTCTTCCTGATTCTAGGCCTGGCACCCTGACTACTATACCACCTACTTTGCCCTAAATATTTCCCCATACCAAATACTTATAATCTCTCTAAGTTACCTGTAATGAAACACTTTAAAAATATGGAGACCCATAAGAATTTATTAAAACAAAGTGGAAAGAGATTGAGGTACATGTTATGTGTCATTCTGTCTGTTCCTAGAGGCATACAGAAGATGTTAGTGGTGAGCCTATGTGGATGAACTTAGATGCCAATATTTTTATTCTATTACTATAAGCAGTCATTTTATCTAACTGTGCATTAGTCCACAGGACTATGAAATATTTTTTTAAATATACTATCAGGATAGTGCTTTGTCTTGGGACCCTTTTTATATGATTATCATTAAAAAAGAATGCAATGATAATCATTTACATTTCTATAAATACTAGTTGAGCTAAAACGAAGGGAAGGGGTGAGGATTATTACAAAATGATAATGATATAGACATGGAGCCATTTTTGACAGCTAACCAGGGGCAGGTTATTACTACTAGAAAATACAGATGAGTTATTTTTAAAGGAGACTGGGCTTATCGATCAGGGAGAATTATTCAAGGAAACAGTTGTGACTATAACTTTTCAAAAAAGGCTAAAAATGTTTAGCACCTACCAAGTACCTAGTAAGATATGACCTGGTGCCTAAAATTATATATCAAAAGTTTGCTATCTTTCACAAATGAAGAAATAACCAATTTTTAAACAGTTTAACAACTAAACAAAAACAGGCCATTGTCACAGGTTATGGCCCACAGTCATCCAGACATAATAGTAATCCATATATGCAGACAATAGTTTTAATAAAGGTTACTTATGGGCTCTAAACTACATGGAACAAAAAGCTTGTGAACTAAAGATAACTGGTAGACAATATGCTTACCATACTCCTTTCCCAATCATTAAACCAGTTTTTTCCATGTTTGGTTCTAACTATTGCTTCTTGACCCACGTAGAGGTTCCTCAGGAGACAAGCAAATTTATCTTGTACTCCTATCTCTTTGAGGACTTATCACATTTTGTTCTGATCCACACAGTCAAAGGCTTTAGAGTAGTCAATGAAGCAGACGTAGATATTTTTCTGTAACTCTCTTGACTTCCTCCATAATCCAGCAAATGCTAGCAATTCGGTCTCCAGTTCCTTTACCTCTTCAAAAAACAGCCTGTGCTTTTGGTAATTCTCAGTTCACGTATTGTTGAAGCCTAGGTTGCTGGAGTGTGAAACGAGCACAATTTAGTAACTTGAACATTCTTTGGCATTGCCCTTCTTTAGGATTGGAATGTAGACTGATCTTTTCTAATCCAGTGGCCACTGTTGAGTTTTCCAAATTTGCTGGCATATTGAGTGCAGCACTTTAATGGCATCATCTTTTAGGATTTTAAATAGCTAAACTGGAATTCTGTCACTTCCACTAGCCTTATCGTTACCAGTGCTTCCTAAAGTTCGCTTGACTTTATTCTTAAGGATGTCTGGCTCTAGATCAGTAACAGCACTATCATGGTTATTGGTGATATTAAGATCTTTCTTTTATAGTTCTTTTTTCTATTTTTGCCACCTCTTCTTAATCTCTTCTGCTTCTGTTAAGTTCCTACAACATTTGTCTTTAATCATGCCCATTTTGCATAAAAGTTTCCCTTGACATCTCTAATTTTCTGGAACATCTCTTTTGTCTTTCCCATTATATTGTTTTCTTCTATTTCTTTGAATTGCTCATTAAAAACCAACAAAAAATAACTATTTATCTCTCCTTGTTATTCTCTGGAGTTCTGTGCTCACTTGAATATATCTTTCCCTTTATCCTTTCCCTTTTGCTTTTCTTCTTTCCTCAGCTCTATGTAAAGTCTCATGTCATCAGACAGCCATTTTGCTATTTTCTTGCTGCCTCATGTACACTATTGTGAACTACTGTCCATAGTTCTTCAGGCACTCTATCTACCAGATCTAATCCCTTAAATCTATTCATTACCTCTACATCATATTCATAAGGGATGTTGTTTAGTTCATATCTATATGACCTGGTGGTTTTCTCTACTTTCTTCAATTTAAGTTTAAATTTTGCAATATGAAGGTCATGATCTGAGCCACAGTCAGCTCCAGGATTTGTTTTAACTGTCTGTATAAATCTTCTACACCTTTGTCTACAAAGTATTTAATCAATCTGGGGATGTCCATGCATTTGTCTTTTGGGTTGTTGACAAAGTCTTCGCTATGACCAGTGTTTTGTCTTCACAAAACTCCATTAGTCTCTCCCCACTTCATTTTGTACTCCAAAGCCAAACTTTCCTGCTATTCCAATTATCTTTTGATTTCCTACTTTAGTTTTCTAATCCTCTATGATGAATGTGACTTTTTAAAAATATTATTTCTAGATGTTGTAGCTCTTCATAGAACTAAGCAACTTTGGCTTCTTAAGCATCAATGTTTGAAGCAAAGACTTGTATTATTGTGATTTTGAACAATTTACCTTGGATTCAAACACCCACCATTCTGTCATTTTTTAGATTATACCCCAGTACTGCTTTTCTCACCCTTTTATTGACGACTAGGGCTATTCTATCTCTTGTAAGGGACTCTTACCCATAGTAGTATATGTAATTATAACCTGAATTAAATTCACCTATTTCCATACATTTAAGTTCACTCACACCCAAGATGTTGATGTTTAATCTTTCCATCTCCTATTTGACCCCATCCAGCTTAACTAGGTTCGTAGATCTTACATTCCAGGTATCTATGCAATATTCATCTTTGTGGCATTGGACCTTCTTTTTGTCACCAGTAACATCCATAGCTGACCTTCTTATTGGCTGTGGCTCACCTACTTTATTAGTAGTAGAGCTACTTGTAGTTGTCCTCCACTCTTCCCCAATACCATATTGGATACCTCCCAATCTGGGGGCTCATCTTCCAGTGTCATCTCTTTTATCATTTTAGTAGTGTCCATAGGGTTTTATTAGCAAAGATATTGCAGTAGTTTGCCATTTCCTTCTCCAGTAAATGACCTTTTGTCAGAACTCTCCATTATGACCAGTCTGTCTTGGGCATGACACAGCTATTAGTTTCATTGAGCTATGTAAGCCCCTCTGCCATGACAAAGCAATAATCCATTCAGGGACTGGTAAAGATATTCAAGATAAATTGATGGATAATTATTCACTTTCTAGGATGTGAATGAACACAAAATTATTAAGTTTTATTATATGATAAGAATTGTGGTAAGTGCTGGAGATAACAAAAAAGTGAGATGACTCTTGCCCTCACAAAGCTCATGCTCTAATTGTGGATGACAATGCATAAAATAAAAGAAAGTTCAGCTACAGGACAAATGGAATGTCTGGGAGTCCTAGTAATGGTATATGACAAGACTCAGAGGTCTTTGGGTTATATAGGTATCTCAGAAGACAATGCTGAGGGACTGCGGGGCAGAGTAAAGGCAGATGGGAAAGTCTGGAGGACCTTATTCCCTAGTGACATGGTAGACCTGAGTGTTCCCCATTTCATCAGAAGGAGATGCTGACTCCCATCTCATTCAAGCCCTATGACCTGTCAAGCAGCCAGGTCTAAGAAGAAAGTCAAGGAAGAAGGAGGCTCTTGGTAAGAGATGGATCTTGATAGGTGGGGCAGACCACCTAGGATGGGTTCTAAAATGGCCTGGGTCTCAGGAAGGAAGCAAAGTAGGAATGCAAGGGAGGTTGGACTTGCTGCTGCCCTAGGTGTTGGGGATGGGGCAGCTAGGCAGTGTAGTGGATACAGCACTGGCCCTAGAGTCAAGAAGACCTGAGTTCAAATGTCACCTCAGACACTTACTAGCTATGTGACCCTGGGCAAGTCACTTAACCCTGATTGCCTTAAACATCTGGGGCTATCTCTAGTTGTCCTGATATATATCTTGCCACTGGACCCAGATGGCTCTGAAGGAGAGAATGAGGCTTCTGACATTGCTGGTGAACTCCCTTACTAAAATCTAATTCAGTACAAGTCATGAAATAATCCCAAAGTCATGAAGGACAAACAAGAACAACAACAGGTGTTGAGGACACAGAAAAAAATAAGTCTTTGCCTTTATGACCCATTCTATCAGTGGAGATAATATGTACACATATAATTCTATACACAATAACTGTAAGGTAATTTGGGGGAGGGACAGTAGCTGGTGGAAGCATTAAAAGAGTTCTCATCTAAAAGGTGGTGCTTGAGTTGAGCTTTGAGGAAACAAGGGGTTCTAAGAAGTAGGAAGAGCTGGTTTAAGGAAGGACCTGAGTTCAAATCCAGCCTCAGATGCTTATTGTGTGACTGGTTAAATCACTTCATCTCTGTTTGCCTCAGTTTCCTTAACTGTAAAATGGGTTTTTGTGGGGATCAAATGAGATGCTATTGATAATACTTAGCACAGTACCTGGCACATGGTAGGTACTGTATAAACACTTATTTCCTTAAGAAGTAGACATAACTAGGAGGTAAACTCATAAGGTGTGGTACAGCCTGAATAAATGAATGAGATGGATTATTGTATAAGAGGAATGGTAAGAGGGCCATAGAATATGTGAAAGTGAGAAATGTGTAATAAGTGTGGAAAGGTTTGATTGGAATCAGGTCATGATAGCCTTTAAATGCCAAACAGAGGAGGTTGTATTTGATGATCCAAAAGATAGTAGAGAACTATTAGTTTATTGAGAAGGAATGGGGCAACTAGGTACTGCAGTGGATGGAAGGCCTGAGGTCAAAATCATCTCAGACACTTATCTGTGTGACCCTGGGCAAGTCACTTAACCCTGTTTGCATCAGTTTCCTCATTTGTAAAATGACTTGGTGAAGGAAATGACAAACTACTCCAGTACTTTTGCCAAGAAAACTCCAAAAGGGGTCACAGAGATTTGGACACACCTGAAAAAGGACCAAATAACAATTGGGAAGGAAAATGACATGGTCAGACCTGTTCTTTAGGAATAATACTTTGACAGCTATGTGAAGATGTGGTACAGAGGGGAGAAAAGGCAGGAAGACTAACTAGAGGCTATTACAAGATTCCAGATGAGAGGTGATGAGAGTCTGAAACAAAGTTGGTGTCTTTTCTGAATACAGAGAAAGGGATGGATGCAAGAAATGAACAGATTAGATATCTGGGGTGAGGAAGAATGAAGAGTTGAAGGTGATCCCTAGATTATAAATCTTGGTGATGAGAAGGATAGTTGGGGCCCTTGACAGAAATAAGGGAGCTCAGAGGAGGTTTGTGTTTGAGGGAAAGATAATAAGATTTGTTTTGTGCATGTTGAGTTTGAGAAGCCAACAGGATATCTAACTGATAGGAAGCAGTTATCCAAGATGAAAGGCAGTGGTAAAACATGGCCTCAGCCCCAAACACAAGTGCTTAAGATGTGGATGAAAAAAGTGAAATAAGACAAATAAGATGCAAATTCTTTCACCTACATATCCCTGAGATCTATGAGTTGTATCTATAATGCAATAATGTATGATATTCGAAAGGAATAGATTAACTGAAAGATATGGCATAATACTACTCTGTAATATGAGATATACTTATAAGAGGGAGGAAATCTATGAACTGAAGGCCTTTGCGTTAAGATCAATGAAGAGGTAGTAACAATTGTGTATGGAGTTCTTGCTCACATAGAGGATGGACTAGGTGACCTCTACTATCCCTTCCAATGATGAGCTTCCTGGATAAGGCATAACATTGTCAAAAATGATATCAAGGGGTCATTGGAGAAAAGCTAGGCTGAAAGAAGTTGGATATTAACAACACTGTGCTGAGTAGATGGAAGTAGCCATTACCCTAAGATATAGAATAAATGGAAGCACTGACACTGGAGTCAAAGGACCCAGGTTCAAATCCCACCACTGATGATTTATTATCTATCTGACTTTGGGTGAACCTCCCTGGGTCTAAATTTCTACATCTAAAGATCCTCTGTGGTTCCTTCTAGATCTAGACTTATGATCCTATGATTAAACAAGAAATCCTGTGAGTAGATTGTGACTTTCAGATCACACAGCTAGTAAATGTCTGAGACTGATTTTGAATTCAGTTCTTCCTGACTTTAGACCCAGTGTCCTATGCCACCTCACTGCCTAAGATTGCTATAGGTTAGTCATTCATGTTTTACTCTTCTTTGCAACGATACTGGAGTGTTTTGCTATTTCTTTCTCCATCTCATTTTACAGATGAGTAAACTGAGGGAAACAGAATAAAGTGACTTGCCCAGGGTCACACAACTAGTGTCTGAGGCCAGATTTGAACTTACAAAGAGGAGTCTTCCTGACTCTAGGCTCTTCACTCTATCCATTGGGACACCTAGCTGCACACAACCATATCCATAGCCATATACATGTGAATGCAATAGACAGTAGCATCAGATCATCAGATAAGGCTGGGAAAATAAGTAAGGGTCAGATCATGGAATGCCTTCTGTGTCAAACCAAGGCATTTCTATTTTACCAGGTAGGCAAAAGGTTTGAGTTGGGGTGGGGGAAGGGGTGACATAATCAGAAGTCTGAATTAAGAAAATTATTCTTCCATCGAAAGAATTACTATTTTATTTTGCAACAGGTGTTTTGTTTTCTTTTTGCATAGCTATTTGTAATTTCTCAATATTTCCAACTCTTTTCAGAGATAATTGTGAGTGACTGGGTAAATTCATTAGCTAATTCCCTGAGTGTCTACAGTTCATGTCATTTAGATTCACTGATTTGTTTCTCTTTCCATTTTCTCTGTGAGCCATTATCTACTTTTGGTCAACAGGAATTTGTATAAGTTGTTCATTATTTCACAGTACTCAGTAATAGGTGCCACTTAAATACACAGATGCTCTTCTCTTTTCTAATACAAGCCTAATTTACTATTTTTAAAAGGATCTTTGTCCTTAATCCACTTGGTAACCATCAAAGATTTCATTCTCTTCATTTGTTGGACAGTCTATTTTCTCTCCTGATATGTTTAGAAAAGCCTTTAAAATTTTTTTTCTATTATCTGAAATTAATTCATTCTATTGTCTGGTTTCTTCTGTCTGAAAACCTTACCTGACTGAATCCCTTTTTCCCTGGTCCTTTCCCTTCTTCAGTTTCTAACACTCATTCTTTTTTTTTTTTAAACGAGAAAAATCATGGCATGATTTTAATTATTTCTTTGCAATAAAGATTAACTACTAGATGAGCATTTGAAATGCTCTCCCGGTGACTTCTTGCACTTTTTTTTTTTTTACAAGTTTCGACGCACTTGGGCGTTTTCTGTAATTTTAAAACAAAGGCAATAAAAAGTACAGTGGACAAAGTAACATTTCACTCCTCTATACAACATATAATTTTTCATTTGAAGAGTAACAGTAGTTAGAAAGAAATTTAGTAATTTATTGCTTTAGTTGGTAATATTCTCTTATTGAAGGGTCGGAATACTTAGTAGGTATAAGGAAAGGGCATCTATTTGCCAAAGATCAAAGGTATGAATGATTTTGAGAATTCAAATGACATTTAGAAAACATCCATTAATCCACCTTCTAATTTTATAAGTGAGGAAAATGACGCTAGGAAGAAGAGATGCGCCCGAGGTTACATAGAGAGTTAGTGGGAGTGGTAGGACTAAATCCAGGTTTCCTAAATCCCAGTTCAATGCTGCTTTTACTGTTGTCTACTACCTCTTTGGAGGTGGTATAGGGCAACTGGTTGACACAGTGGACAGAGCACCAAGCCTGGAGTCAAGAAGACTTATCTTCATGAGTTTAAATCTGGCCTTAGACACTTACTAGCTGTGTGACCCTGAGAAAGCAACTTAACCCTGTTGACCTCAGTTTGTTTAGCTGTAAAAGGAGCTGAAGAAGGAAATGGCAAACCACTCCAGTATAAATACCAAGAAACCCTAAATGGGTCACAAAGAGTTGGAGATGACTGAACAACAATGGAGGTGACATACTATATGAAATGGACATGTGAAATGTAAGTGGAGATTAAAGAAATAAGAAAATAAACTCCCAATATAGACTAGGGGTGATTCTATCAAAGAAATAATAATAATAATAGTTAGCATATATGGCATTTAAAATGCTATATATTAACATTAAATATATTTTAATATTAAATATTATATCTATTAACATTAAATGTTTGCAAAGTACTTTTACAAATATCTCATTTGATCCTCACAACAACCCTGAGAGGTAGGTACTATTATTAACCCCATTTTATAGATGGGGAAACTGAGTCAAGCAGAGATTAGATGATTTACACAGGTCACACAGCTAGTAAGCATCTGAAGGTGATTTTGAATTGACTTCTTCCTAACTCCACCTAGTTGCCTAATCTTCTTATTGTTCAGTTGTCTTAGTCATGTCCAACTCTTCATGACACCATTTAGGGTTTCCTTGGCAAAGATACTAGAGTAGTTTCTTAATTCTTTCTATAGCTCATTTTACATATGACCAATCTGAGGCAAATGAAGTTAAGTGATTTGCCCAGGGTCAAAGTGGTAAGTGTGGTAAGTGTCAGAGGGCAGATTTGAACTCAGGAAGATGAGTCTTCCTGACCAGACCTGGCCCTCTATCTACTGCCAATCTACCAAATGCCACTCTCTCTCCCCTACTCTCTCAGCTCAGAACCTTGCCTCATATTTTATAGAAAACAATTGAGGCCATTTGCTAGGGCCTCTTCCTTCTCCCCCACCATCTTCTGCATACCTTCTACCACTTTCTCCTCCCTTACCTCAGTTTCATATGATAAAATGGCCTTACTCTTTACCAAGCTTCACCCTTTTATTCGTTTACACAATCCCATTCCATACCCTCTCCTCCAACAAACTGCCCCCTCTGTCATCCTCATTCTTAATTTTTTAAATTTTTAATTTATTTTTTTGCCAGGCAATGCAGGTTAAGTGACTTGCCCAGGGTCACAAAGCTAGTAAGTGTCAAGTGTCTGAGGTCACATTTGAACTCAGGTCTTCCTGAATCCAGGGCTGGTGCTTTATCCACTGCGCCACCTAGCTGCCCCCATCTGTATACCTTTTTTTTTTTTTTTTTTACGGGGCAGTAGGGGTTAAGTGACTTGCCCAGGGTCACACAGCTAGTAAGTATCAAGTGTCTGAGTCTGGATTTGAACTCAGATACTCCTGAATCCAGGGCCGGTGCTTTGTCTACTATGCCACCTAGCTGCCCCCATCTGTATACCTTTTGACCCAGCTATACCATGAGGACTATATTGCCAAAGAAATAAAAGAAAAATGGTCTATATTTGAAGAAAAAAAAAAACAGCTATTTTTGTTGTAACAAAAATTGGAAATTAAGGGAATTTCCTCTTATTGGGGAAATGACCATACAAATTATCATATGCAAATATAACGGAATATTAGTAGGACATAAGAAATGATGAGTTGGATGCTTTTAGAGGAAACAGAAGACTTATGAAATGATTCAGCGCAAAGCAAACTGGACTAGAACAATTTATACAATGTAAGCAACAGTACAGGGAAAAAAACCAACAACTTTGAAAGACTTTATAGCACTGATCAACAAAATGATAAACCATGACTTTAAAAGAATGAAGATGAAACAAGGGAACCCACCTTCTGATGGAGAGGTTATGAATGTAAAGCGCAGAAAGAGACATATATTTTTAGACAGGGCTAATGAAGGAATTTGTTTTACTGGACTATATAGATATGTATCAAGGGATTTATTTTTTGAGTTTCGTATTTTAGTTCTTCAATGGAAGAGAAAGGTATTGGCAAGAACAGGTTAAAAAAACTTGTTACCTGACAAATAAAACTAAGAAACTAAGAAAACACATAGTCACTAAGAGGGGGATTTGGGATGAGATTATTATCTTGGAACTTTGTTCAATTCTTGAGGTGGTGGGTACTACTGATGCCATTAGCCCCAATTTTCTGCTCCAAGATGTCCGTCCATAGGATTAATGATTTTCTTCATTCTCTCTCTCACTCTTCATGCCATAGCTCTGTCTAAATTTTCTTTTCATTGGTTGTCCCTGTACTGCAGATTCTTCCTGGCTAAGCTCTTGATGCTCCTAATTATTCCCCTCTGCTGCCAGAGCCTTGAAATCTCTCTTAGGCTCTAAACTAGCTGCTCCTTTCATACAAAATCTGGGAAAGATGAAGTCCCTTATTCAATCAGGAACAGACTTCCTGCCTCACCCAATTGAAATGCCTTTGATTAATTCAAAGAGGTGTACAAACTTCATACTTAGTAAACAACTGAAATATGTTCTGACGTGATAAATGTATTAGGGCTTAGTTGCTTGACCTTTACCTCAACTGGGGAGGGGTGATTTTATTGATTTACTCAATCAACTGCCTTGTTTAGAAGAGAATAGGAGATAGTATAGTGGAAAGAGTCCTGCATTTGAAGCAAGAGGGTTTGTATTTAAGCAGTCTAACCGGAAAAATACTTAATCTTCCTGAGTCTCTGTTTCTGGAACTGTAAAATGGGAATAATCATTCAATTAAATAAGAGCACTAACTCTGGAGTCAGAAGAACTGGTTTCAAATTTTGCTTCATATATTTATTAGTTCTGACTTTGCTCAAGACATTTAAATTCTATGGGTCTCGCTTTCCTCCCCTGTAAAATGAAGAGGTAAAACTAGGTCTCTGATGCTCCTTCCAGCTCCATAATTCTATAAGTTAAATTAGCATTATTAAGCACCTGCTATGTACCAGGAATTGAATAATATTGACACTGCCTACCACAGTTGGGTTAAGACAATTGTTTGTCAATCTTAAAACAATAGAGAGTTGTTATTATTGAAATACTTTTTTCATACATCTTGTTCCTCTAATACTTGTGTCTTCCCTCCGTGATTATTTCCAGTTTATCCTGTATCTATCTTGTGTGTATCCAATTTTTTGTATGTTGTCTTCCCATAGACTGTGAGCTCCTAAAGAGCAGGGACTGTTTTTTTTTTTTGTTTATTTGTTTGTTTGTTTATTTATTTATTTAGGTCTTTCTTCATCTCTCTAGTGCTTAGCTTAGATCCTGCTACATAATAGGTGCTTAATAAATGCTTATTGACTCTCCCCACTCCAATCTGTTGCATATGATATTTTCCTAAAATAACAATTTCACCGAATTGCTCAGGAGTCTAAAATGGCTTTCTTGAACCAAACCCAAATTCTTCTGAATCATTTTCCAGGCCCTATCAAATGACCCCACACTACCCATGCAAATTGGTCTATCACTCATCCCTAACATGAGCTCTACACGCCTGTTAGGCTTGGCTACTCATAATCCCTTGCCCAAACCACTAATTTCTGCCTCTGTCTTTGTGTTGCCCTCCCTCCTTATAACACTGTCCTCAACATCTTCATTTGTCAAAATCCTATGCATCAGGGGCAGCTAGGTGGTGCAGTGGATAGAGCACCGGCCCTGGAGTCAGGAGGACCTGAGTTCAAATGAGGCCTAAGACACTTAACACTTACTAGCTGTGTGACCCTGGGCAAGTCACTTAACCCCAATCGCCTCACCCAAAAAAAAAATCCTATGCAATAATTTTTAAAAGCTTTATTGCTTATCCTTTGTTTTTATTTTCTTTGTATCACTGTTGATTGTAATTATTCTACAAGGACCTGCTTAAGTTCCTCCTCCACTGGAGCTTTTCCCAATTAACCAACACTTCTCAGTGATCTCTCCTTTAGAGTAATGACTATGCTTACAGTATTTGCCACACCATTTGCAAGCTGTCCCTCATAGCATTGTAGCTTATTTATTCTTTAGGGTGTTTTCCATGCATATGAGATTTGGTCCTTTTAATAGGACTAGAAGCTCCAACAGGGCAGGGATCAGGCCTCATGTTTTCCTTTATCTACCTTTATTACTCAGTAAAGTGCTAAGTCCATATGTGAATAATGGCTTCTTAGTTAATGCTTGTTGGCAGACTGAAAAGTTGATTCATAAGTTTATCTCCTAGAATTTTCTATAAGGTGAACCCTAACTCTTTTTTGGTATGTTCCCATAAGTGATGACCATGGGAAAAGGACATGTGTGTACATACACATACATACATTATATATATATATATATACATATATATGTGTGTGTGTGTGTGCGCATATACACACACATATATACATAGATATGTGAAAAGCTTTTATATATTTATGTGTTTATACATATTATAGACACATGCTTATATGTGTACATATACATACATAAACACACAATACACACATACATAACAAAAAGAAGAGGAAAACCAACCATCCTAAGTTTACCTTCTAGTTTGTAACAAATCCTCATCATAAAGTATGTTTTACTTTAGTAACAGTGGCAATAGTCCATTGTAGCTTTGGCTCCTCTCCTATCCTGCTAAGAAACCAGAACAAGGATGAAGATCTGCACTCTAATCTAGTAGACTGAGGCATCAGCCTGAGCATTTTGCTTGTTTTGTCCTAAGAACCAAGTCAGAAGAAAAAGAAAAGGTGATTTTCTTTTAGACATAGAAAAGATTGTTGGTCTTCATTTTTCAGTTAGGGCTGACAGAGTACACAGAGTGAAGCTTCTTTCAGTCCTTTATGAAAAAAAACAAAAATGTAGAACACCATTGATAAGTCATCATGAGTTAAATAACTCCTCTTTAATGATGTTTGAAGGACTTTCTTCCATCTGTTACTTGATACAAAGCAATAGCAGGATAAAAGGATGAAAAAAAAGACTTTTTTCCCCTAAAAGAACGTAGTTATTTACAATCTGCAATGTTATTAACAGGAAAGAAAAATTTAAAAAAAAGTTGAGCTAGACAAGGGAATGAGGCAATGCACAGGAATAGTTATGTCATAGAGAAGTTACAATTTAGTCATCTGGTTCTAGCTTTGGGTGTGGATTTTTGTAGGAATCAGGAAGCCTAGAAAGTTGCAACCAAAGCAGAGACATCTGCCATCTGGCAGCTAAAATACCGGATCTTTATAGTTCCATGAGAAAAAGTTTTACTGGACCCACAAGTTTATAGTTAGTTAATACAGATCCAAGAAAGTACTGAATTATATGCTGGAAATGATGTGTTTAAGAGGCCATGAAATCAAGGTTATGATAGAGATGAGTTAGAAAACCTTTACATGTTTTGTTGCCAGTCCTTCATCCCCCACTGCCCCCACCCTCACTTTTTTCAAGAAAGTTATTGAACTAGCATTCAAAATGTTATCATATTAACCTGGGATCAGGATTAGGGATCATTTTGGAAGAAGAAAACTGTCTTGTTCAAAACAGGGAAAGCATAAGAGTCGATCCTAACATCTCAGGGAAGACATAGGACAGAAACAAGAGAAAAGGAATTTGAATGTATTAAAGTATAATTTGAGGATCTTGGGGAGTCTTGAACTCATCATAAAATAATTTTAATATATTTACTTAATGCCTCAAATCAATTTGAACAGCATTAGGAGATTAGAATGTTTGATGTAAGATATTATAGGTTTTTGTGAGAAATATGCCCGACGGAGTCAATCAGGATGTAGGAAAACTGCCGCTCATTTCATAATTTTATACTAAGCAGTCAAGTTTCCATTCTGGTAGGTCATTTGAATCACGGCAGGTGGCTTTGCCTGCTTCTGAACAGTGTGCTCTGAGTCACATGTGACACAAATGAAAGGCGATTATCATTGTGGGGAGCTTCATAGGATTGGAAACAAGACTTTAGGTCTCATGTAAAGATTCCTTCAAATAATTCACCCAGCTAAGTGTCTGTGGCCCCAAACTCCTAATTTAAAAATTTTGATAAATGAAGTATCTCTTTAGTTAATAAATGAAGTATCTCTTTAGTTATCCTTTGTCAGCAACATTCATTTTAATGGAAAGTGAGTTTACAGGGTTACATGATTGAACTACTGAGCCAAGTCAGTGTTGGCAAATGATGGGCTAAATTATTGATGTTACACACTAATGAATTCTGATGAGAAATAAAACACAGACATTACGTTTCAAGTGGTTCATAATTATTTTTGTACTTTAAAAGCAATTTTACTCTTTTTTCCCCAAATCATACTGGTTCTGTAAAACAAAAACATAGTTAGTGATTATAACTAAAATTATTGAGTTTGTGGCAAAAAAGAGCTCTTCTAAGTTTTCATTTCTGTGAGGATAATGTTATTCACACTAGGTTTCTGATTTCTTTATATACTTCTGGGAAAAGATAATTAAATTAAATGTCTAAATTTTAAAACCAGTGTCTTTAAATAACATAATCTGCTCTGCAGCCATGGTTAGCAGTTCACTAGATGCGTTTATCATCTATGATGTATCTATCAACACATTTCCTGGAGAAGGGCTGAGCTGCCATAATTAATTCAGGTAATGACAAAAACAGAAGGGCTGCCAAAAAGCAGCTTTGTACTTATAAACAATTGATCTTCAAACTTGTGGTACAGCATGATGTGTGCACTGGAATGTGTCACAAATGTGGTGGAAATAGAGCACCAATGGAAATGAGTAGAAATGGTGTCAAATATAGCTAGGCCAAAAGGCCACAGGCCAGAGTCCATTATCATTCTAAAATCTGATTATTTATCTCCTTTAATATTGGTACCATTACTTAGCCTATTGCAGTGAATGATTTTTAAATAGTGTGAAATGCTTGTTTTTTTCTTGATTTATAACTGTTCATAATCACTGAGGTGATTTAAGTTCATCAGATTCTACATCTCACTGTTCTGTATTTTTCTGGAGGGTAAGGGAAGTCAAATAAATTTAGGAGACTTAAGAAGTTTGAAAAATATTATTTTGATAACAAAATAAGAAATACAGATCTTAAACAACCCAATCTCAGAAAAGGAAATTGAACAAGCTATGAATGAACTGCCAAAGGGAGGGGGAGGGGCAGGAAAAAATAAAAACTCTAAGCCATATAGATTTTATAAGTGAATTCAATAATGCTACAAAAATTAGTCTCAAAAAAGTGAAAGACACTCTAAAAAACTCCTTTTTATTAAATCACTATGTTCCTGATATCCAAACCAGGGAGAGACAAAGAAGTGAAAGAGAACTAAAGATCAATCTCAAAAATGAATATTGAGGTCAAAATTTTTAATAAAAGCCTCACAAAAAGTGCAGAGCATATGCAGACAATTTACTATGACTAAATCGAAGCTATATTAGTGATTTAAAAATTGATTATCATTGGAAAAACAATTGTCATTATCAATCATGCGAGTAACAAAGATAAAAAACACAGAATTACTTCAATAAATACTGGGGGGGGAAACTTCTGACAAAATAAATATAACTTTTTATGTTAAAAAAGTTTCAAAATTATAGGAATGGAAGGGCCCTTTTTTGCATTCAAAACATATATTTAAAACCAAAACTAGCATTACTAATAATGGGGGAAAAATTCTGGAATAGCAATTTTTAACTTAGGGTCCATAAGACCCTAAAGGATCTGCTGATAAAGTTCATGGGATCCATTCCTGGATTGGAGGAAAACTATATTTTTAATTTCATTAGTTTTAAAATAAAATTTAGTATTTCCTTCAGTTATGAATGTAGCAGACAATGAATATTATTCTGAGCTGTCCACATAAGTTTCAACAGCTTTCCAAAGGGATCCATGACACACAAAATAATTTTAGGAAGCCCTGCTCTAGAAACTTTTCAAGTACGAACAGGAACAATATAGTAAGGCTCTCTATCCCTCTCTCTTAGTAGAAATACTTATAGAAATAATAAAAAAAACCCATATATATCAAGATAGAGTGGCAAAGTAGGCAAATTATTCCTGTTTGCAAATGCCAGGAATGAATACTTAGAAAACCCCAGAGAACTGGTAAAGATACTGAGAAGATAAATAACTTAAAAAAGGTAGAGGGGAAAAAAATTACAGAAACGTCATTAGAATGTATAAACAATGCAAAGAAAAACTAGAAAGAAATTACAAAAAAGAAACATTTCATCAAAATAATTACAAAATGCTCAAAATGCTAGGTATTAATCTTCCAATACACAACAAATTTACAAAATTACAACTGTGTTTTTTTGTAAATGATTGGTGCTAGACTGTATTGTCTAAAATTATTTGCTAATATGTATCAACAGCAATTTATATAATAATGGATATTGGACCTGTATGGTGAGTAATAATTTATTATTAATTAATATTAAGTATTAGTAAAGTATTGACCACATGGCATTTAACACAATCAGGAGGAAAGCCCCAGTGCCATATTGTCTCTTAGAGAGCACGTGGCTTCAAGGAGAGCTCAGAAGCCCCACAAACTTACCTACAGTGACCTAAGAGGAGAGAGTGAACCAAGAGATAGCATTATGGGCAAAGAGCAGGAGCCCACATGGAACCAATAACTTGACCCTCAGGTGGTTGAGCCTTTTATCCTCTTTAGATAGAGGCTGGTCACTATACATTGATCAAAACTAATTGACTATCATTGTTCGATTCCATTGGTTGTCATGACTTGAGGGTAGATCAAATTAAAATGAGCTGTACAATGACATCAGGGGAAAGTGTACAAAAAGAGTCTTCCCCAAATTGCTCAAAGAAAAGTCCATTATCTAGGTGTGGTTTAATCCCATTAGTCCTTCAATGAGCTAAACAAAAAAATTTATCTCTATTCCTATGGTATGCCAAGGTTGGTACCAAAAAGATTAGCTAAAGTTTCTCAAGAACCGAACTTTCTGGAGTGAGGGGTAGAAATCAACTAAGCTGATCTCTGGGACCCCACAAGAATCCATTATTAATAATTATTTTCTCACACAACTATGAAATGCTCTTTACAATAATAAAGGGAGATTAAATAATTGGAGATAGATTTGTTTCTCATGGTGGGCCATACCAGCATAGTAAAAATGACTATAATGTTTAAAAACACAGTAGATGAGTTAAACAGAGTAGGTAAGCAAAAACAAAACAAACAAACAAAAAACCAACCAAACAAACAAACAAAACCAGAAGCAGCCAAAAACATTAGCTAAAGTATGCTAAAACTAAGAGCATAAATTACTAAGGAGAGTATATGCTTTTTGACAAGAATTTCTGGGAACACTGGAAATCAGTTTGGCAGAAGTCAGGATTAGACCAACATTTTATGTCATACATCACAATAATCTCAATATGAAAGCATTATCTTTGCATAAAAGATCAACAATCAAAATAGAATGAGACTAGGTTCCTTTCACAACTCAGGCTAGGGGGAGAAATTTCAATGCAACAAAGGATAGAGAAGATCATAAGAGATAAAATAGACAATTTTGACCACAGAAAATGAAAAAAGTTTATGCACTAACCAATAAAAGCAACAAGCAAAGAATTAGAGAGAAGATAGAGCGGGAAATATTTTTTGTCAAATATCATCTATAAAATTCTGATAGTTAAAATATAGAGGGGATTAATCCAAACCTGACACTGAGTCATTTCTCAATAGATTAAGGGGTCAAAGGACATGACCCAAATTTTCAAAAAGAGAATTAGAGACTATAACAAACCACATGAAAACATACCCCAGATCACTAATTATTAGAATAATTAAAATAGCATAAATAGAGGAGGGAGAGAAGTATAAAGGAAAAGTCCAAACAAAGGACTATGAGGAATCTAGGTATAGTTTTGACAATTTCAGGTATGTTACGTAGGGAATTCATGGTTCTGGTAGGGATTGTAACAAGTGATCTCTAAGGTTCCTTTCACTTTGGAGATTTAATGACATCATGATCCTATGCAAGGTGGAGATATTTCATTTCATACTAAGTAAATTAATAAAAGGTTCTAAAATATGGCAACGGTCAATACTAACGTGACCCTGGAAAGAAAGGAACACTAATGCAAGGTTGATGGAGCTGTGGAATTAGCCCAAACTTTTTGGAGATCAATTAGGAACTAAGCATGAAAAGTGACTAAACTGTTCATATATTTTGAATGATTCTACTACTCAGCACATATCTCAAGAAAGTATAGAAAAAAAGTTTCAACAACAATAACAATGATGACAAAAAACATTTGAACACCAAAATATACATATCCATGCTCTTTATGATAGGAAAAAAGATGGCTATTGGGGAATGGTATGAAAAAATAACATATGGTATATCAGTGTAATGAAATACTGTAATTTAGGTTTCTTTTTAATGATGAATATGAAGAATTCAGAGAAATATGGGAAAAATTGTCTGAACTGATACTGAATGGCAAAAGCAGAACCAAGAGCATAATATTGATAATTATGTCAGTATAAAGGAACAAATGGCTCACTAAAAGGAAGCTAAAGAAGTCTGATTTTTTTTTTTTTAATGAGGGAGCTAGAGAACAGATGATGAAGCATAATTCCTCCCTCTTGTCAGAGAAGTGGGGGACTACAAAGGACAGAAAATTGCATACATTTTCAGATACTGACACTGTTTTGGATGTTTTTCTGTTGTAAGCATGTAAATATTTTCATGTTGTCCCCCCCATTTATACTACAAGCTCCTTAAAAGCAGGTCCTAGCTTTTGGTTTGCTTTTTGGTTTTTTCATTTGTTTGCTTCCTTGTTTGCTTTTTGCTTTTCTTTGTATCCCCAATGCTTCTGCCTAGCACCTAAATGGGGCTCAATAATTGCTTATCTACTTGACTTTATATTTTTCTTTATTATGAGGGAGAGTGCAGAGGGGGAGGACTATGTTAAAATGACTGTCATATTAAGGCATTTTTAAAGGAATTATATTTAGGTAGTGAGAGAGATGCAATGGGAGAGAGAAGGTGATTTTTAAAAAATACATCTATGCCATTTTAAAAACTATTTTTCAGGGGAGCAGCTAGGTGGTACAGTGGATACAGCATCAGCCCTGGATTTAGGAGGACCCAAGTTCAAAACCAGCCTGAGATGCTTGACACTTACTAGCTGTGTGACCCTGGGCACATCACTAAACCTTCATTGCCCCCCCCCCCAAAAAAAAAACAACAAAACAGTGTACTAAACTATCTTTCATGAAAATTAAAGTATTAGACTCCAGGTACAAAGTTTTCTCATGAGTTAGATTAAAGATAAGGACTGCAAAACAGTATCGCCTAGTTACTGCTTAGGGGGAACCCATCTCTTTTTAAAATGGGTTTTAAGCCAAAGCCAATACCTGGGATTAGAAAACAGTAACTTTCATGTATCCCTTTCATAATATTTGCTAAAAAAAAGGCATGAATCTTAAGGAAGAATAATTTAAGGCAAAAAAAATATCTGGGCTTTTCTTTTTTAATTGCAATGTAATATTGACCTGATGTTATAACTATGGTATATATTGTTTTGTACTCACTGTATATAAAGCTTGAAATCATTTGTCTGTGGTAATCTCACATCAAAAAAGCATCATTAGATAATGATGATGCTAAGTTGTATGAAAAATATCTCCTGGACATGCTCCATTAGTCGCTAATTTTCAAACTTAAAAGTTGTATCTTAAAACATATCTCCTCCCCCAAACATCAAAATGACTTGTCCATATGAAAAATGTCTTGCCTGCATAATGTATGTGGGGGTCTTGTGGTTTATTAAAAATAAGATGCTAATTTTTGTTGTTGTGGCACAAGCTAAGGCAAAAATCAGACCAGATTATAATTTATATCTGCCTCATAACAAAAATTTTAAAAAGCATGAAAGAATCTGAGAAACACGTACATGCTGGGTTGAACAGAATGGGAGTAGAAATTTTAATTAACTTTGTATGTTTTTTGTATCTACTTATCTGTTAATATGCTATTTCTCTCCTGTAAGAATGTAGGCTCCAGTCAGCTACATGGTGAAGTGGACAGAGCATAGGCCCTGGATTCAGGAGGACCTGAGTTCAGATCTGACCTCAGACACTTGACACTTACTAGCCATGTGACCCTGGGCAAGTCACTTAACCCCAATTGCCTCACCAAAAAGCAAAACACAAAACAAATGCATTAGAGGAAACTGAGAGTAAATGACTTGTCCAGGGTCACATAGCCAGTAGTAAGCCCCTGAGGTCATGTTTGGATTTAGTTATTCCTAATGCCAGGTCCAGTGTTCTGCCCACTGTGCTACCTAGCTGACCCTGGGCAAACTATTTCATTTGTCTTTTTATCCAAGGAATCTAGCAAAGTGCCCAGTATCCAATAGGTATTTAATAAATACTTGTTGAGTGGAATTAATTATGTATAGAATTTTACACTAACCCATAGTATGTGGCTTTTCAGAAGTGAGATTGTATGGATTAATATACTTCAAAAGACTAGCAAAGCTGTCCATATGAGTACTACCTCTACCAGCACTCATCACAATACTTTCACACATTGGCAGACAGTTTTTATAAGTTGCTATGGCCAAAACACATTTGTTATCTGATAGCAGGCCTTCTGGAGCTTAGCTAGGATGGTCTTCATATACCCAACATACCTAATGTCATGACAGTTTTACCATGAATTCTGAGGAGAGCCAGTTTTCTTGGAGACATATTCAAGTAAAAGAACTATAGATAATGTATATAATGTAGATAATCCTCCTCTGATTGCTGGTATTATACACTATCAATACCAGAAAAGATGTCTCAGATATAAGTAGGAGGAGGAAGGAAACTGCCACATTTGAGATCTTCTACTTGAGAGAAAGCCTGGCAAAATCTTGTATTTTCAATCACAAAGACTTGGGTTTGAATCTTGCCCCTGACCGTCACAAACTATAGGGCCATTAACACTCACTTGCTGAACTGTGATTTCCTCATCTATAAAATGGTGCTGATAATAACTGTAGTACCTACTTCACAGGGTGGTTTTAAGACTCAGATTAGACAATGCATATATAGTGCTTTGCAAACCATAAAGCACTATTTAAATATCAGCCATTATTACTTTTCAAGGCAAGCTAAAGGAATGGACTGAAGGTGATTCTGCATGAAGCCTTTCTCCAGAATGATATTACCTTCTCCTCAAAAGTTGCCACATAGCTACTTTCTACGTATATAGACTATGATGTCTAGTTGATAGAAACCTATAGAGCTGCTCATCAGTATTAACATATGCATACATATGTATATATGTGCCTGTATGTATAATGTTTATATTATGGACAGATGTTGTAAATTAAATGAGTTGGATTCAGAAATAACCCAGAAGAAAAGAACAGGTTGAAATGTCTTTGGGAAACTAAAATTAAGTGCTTAACAGGTGCTAAATATTGGGAATATTAAAACAAAAGAAAGGAAAGTCCCTGCCCTCAAGTACCTTATTTTATAATAGGGGGGAAATATAGGGAGAGTGATAGCCAGGAAAGGGAATTTCCCCACAGAAGTTGTGAAGATAGTTAATGGAGGCAGAGGAATAAATGAATGCCCCCTTCCCAGTAGCATTAGCAGTACAGAAATGATAATTTGATAATGTCTTATTTAGCATGGTAACTCCATCATTGAAAAAGTCTTTGGCTCTCCAAGTTGCTTTCATCAAGTTTTCCCTTTAGCAAATTAATTGGTATGTTCAGGTATCTGAAAGAGCACTGGACAGAAGAGGATTTAAGCCTTTTGTTGTTGTTCAGTCATTTCAGACTCTTTGTAACCCCAGCTGAGGTTTTCTTGGCAAACATACTAGAGTGGTTTGCCATTTCCTTCTCGAGCTCATTTTATAGATGAGGAAACTGAGGCAAACAAGGTTAAATGACATGACCAGGGTCATACAGCTAGTGAATGTGTAAGGTCAGATTTGAATTCACAAAACCAAGTTTTCCTGACTTCAGGTCTGGCATTCTATGTACTGCACAATGTAACTGCCTAAATATATGACATATGTTAAATTATTACTCCCATTTTACAGATGAGGGAACAGAGGCAGGTAGAGGTAAGTGACTTGCCCAGAGCTATTCACCTAGTAAGTGTCTGAGGCCATATTTGAACTCAGGTCTTCCTAACTCCAGGTCCAGTGCTCTACCTACCTTGCCACCTAGTGTTCTTAATTTGGAAGCAATAGCCACCTACTGCTTTCCCTGGTACCACTGTATCATAACTCCAATTCATCTTCCATGCAATTGCCAAACTGATGTTTCCCAAATACAGACATGACTGGAACCCAGTTAAGCTAAAAATCTTCCTGTTGTTTCTAGGATAAAATATAAAATTCTCATCCTTTCTATAATGCTTTTTATTTGTTCCTTGTGTGCCTCCTACATTCCACAAGTAAAATGCAAGTTGCTTCAGGCAGGGAGGAGCACATAGCAGGCACTTAAATATTTGTGGAATTGAGTTGATTTGAATTCAAGAAACTTATCCGCACATTAAAGGGTTTATTTGTACTATAACATCTTTGGTTGCACAATAGTCCTCAAGTTATACCCAGTACTTGGTGAAGCTCTGAACATGTTGAACAATTTCTTGATGATATGCTTTCGGACTTGTGCATTGCTATGTCTTATGCTATGTTTACATATTTTTAGATTTGAATTCTTTGCTTACCTAAGATCATGCAATCTTAAGACTGAAGTCGCTTTTCTGGATTTTAATATATTGCTAACACATGCCTTATAAATAACAATTATGGCAAATGGTTCTTCAATTTTTTTCAATACTTAATATATTTGAGTCAGTATGTGTATGTATATCACCATACACTTTTGTCATGGCTCATGTGGGAATGTATTCCACTTGACTATGCACATTTGCTATAGGGATTTATTTTTTCTTTCCTTTTTTCCAAGTAAGGAAAGAAAGAAAAAATTGATGCTTATTAATTTTTTTTAAAAAGGTACCTTAAAATACATATGTGTTTTTATATTTATATGTGCACACATATACATACATATGTATATGTGTATATATAGCCTTCCCAATAAGATTGGGGTGAAGCAAGAATGTCCATTATCATTAATATTATTCAATATTGTATATAGAAATATTCAATATTGCACATGGAATTGCTAGGCATATCAAGACAATAAAAAAGAATTGAAGGAATAAATATAGTAAGGAAATAAAATTTACTCTTTGTACATGATATAAATTGTACTTAGAGAACCCTAGAAAATCAGCTAAAAACTAGCTGAAACAACTAACACCTTTAGCAAGTTTCAGGATAAAAATAAACTCACATCATTAGCATTTCTATATATTGCCAACAAAACCCAGCAGGAAGTTATAGAAAAAGAAATTCCATTTAAAATAACTGCAGATAATATAAAATGTTGGGAGTGTACTTGTCAAGACAAACCTAGGGACTATATGAACAAAATTACAAAACACTTTTCATACAACTAAAGACAGATAAAAGCAATTGAAGGAATAATAATTGCTCATGGGTAGGTTGAGCCAATAAAATAAAAATTACAATTCTACTTAAGTTAATTTACATATTCAGTGTTATACTAATCAAACTACCAAATAATTTTTTATAGAGCTAGAAAAAATAATTAAAAATTTATCTGGAGGGGCAGCTAGATGGCGCAGTGGTAAAGCACTGGCCCTGGATTCAGGAGTACCTGAGTTCAAATCCGCCCTCAGACACTTAACACTTACTAGCTGTGTGACCCTGGGCAAGTCACTTAACCCCAATTGCCTCACTAAAAAAAAAAAAAAAAAAAAAATTATCTGGAAGAACAAAAGGGCAAGACTACCAAAAGAATTTTTAAAACGTGAAGAAAGGTGGCCTAGAAGTACCAGACTTCAAAGTAAATTAAAAAGTGGTAATCATCAAAACAACCTGTTACTGGATGAGTGGTGGATCAATAGATTAGATTAGGTACACAGTACACAGTGGGAAATGACCATGGTAATCTAGTGTTTGATAAACTCAAAGATCCAAGTTTGGGGAGTAAGAACTTACCACTTGACAAATATTCCTGGTAAAACTGGAAAGCAGTTTGGAGGAAAACAAAAAACAAAAAACCAGGCATAGACCAATATCCATATTATACACCAAGAAAAAGTTCAAATGGATTAGTGATTTAGACATAAAGGTGGTTTCATAAGTAAATTAGGGGATCATGGAAAAAAAAAACATACTTGTCATATCTATGGATAAAAGAAGAGTTTATGACCCAAAAAGAGGGGGGGAGAGGGAGAGGGAGAGAGAGAGAAAGGGTCATGAGGAGTAAAATGGATAATTTTGATCACATGAAAATAAAAAACTTTTTACACAAAAACCCAATGAAATTAAAATTAGAAGGAAAACAGAAAACTAGGGAAAACATTTATAGCAAGTTTCTCTGATAAAGACCTCATTTCTCAAATTTATAGGAAACAGTGAAATTTATAAACATAAGAGCCATTTACCAATTTACAAATGGTCAAAGAATATGAAAAGACAGTTTTCAGAAGAAGAAATAAAAAACTATCAATTGTCACACCCCAAAAATGCTCTAAATCACTACTGATTAGAGAAATACAAATTAAAATGACTCTGAGATGCTATCTCACACCTATCAGACTGGCTAACATGACAGAAAAGGAAAATAATAAATACTGGAGGGCATGTGAAAAAATTGGGACAATAAACCACTGTTGGTGGACTTGTGGACTAATCCAACTCATATGGGAGAACCATTTGGAACTACACCCAAACGACTATAAAACTGTAATCCAGCAATTCCACTGCTAGATCTATATCCAAAAGACATCAGAGAAAAGGGAAAAGGATCTATTTGTAAAAATGTATTTATAACAACTATGCTGTAGGAAATGATGAGCAGGATGGTTTTAGAAACACCTTGTGAGACTTATATGAACTGATGCAAATTGAGAACTAAGAAAACATTGTACACAACAGCAGCAACATTATAAGGATGATCAATAGTGAAAGATTTAAGTACTCTGATTAAGACAATGATCCAAGACAATTCCAAAGGACCCATGACAAAAATGTTATCTACCTTCAGAGTGAGAATTGATGTACTCTGAATGTAGATTAAAGGCTACTTTCTTTACTTTCTTTTTTGTGTTTTTTTGGCAACCTGGCTAGTAGGGAAATATGTTTTGCACAATCATGTGTATAATTGAGATAAAATTTCTTGTCTTCTCAAGAAGTAAGGACAAGTGGGAAGAAAAAAAGAGAATCTGGAACTCAAACTTAAAAAAAATGAATATCAACATTTTACATGTAATTAGAAAATATTGAATGAAATAAATAAAACACATTGAAAAAAAGTATGTAGTCTCTCTCCTCCAGGTGTGCTTGATTCAATCATGCTCCTCGAGTCTTAAAGGGGTACTACTTACTGTCAGGTGGCAGGATCTAATCTCCCTGCCTTTTTTCATCTCCTTCAGGCTTAGGTATAAGTCATTCTTTCAAAACATCAAAATTAGTCAAACATTTCCATTTTTATATGACTAAGAGAAAATATATAGATATATCTACATTTTCTTAATTTTTAATTTCTGCTCTATTGGCCATGCTCCTCATGGTCATGCTCTCTTTTGGGTACCATGACAAGGAAAGGGTTTGTGTGTTGTATTATTTTAATTATTTACTTTTAATGAACGAACTTGATACTACCTTTTAGAAGTCTCCTTTTATTAGCATTATATATTTGTAAACCATTTCTGCTGGATAATTTTAGCTGCATGTAGGTCTACATTTGTAGTTTCACTGTAGACATCAGAACACAATATTATCACTTAACCAAATGTCTGTACCAGCTCATTTATAGCTTGAGAGCCATTGATGTGTTCTCTCTTTTTTTTTTTTCCAGGGCAATGATGGTTAAGTGACTTGCCCAGGGTCACACAGCTAGTAAGTGTCAAGTGTCTGAGGCCAGATTTGAACTCAGGTCCTCCTGAATCCAGGGCTGGTACTTTATCCACTGTGCCACCTAGCTGCCCCTCCACTGATGTGTTCTACAATTTCTTTTGCCCTTTTCTGTGATGTTGGCAAAGAGACAAAGATATCACCCTAAAACTGTTCTAGAATGGAGTTTTTAATCTGCTGTAATTATGGCTTCCTTTTATTTCTCTGTTTAGTCTTCTAGATTTTATGGAATATTATTTTTGTTTCTAAATGATTTTAATATTTCTGGATAAGCATACTTGTTGACATTTTTTAAAAATTCAGTCATATAAGCACAGAATTAATATATTTTAGCTTGCCTAGTCTCCTACCCTCCTCTTGTCTCTATTCAGGAAGCAATGTGGTGAGAAGAAGACTGTGGTTGGATTTTGAGCCAGAAGATCTAGGTCTGAATCTTAGCTTAGCTACATCTTGTTGTTGGTTATCCTTCATTTTTTCAAAGAGGCTGAATGACATCACGCATGATTCATATGTGAATTGGATTCAAGTGAAGCAGAGTTGCACAAAGTCATCACACTCATTCTCTCTTCCAGAGTCATCAAAGTTTAGGGCCAAGAAAAAAGTCAGGATGATTGTCATTGGCCCAAGATACAGTAGATTATCTTGGCATCTTCCATATCTAACCAAGTTCTAAGTGTTCCACAGTTTCTGCTTCAGCCATCTTCATGGCTCTTGGAACAAATTGTTCTCATCTGCCCATTCTTCCAAGGGAGATTTTTATAAGCTAAGGGTAGATTCCCCCCCCCATCCCCCCGCAATTTACTGACAGGTTTGGGATCCATCAGTTACCCTCAGCTACTTGAAATCAGCTTCTTACCAACTGTGTGAAATTGGTCAAGTACCTTAAACTCTATCATTTTCCTCATCCGAAAAACGAGGAAGTTAGTGTAGATAGCTTCTGAGATCTCTTCCATTTCAACATCTGTGATTCTACATTATCTTTCATCTCTATGGTCCTTTGATAATATGAATGCATCCAGTGAGGGAAAGCTCACTAACTAGCCAGGTAGCTATTTCAATTATAAGAAAATTCTTTACACTGAGATAAAATCTTCCTTCTGTAACTTTTAAGTATTTATCCTAATTCTAACTTCTGGAACAATTAAGAATAAGTCAAATTGGGGCAGCTAGGTGGAACAGTAGATAAAGCACCAGCCTTGGATTCAGGAGGACCTGAGTTCAAATCCAGCCTCAGACACTTGACACTTACTAGCTGTGTGACCCTGGGCAAGTAACTTAACTCTCATTGCCCTGCAGGAAAAAAAAAGAATAAGTCAAATCCCCTTTCCATTGGAAAGACATTAAAAAATTTGAAGACAGCAATCATTTCTTCATTTTCTCTTTCACATTAAACATCCCTCAGTAAATCTTTATTTGACTTTTTTCCTAGACCTCTCACTACCCTGGTTGACCTACTGTAAACCTAGACACACTATAATTTGCCAATGAACCTTTTAATATATGGCATTCATAACTGGACACAGTTTTGGAATGTGAGTTTGAGGTGCCAGTTGAATGGGCATTTGAAAGTGCAAGCCTGCATCACAGAAGTAAGGACAGGACTATGAATATGGAGTTGGCAGTCATCTACAGAGAGGCAGTACTTAAAAGCATAGGAGTAAAAAAGGGAGGAAGTATATAGAGAGACAAGAAGAAGGACAGGGACAGAGCCTTGAGGGAAACACTTATATTAAGAGGTCATAGGGGCAGCTAGATGGGACAGTTGACAAAGCACTGCCCCTGGATTCAGGAGGACCTGAGTTCAAATCCGGCCTCAGACACTTGACACTCACTAGCTGTATGACCCTGGGCAAGTCACTTAACCCTCATTGCCCAGCTTTTAAAAAAAGGGTCGGGGGGGCAGCTAGGTGGCACAGTGGATAAAGCACCGGCCCTGGATTCAGGAGTACCTGAGTTCAAATCCAGCCTCAAACACTTGACACGTACTAGTTGTGTGACCCTGGGCAAGTCACTTAACCCCCATAGCCCCACAAAAAAAAAGGGGTCAGGAAGGGCATCTAGTGAAGGAGACAGAAATGAAAGCAGTGAGAATAATAAGGAAAAGCCAAAAGTATGTGGTATTTCTAAAACCAAAGGAGGAGAGAATATGTAGTAGGAGGGAATGTTTCAAAACCTGAGGAGAGGTCAAGGAAGAAGAGAGGGGAAAAATGAAATGGAACTTAGGAGGTCGATTGTGATTTTTGAAGGCAGAGTTGCCGTAGAGGGGGCAGAAGCATTATCGAAAGGGATTTTGCATACAATGTGTACTGAGGATGTAGAAGTATTCTGTACAGAGAGCTTTTAAAAATAAATCTAGGAAAGAGAAGGGGTGTGATAGGCTTGAGGCTGGATTGGACAGAAAGGCTTAAGGAAGACTTTTTAAGGTTTTAAGATGCCTGAGTTAGTCAAATGTAAGGAGATCAGCTGGATCCGGGGAGATGGGGGCGGGGAGAACCTCAAGATTCACCTGATAGAGATGACTATTGAAGAAAGCTCATTTCAATCAACATTGATTAAGTAAACATTTAATATTCATTAATTTCCTACAGGAGCTGGGAAGGAATGCAATCAAGGGCACAAATAGTACAAAGGGGCTTAGTGAGAAATAGGGATACTTTTCTTCTGTGACCAGAAGAAGAGAGTGGGTAATGATGAGAAGTCTTGAGTAATGGAAAAGGTTATTTGAGGGAGCTCATTTCTTTATGTGTTTGTGTGTGTGTGTGTGTGTGTGTGTGTGTGTGTGTGTGTGTGTAAAAAGTTGAGAGAATTGCTCTTCAGATATGTTAGGCTGTAGAAAGAGCATGTAATGGAAAGAAAAGCACCCCAAATAGAGTGAGAAGACCCAAGGTCAAACTCTAGCTCAGCCTGGTTTCCTGTGTGACCTTGGATAAATCCTTTATGGTCTTTGGGTCTTAGTTTTCTCATCTATAAAATGAGGGGGTTGAATTAAATCATCTCAAATAGCCAATTCTAAACCAATAATCCTAAAATCTCTGACAACTCTGGGACTCTATGATTTTGAATGAAAAATTCCAGAATCTACCTTAGATAAAATAATGTGGATTGATTCCTCATGTCTACCATTCACTCACTGTGCTGGTTAACAATTGTTTTCTGATTGTTTCTTATTAACAACTAGAGATAATTATGGAAATTATATTTCCCTATTATGCTATTTCATTATTTGGTCAAAATTTTACTACATTGGTAGTATTTCTCTCCCCTGCCCCTTAACCATTTACTAGATGTGTCACCTGGTTGTATACTTCCATGTGATCTTCAGTTGCCCAATCTGTAAAATGGAAAAATATCATCCCTACAAGATGATCATTGAAGCTCCTTTCTAGACCTATAATGCTATTTGTCTTAAAAGAACTATTAGTGAATAAAGGCTATCTATTCTATATACATGGATGCTTAACAAGTGCTTATTGCCTTACTATCTATCTAAACTCTCATATCTGTTTATCTATCTCCCTATCTTAAAATATGTATGTCAATACTCAATCATTAAGCAATAAAGTACCTATTATGTTTTTATATTTATAAATACACACCATATATAATGAACATTCAATAAAATATTAGCTCAAACCCTTCTATATCATTACGTATTACAGAACAGAATTCAGTGGGTTATCGCTTCCACATTGTAATTTTCTCCATTGTGGTTTTGATATATCAAGTGTTAGCCTAAAAGTTAAGTGGGAATTTTGGGGGAGGCTGTTGTGTTAAGCCATAGACGACATGTAAAGGCCAGAAGACAAACACAGCAAAAGTTTAGAAACTCAGAAATGCATAAATGTATGTATAGTATTGCATAAAATCAACATATTTCATCTTTTAATTACCATAGTAATTAAGACTTCTCTGCTCTATGTGTATGAAGAGAGGAACAAAAAAATTTTATGTGAATTTTCTAGATCTTGCAGGCACCATGCTTCTAACTCCCATGATGTGGAACGGATAACTGTATAAGGGAGATTCAAGAGCATCTAATTAATGAAAGAGTATGGGCCCAGTGTCATGAAGTCTGTAAGCAATATTGCTTATAGGTGCCATTGTATTTATTCTCTTTCCTGGCATGTAAAGTAAAGTGTTGTGACTAAACACCATAAAACAAATTAAAAGACACTATGGAACTTATGGATCAAAATGTTCTATATTTTCTCTGAAAAAGACGCTTGCTAAAAAAAGGATCCCCTCTTAGAACCATGTTAGAACTGGAACAGATGGCTGCTTCCATCTGGACTCTACACCTCTAGAGTCTAGTTTTCCTTTATTCTGGAAAACTTTACTGATACCTTCTGAAAAACCATACCTGTCTTTGGTATAGAGCCCAAAAGCCCATAACTGATACAATAAAAGATATGGAATGTTTATTTTTTTTACATTAAATCCAAACATGAATCAGATAGATAAATCCAAAGCCTTTATAAGAGAGAGGAAAGGGATCAATTTATCCTCCAAGTATATTCCTAAATTCATAATTTCCATCTTGGTAAAATGCTGTTGTTACCATACTTCAGCAGGTAACCTCTGGTTAAATGGATGATTTTTCCATCCCTGACTTTCTAGTGTTTTCTATCAAGCATAACAATGAGCCATTTTAAAGCAAGTTGTAAAAAGGACATTATTGATATATCATGGAATTAGAATTAGCCCATAGAAGATAATAAAAATATTATTTACCAATGTTCCAGTTCTTATTGCTAGATAGTGCTATTATTTAATCATGATTAAATTAATATTTAAAATGTGTTTTTCATAGAATTTGTATAAAAGGGAATATTTTAGGAAGGAAAAAGTTCCTTTAAAAGAGAAGAATTAAATTATATAAACTAACAGATGTCAAAAATTAATCTATAGGATATATTCATTAAATAACTCAAAATTCTAAACATATACATACATATATACTTTATGTCAAGTTGTCATAACATGGAATGTGTATGTAGTCACATTTGAAGCTCTACTTTCCACGCCACTCACACTTGTCAGTATTCATGGACTCTAGCCTGAATTTTTTCAACTGGCTTTTCTTCACTTGCTAGAGGTAACTAAACAATTCCTAATTTTTTTTAAATCACTTTTAAACTATTATTGCTTACCCGATTTAATCAGCCCACGATTTTTGTATATTAATTTTTAAAAGCAGTATACATTTGCCAAAATATATCCTAAAGACATCAACTGAGCCCTTTAGATTAATGTATTTTCATTTTAAAAACATTTTTCCATTATTTTATTTTATTTGACTTTTGTCTTCCTTCCTAGGTAGAACCAGTTGACCCATATATGAATAGATCTTTTTGATGGTTTTATAACTCTCAGTGAAAGTCTTGAAAAATCTCAGGGAGAATCAAATTTAAATAATTCAACATTTTGGCTAACTTAATAATCTTAAAGTCACTGATCATATATACTGTATTAATTTTAAATTGTACAGAAAAATACATATTTAGTTTTCTGTGTAGCAAATTGTCATAATGAAATAGATTATGTTAAATATAGATGTAAAAATGGATTTATAATTTTAAAAGGGTAGCTTTTTAGTTTTAAATTTGTATCATGAAAATTGGGGTATCAGGAAAGATAATTTGTGATAGGAAATGATCAAAATTCATTTATAAGCCTATATCCAGTAGATATCATCAAGAAACATTTATACCTATGCTCTTTCTAATTGAATAGTTTATCAAGAAAACACATACTGTGACTTTTTAAAAATGAAGAGCAATTTAAGTCAGTGCAGGATTACCCTTTACATTCCTGTCTGCCTTTGAAATCCTTGTTTGACTGGATTCCAAGTTCCTTATTTCTACATAAATCATCTCTAATCCTTATCTGGAGGGTGTACTCTCTGTAAGCAATAGCAGTAATTTTGATAAATTAAGAGATAAATAGTTACATGGCAAACATATGAAAAGGCTTAAAAATTTTTAGGACAGTTGAATAATAGCAGCAGAGTTCATTTAAATATATGTGTGTATATATGTCTAAACATACATACACATAAGGATATATGTATATATAAATACATTTATAACAACATATTCCTCAAATTTTTATGAGAAATATAATCCATCTCTCTCTCTCTTTTCAAAGTATTGCATGCTATATGTGTAACTTACTGATTCATCCTTCTGGCAATTCTACTTTATTAAAGAGGTGAAAATTTATAAAACTCTGATGGGATATGGTTTTTAATGACTTCATCACACTACCCATCATTTTGCTTTTCAATCTAGATCAGAATGATACTTTCCTACTTCCCTGCAATCACCTACCTCCACATGTATTACTCTACAAATATTCCCATGAGCTCTTTGCTGGGTCAGTTCCAGCTCACACTTGCTAAAGTGGGTTTGCAGTCTGAAGTACTCCAGCAATGCAGCATGCATCCTTTCTTGCAGTAGAAAGATCTAAAGGGGAGAAGGAGAGAAAAAAAAAAACAAGTCAGAGTAGGAGAGGAAATTAATGGCAGTGTTCAAGAAGAATGATGGAGGGAAATATAGAAAGCAGTCAATAGCCCATTCTGCACTGTACGGACCTGACAGGAATTTCACAGTCTCTTGATTTTTCAGCCCACTCATGTGCATTCATCAGAAACCAGTCACATCTGGCTGCCAGGATGGGGGGTTAATTTTCTCTAAATGCCTCAGCAGTTTTGTTCTAGCTGAGGCAAACTCTGTGACTGCAAAGCTGATGAGTAAAATATTTCTCCTTCACCCAGTTTAACTCAAAACCGATAGCCTCGGGACATATTGAACCTTTCTCTAAAAAAAATAATCTTTTGAAGCTCTTTTGAATGGCACATCAGGTCAAGCCAAAGTTTAAAATGCAAGTTTAAGACTTTGATGGACACCATTGCTTCTTTTTTCCCCTTGTAAAGCTTATCATAGCTTGGCAATGTGTGCTGCAGAGCATGACAAAACTAAAGAGAATTAACTTAGCCATCAACTGCTGAGGGAGAACAATAACAGGAAAGAAATTTCCAGAGAGAACTCCCTATTAATCTACCTAGCCATAACCATGTGACATGAAAACATCGAACTGCACTAAACTATGGAAGATGCAGTTCTTGACATTTTTGTACTGGATTTATACCTAAGGAAAAAGAGCCCCCCCCCTCCCCGTACTAGATATTATGTCCAAAAGAAAGAGTTCTAATAACAAATAACAATAAAAGCACTTAATTGTACAGTATAGGTTTATTACCCTAAATAAATAGCAAGACAATGGCATACACCATGTTAAAACTTATTTGTTTTTTTCAATATTATCACCATTTTGAAAATGGTTTGTGGTTGGAACAAAAAATTGCCTCTGAACATATGCCCGGACCAAACAAAGCATATTTCATCAGAATGAAATATTCTGGTTGTTGCAAAGATATTAGTACAAAAATACAAAGGCTCAATCCAATATGCTCTAGCAAATGAAGAAAATCTTTAGATTTGGTGGTTCATCACAAGGGTAAGCTTATGCTAGGTTTCCTCTTTTGAAAGAAAAGGCAATAGAAAAGATACCAGAGATTTCCCCACATATTTAATGTAATATATCATTAGAAGAGTAGTTCTTTTTATAATATTTTTCTCAGAAAAATCACTATTCCACTTCTGGCATTGAACATTCACTGTTTACTCATTTCATCAAGTAGAAGACTATATAATATGCCATGGAAAGAGCATGGACTAAGCAAAAGGATGTGTGTGTACTAACTCCAACCCTCCCTTTAATTAGCTGGGTGACCTGGGCCAGCCAGTGCATTTATGCTTCCTTGACCTCCATTTCCTAACTCATAAATGAGGGATTTCAATTGAACAAAAGCATTCATTAAGTGTCTATTATGTGCAAAAAAATTTTTCTGGTCAGGGCCTGGTTATATACAAGAACAAAATGAAAAACTCTTTGCAGCTGGCATTTTAATGGGGTTTGAATGAAATGATCTTTAAAGTCTCTTCCAGTTTTAACAATCCATGCACACTGAAAACTCCCATCCTTGCTAATTCCCACAACAACAACAAAATTCCAAAATATGTTACAGAATGTTTAAAACCCTCACAAAATCTATTGTAATGAGGCAACTGAACAATGAGGAGCAAGTTCTTTAGAGCATGTTTGGATTTGCCTTTCCTAGTAGTTGGGTTATACATAACATTTGCATATATTGCTTGCTTGGTTCCAAGACAACATTTTGGAATATAGTTTCAATACAAAAGGGATGACCATTTGGGGAGATAATTTAACTCACTTTTCTTCTTCTTGGAGACAAAGAGAAGCAAGAACTGCTCCAACCTATTGAAGTGGACAGAAAGGTGGGCCTACCCTATTGAGATGGAGGTTCTCAAGAAACCATGTGAATTTGGGAGATGTGCCATAGTTATCAGAGGTCATGTTGGCCTTCAGAGTCAGTGGCAGAGTCTGCCAGAGTGGTAGTGATTGGAAACAAAGAAAATGCCTGCAGACGTATATAGAAAGACAGGAACTTGAGGATGCCAATTGTGGCAGAGAGAAACGTCAACTATGGGTTCAACAGAACCATCAGTCCTCAAAGCCCAGCAGAGGATTGCAGCTAAAGGAAAACTCATGAGGATCTCACAAAGAAAGAAAACTCCCAAGGCCAGAAGTTTGGAAGTACCCTTTGCCCCCATATATTCTATATACTTTGGTCTTTAAGTTGGAGCCCACTCTACACTGGAACTTTGTGTATGAAACAGGGGTGTGCCCTGGTTTGCAGGGGTATTTCAATTTCTACACCTAAAAGAGAACATTATCAAAAAAAGATTTGTGGAAATATCAAAGATCATAAGAGTATTAAAGACACATCAACATCACTTTTTAAAGGATATATACAATCAGTCTAATTTAATTTACTTTTTTAATAGGATATTAAAGCACTGTAGGCAAAGTAAATCAATAGATTTCATGGATTCTTAAGTCAAAGGCTGTATTCAGTTTATATGACGTTCACTAAGAGATGTGGAAGATATTGTTTATTGAGATGGGAATGCTATCATTATTTAATCATTGAAGGTATTACCATGCATAGAAAAATGACATTTTAGAGGTTGTTTTCAAGTAATTAATGAGTCTTTTGGAAGCGTGACATAGTTCATGGGAGTTGTTGGTCTTGTGGATTTTGCAAGGAGTAAATATAAAATGATACTCTGACCAAACCTAAACACATACATGAATATATGTGTGCATGTGTATGTTATAGAACAAAATATAATTTTTATGATACACATATATTTCTGATTATAGCACTACCTATTCACTCTCACAGTAATCTCTCACAATAAATAATTTCGCAAAAGAGGAAGAAAGTTAAACAAAACTAACATATTGAAAAAGATTGATAATATATGCAGGGTCTCACACCCATGGACCCCTGCATCTGCAAGGTGTGAGGAACTATCTTCTTCTCTCTCTTCTTTGGTGCCAACGTTAGTTATAATAATTCTCTAGCACTCGATTTCAATTGTTTTCTTGTTTTTCTTTCCATTTAAATTGAGATGTAGTCATTGTATATATTGTTTTAGTGGTTTTGTTTACTTCATGCTGCATCAGTTCATGTTTTCCATGTTAATTCATATTAATAACATTCATTCATTTTTTTACAGCACAGAAATAATATTTTCTTGAACTAAAATTAGTTTAGCCATTTGCCAGTCAGAGGCCACCGCTAATTCTTTGCTGCAACAAAAAAAGTTTTGCTACAAATATTTTAGTATTTATGAGGCCTGTATTTTCTTTCTTTCTTTCTTTCTTTCTTTCTTTCTTTCTTTCTTTCTTTCTTTCTTTCTTTCTTTCTTTCTTTCTTTCTTTCTTTCTTTCTTTCTTTCTTTCTTTCTTTCTTTCTTTCTTTTTTTGGTGAGTCAATTGAGATTAAGTGACTTGCCTTGGGTCACACAGCTAGTAAGTGTTAAGTGTCTGAAGCCAGATTTGAACTCAATTCCTCCTGAATCCAGGGCCAGTGCTCTATCCCCTGTGCCATGTAGCTGCCCGAGGCCTGTATTTTCAACAATAAACTCTTTCTGGTATGTCCCTAGCAATACAATCTCTGGGTCAAAGCATATGTTTACTTTCTTTATACAATTACAAATTACATTCCAGAATGGTTGGAGAAATTCATAGTTCCACAAATTATGCAAGTGTGTCATTTCTCTACATTCTCATATTTGTTGCCTTGGCCAATTTGCTGGACATGAAGTGAAACACAGCATTTAAAAAATATATATTTCTCATTTTTAGTGATTTGGAAAATTCCTTCATGTGGCTTTTAATAGTTTACTAGTCTTCATTTGAGAACAATATTTTTCATATCCTTTGACTTGTAATCTATTAAATAATTTTTTGTATATAATCAAATATTAGAACTTTACCTTTGATATTCAAAATAAATATTTTCCCTGTTTACTGCTTCTTTTTTTAATCCTAGTTGAATGTTGTTCATTAAAAACTTTTGAATTTTATGTAATCAAAATTATATCTTTTACCTTTGCAATCACTTCTGTCCCCTATTTAGTTAATTATTTACCTTCTACTCATGGCTATGAAAGGTATATAATGATTCTCTTCTAAATTTTATAGTATAATCATTTGCATTTAAGTCATGCGTCTATTTTTAATTTATTAAGGAATATGACATGAGGTATTGGCCTAAATTTAATTTCTTTTTTTTTCCCTTTTTTTTGGGGGGAGGGGGCAATAAATGTTAAATGACTTGCCCAAGGTCACACAGTCATTACATTTTTTAACGTGTCTGAGGCAGGATTTGAACTCAGATCCTCCTGAATCCAGGGCTGGTGCTCTATCCACTGTGCCACCTGGCTTCTCCCCCCCACCCCCAAATTTAATTTCTGTTAGGCTGCTTTCCAGTTTTCTCAGGAATTCCTGTAAAAAAACCAGTTCTATCCTAGGTGATACTTTGTTTTCAATATTGTTGAACACTGAGTTATTGAGTTATTTATTTCTGATTCTGCCCTTTAGCCAGCACCAAATTATCATGATAATTGCTGCTTTTTTACATAGTTTAACATTCAAAAATGCTATTTTTCCTTTATTCCTACCTTTTTCATGATTTTCCTTTATGTTCCCGATCTTTAGTTCCTCGAAATGGAGTTTGTTATTGGGGGGAGGGTGTTCTAGCTTTGTTAAATATCTCTTTGGTAGTTTGACTGGAATAGCACAAAATCTGTAAATTTAGTAATTTGCATATTTTTAACATATCTCAGCCAAGAGTCCTGAGTATCTGTCCCGTTAATTAAGTTGTTAGTTATTTCTTCAAGGAGCACTTTGTAACTATATCCATAAATATAAATATATTTTGGTGGATTGGCTCCCAAACATTCTTTATATTTTTAGTTATTTTGAATGACTTCCTTTTCTCTTATTGCCTCCTGTGTGGTGGTGGTTGTTTTCTACTACTGCATAGAAATATTGTTTTCTAGCCCACAACTTTACTGAAGCTACCAACCGTGTCCCTTAGTTTCTTTGATGATTCCCTAAAATTTTTTAATATGCTATCATATGCACAGATAAGTAGGTAGAGACTCAGACATTAGATAGATAGATAGATTATAGATAGAACATTTATTAATTTCTTATAGTATGCAGGTACTGTGCTAAGCACCAGAGAGAAATTACAAACAAGTAAGATAGTCTATTAAAATGTGTGGAAAGCTCTCCAAGGCAGAACTAATCATGTTTTAATGTCAAGACCATACAAAATAAAAGTAATTCTTCAGAAAGAGCTAGTTTTATATGTTCTCCAACTATGGAACTCTCTTAACACAGTGAAATCAACTAATCGAATGAAAGGCTATCTTCCAGCGCTTAGCATGGTGCCTGGTGTAGAGTAGGCAATTAAAAAATTTTTTGTTGGCTGGCTGATTGTTTGATAATGTGAGACATTCTTCCATTTCAGGACTGCACCCATAAAGTCCTAATTCTTCAATCAACTGATCACTGGTCTTGAAGTTTGTAAAATTGCCAGCATACAAGAAATGACCCCATGTATACACTGAGTATAGCAAAAAGGAGAAAGGATATTCCCAGACCCTGACCATGAATTACTAGAGTAACAATATATGAAACACTCTTTATTAGGAGGGAATTTCAAACCATGTGTTTGATGGGCTGTTGATTTGTAGAAGAAAATCATTGGATTTCATGGGATTGGAGAAAGCTGTAGCACAAGGGTTTCCATTTCCCCATTACCCATAGAGTCAAGCAGTATTACAGAGTCCAGTCATTAAATTGTATGTAAAAATGCTTGTGGATAACAAAAATAATAATAGCTAAAATTTACAGAGCATGTTAAGGTTTTTCAAAGTGCTTTACCTCCCTTATTTCATCTGAGCTTCATCTTCTTCTGCAATGTACATGCTATCTTTATTTTCCCAATTTAGCAGTTGAGGAAACTGAAGTTCAGAGACAGGCAATAAATATTTATTAAGTGCCTATTATGTGCCAGGCACTGTGCTAAGTGTTGGGGATATATAAAGAAGCAAAACAGAGTCCCTACCTTTATGTAGCTCACAATCCAATAGCAGAGACACCAAGAAAATAAATATGTACAAACAAGTTGTCCACTGGATAAATAGGAAATCATTAAAAGAAGAAAGAACAGGGGCAGCTAGATGGCACAGTGGATGAAGCAGTGGCCCTGGATTCAGGAGGACCTGAGTTTGAATCCAGCCTCAGACACTTGACACTTACTAGCTGTGTGACCCTGGGCAAGTCACTTAACCCTCGTGAAGAAGAAGAAGAAAGAAGAAGAAAATAGAAGAGGAAGAAAATAGAAGAGGAAGAAGAGGAAGAGGAAGAAGAGGAAGAGGAGGAAGAAGAAGAGGAAGAAGAAGAAGAAGAAAAAATTGAGGGGTTGGGAAATGCTTCCTGTAACAGATGAGACATTAAATAACTTGCTTAGAGTCATGCAATTATCCATTTTCTGAAATGAGGTTTAAAGCCAAGTCTTCCTGACTCTGAATCCAGCATTCAATCCACTATGCCATACATTGCTATACATCTTATATAATGCTATACATTAAGGGACTCAGAAGCTGAGTTCTATTGACATATTGTGATAACTAAAGACACTGAAGTAGAAGAGCTTCTTAAGAGGCAGGGAAGTCTATACATATAGGGCTTAAAAATGAGCTTTGAGGACTATCCGTGGTTAATTATATCAATAAAAAAAAAGCCACCAGAAAAAGGTAGTTGAAAAAAACGGTACTGAGAAGCTGGAAACTATGAAAGATTTCCAGAATCTGATAATAGAAAATATGAAGAAAGAGAGTATGGTCAACATGGTCCCAAATAGGAAAGGATCCTAGTTCAAGTACAGGCTCTGTGTGATACCTAACTTTGTATTCCTAGCATGCTGGCTAGCACCTTGCACATTACATAAAGATATAATGCTTGATAAATATTTATTAAAAGAAACTTAGTTAATGGTAGCAAAAATGAGCATTGATTGAGCTTCCAATATCTGTTTTGCCACTTACTAACTATACAATTTGAACACGAACTAGTTACTTCATCTCATCTATAAAATGAGGGGAAATCAGACTAGAAGGTGTAGAAGGTCACTAGCATTCTGTGAAATGAATGGAATGAAAAGAATAAGAATAGAGAAATAATAATTGAATTATCTATTAGGTGGTCATGGTTAAGAAAATGGTAAGGATAGGAGTCAGATTATAAGATTATTCTGTTCACCCTAAGGGGGTCTCTCCTTCTTCAACTATTCTCACATTTTCTCTTGCCCTCTACATGAATACATAATAGATCATGCTTCCATCTTCCACCTTTATACTATGAGCTCTTTGAAGGCAGAGATTCACAGTTGCTTGAACACAGTAGTCATTTAATGCCCCCATACCTGGTATCTGCTTAATAAAGGGGAATTAAACTGAATTGCATTAAATGTCAGAGAAGGAGTTGGTAGATACAAAATTACCAATATGAGGAATTCAGAGAAATTTGGGAAGACTTCCATGGACTGATATTGAGCTGAACCAAGGGAATACTATACACAATGATTACAAGAATGTAAAGGAAATATAATTCTCTTTGTTTACATGTTTTATCCCTCCACCCCAACAAGAAAAAAGATTCTTGGAGGAAGGCTTTCATCCCCCATTCTATTTTTTTATATCCAATACCTTTGTTTGTTGGATCAGTTGTGTTACAAGTTGTGTGAATCTGGGAGAGTCACTTTACCCTGTTTGTCTCAGTTTCCTCATTTGTAAAATAAGTTGGAGAAAGAAATAGCAAACCACTCTAATATCTTTGACAAGAAAACTCCAAATTGAGTCACAAAGAACTGGACAAAACTGAAGAACAACTGAACAAATCCCATTTGATATTTCATAAATAATGCTTCAACATTCTTAAAAGTTGGATATAATAATAAACAAAGTACATTGGTATTATTTGTCATTTTCTTTTAACAAAATGAATGGTATCGCAAAAAAAAAAAAAGAATGGTATGGATTTCTTTTTTGTGCTATACAAATTAACTATCCAGTTACTACATATAACTTCAATAACTAGCTTCAATTTAAGATAACTTGGCTTTCCACTTCGGTTCATCCTAAGTATATCTTGTTTGCATCCAAAAGTGGGTAATGTGGTATAGATGGTTTCCTATGTTAAAAATTTGATAGCATCATAGATCGAGAGTGGAAGGGACCTTTGAGGCCTTCCCAGGTAGATAAATTATCTTGTCCAAGTTCACACAGAAAGTAAATCTCACCATCAGCTATAGAAACTCTAACTTTCCCCGATGTAACCACAACCTCCTATAATTTCATCTCTATGCTTTATCCCTTCTACACCTGTTCCTCTTGGGTTTTATGACATGACTGTCTTTCCGATCCCACCCCTACCTGTAAAATCCCTCTTCTAAACTTCTTTTCCTTCGTCATCATTCACACTGGGCCTCTTAACTCTATGTATTCCCCAAGGTTTTTGTCCTGAGTCCTCTTTTCTTCTCCCTCTATACATACTATCTCTCTTTAAACTTTACTAGTGCTCATAGGATTAATGATGAATCCCATAGTCTCTCCTCAGAGCTTCATTTCTACATTACCAATTTCCTATTGGAAATTTTAGAATGAATGTCCTAAAGATTTCTTGAACTCGATATAAACTCGATAAAAACATACAAATATAAATATAAACTCAGTCTTAAATTGAATTCATTATGTTCCCCCCCTCCATCCAAGCTTCCCTATTTTTGTTGAAGATATCACCATCCTTCCAATTTCTCAGTTTTATAATCTTGCCATTTTCCTGGACTCTTTACTCTCTCTCAACCTACATATACAATCAATGTCCAAATTTTGTCAACCTTAACCTTTCTCAAATATAATTCCTTTTCTCAACTCATGCAGATGCCAACCTAGTTCATGTCCTCATTACCTTTTGTGTGGAATATTGTAACATTGGTCTCCCCGCCTAGAGCCTCTCAACATTCTCCAGTATGTACTATATATGAGTGCCAAAATAATTTTCATCGAACACACATCTTAACATGTCATTCCCCTACTCAAACACTTCCAGTAATTTCCTATTGGCACTACAACAAAATGTGAACCACTATGTTTAGGTTTTAAACTCTATATATTCTGACTCTAATCTCATGTTTGAAGTTTCTCTGGACTTTACTCCTACTCCTGCATTCTCCAAACAAGGCATACTTGCCTTCTCTCTTTTTCTCATTGTTAAAGGAAGACTCCAGACCCCAAAAGAGGGACTCTAAATAAAAATCTGGTCATAGGTTACAAAAGCATTTATTGTCCAAGAAGAACTTGCAGAAGAAAATTTTCAAGGAAACAGAGAGGGAGTGAGAGTTCTCAGCTGCTCAAAGGGGAGTGGAAAAAGGTTGAGATAATATAGTTTCTAGAGGTTTTCAGGCAAAGAGTGAGGTGGGGGCAAATGAAGAGAGAAGACATCTGTAGACACAATAAGCCAAGCAGCATGATGTTTAGAAAGTCCTGAGCAAGGTCTTGAGTTTGCAGCTGCTGTTTAAGGTTGCCCTTGAGCTGATCAAGGCTGGTTCTGTGGTTTCTGGCCACTACAGGCATCTCCAAATTGGGCTAGAGTTCATTTGCAAAGGATCACTGTTATATCAAGCACTTTGAAGCTTCAGAAGCCTTTCTGATTGGCTAGTTATTGTGTAACCCTGACAAGTTAGTATAGTCATTCAGAGCCTGTGTTAACATCACACATATGACTCCATCTCCTTTCTTCATGCCTTTGTATTGGCTGTCCCTCATGTTTGGTATAAATTCCTTCATTACCTCTGTCTTATGGAGTGCCCCTCTTCTGTTAAGGAGCAAGTCAGGCATCATTGTGTGCAAGAAAGTTTCCTGACCCCCCTTAACAGCTAGTAGCCTCCCTTTCCAAAATACCTTTTATATAACTGCTTTGCATATATTTTATGTATTGACTTTATATTTATGCTGTATATATGGATATGTTTAATAAAATATAAAAAATTTATATTATAATATTCATATACTTTATATGTTCTTGTTTCCATCACTAGAAAGGAAGCCCAATGTTAAGGACTCATTCATTCTCTGTCCCTGAATACCCTGTGTCTGAAACATAGTACACACCTAATAAATAACTTGTATTAGTTGATATGCCTCAAAGGCAGGAATTTGAACCCATGTTCCTCTCATTTCTGGTCTAGTGCTTTCTCCCCAATATAATTTTAAATATCTAATAAAACAGACTACTTACAATGCAAAAATAGTATAAAAGTCCATTTTATCCACAAAAGTCCTTGTTATCATTATCAGATGACTTTGTTCCTTTTTAAGAAGTAGTTCCTTCCTAAGATGGCTCCCTCTTATCCATGGGGAGAAAGCCAGAGACACCATAACAGTACAATAACACTAAGGCAGGCAATAGTGAGAGGCAACACAGTGCTAGGGAAGAGAAGTATTAGTAGAGAGGGTGTCAGTTCTAGCAAACAAGAGAAGAAAGGAATGGAAGTTTTCCAGTGCAGAAAGTCAGTGTGATCAGTGAATAGAAAGTGTTCACATCCTAGTTTTGGTACCTAAACAACTGTAGTATTACTCTTGGCAAATCACTTAGTCTTTTTATGTCTCCGTTTTCTTATGTGTAAAATGGGGTTATTTGTAGTTGTATTGCTTTATGGGAAAGTACAAGAATAAGGCATTCTATTGATATCATTGACAATTGTAGGATGTAGTAGATAAATTAGTTATTTCAATTCTACAGAGCCTAATGAAATGAAATAGAGTCTAACCTCTCTTTGGAGTGGGAAGTTGGGATATTTGAGGTGAGGAAGGAGGATGGGAAGTTGAAATTTATTTATTACCAGCTAGAAAGTAAAGGACTTTATTTAGCCCTATTTTGTCTTAATTTTCTTTTTTGTTTTCTCCTTAGCTTTACCAATGGGGAAAACAATACATGAAGAAATATCTTTTAATGAAAGGTGCTAAACTTTGCTGAATTCAACCATTCTTTCCAAGGCTGATTCTAAAAAGTAATGTCTTTAAAAATAGATGTAGGCCTTTGGAGGACTTTACAATCTTCATCAAGGACAAATGAAACAAAAATGCTATAAAAACCTAAGCTCAGCTACCTTTCCTTTCTCCCCTCAAACACACTGCTGATAGTTCATTTATAGAAAGTGACTTTTATATGAAAAAGAAAATTAAATTAAAAGAAAATTAATATTAAAGAAAAAGATTTGTTGTATAGAATTTTTGTTCTAGAGAATGTTTCCAGAGTGTCACTACTATAGACCATACACCAAGACATGACAATGGCTTGGTCATACAGAGCACTACTTTCTAATTTTTTCCATTGAATGGAATTTTATTTTCATTTTAAAATTCTTATAAAAGTGGGGCAGAAATCAGTAAAGAAAGAAATACTACTTCTAAACATGCATATAAATGACAGGAAAGAATTGGCATTTCCTGTTTTAAACCTAATAAAAGTTTTGAGTGATAAATTCAGATTGTTTTGTCCAGAAAACTGGAGCTTGATTCACTATATAACAGATTTCCACAAGACAGGATCTGAACATTTAAAATGACAAGTGAGATTAAAATGTCTATCAATATTGAAAAATAATATGGATATATAAATTTGAAATTTCAATCAAAGGTTTTTAAACATCATGCCTATATGTAACTGAGTAGCAGGGCTTTGGAGAAACTTACTTTACTAATCTAAATAATGGAAAACCTAGTTCTTATACTGTAATTGATCTTTTCTTTAGCATTTAAAATAGTTTATGAAATCTTAAGATGAGTTAATAATCATCATGATATCAGTTTTTCACTTCAAGTTTCTAATGATGCTAAATGTTTTTTGCTTCAATGTCTTAAAAGGTAGCTAGGATTTTTAAAGGAGGTTGGAGCTTGTAAAACATACATTATTGTGTTAAATAAACCCTAGGAAGAAGGGAATTTGCCTAGTGGATAAAGTGTTGGTCTCTGAGTAAGTATGAGTGAGGTTAAATCTTGCCTCTGATACATGTTGTTGTTTAGTCATTTCAATTGTGTCTAACTCTTCATGACACCAATTGGGGTTTTCTTAGCAAAGATACTGAGGTGGTTTGCCATTTCCTTCTCCAGATCATTTTGAAGATGAGGAAATTGAAGCTAAAAGGGTTGAGTGACTTGTCCAGGGATCCACAAATAGTAAGTTTCTAAGGCTATATTTGAACTCAGGTCTTTCTGACTCCAGGCCTGCCACTCTGTCTACTGTGCCACCTACCTGCCCTCTGTGTAATTTATTTCCCCAGTCAACTTTCCAAGATTATAAATTATAGGCCTGCATTGGTGGAAGGGAAGTCGCTTTATCAGTAAAATTTCAGGTCTGATCCAACTTCCTGGAACCCCTATGCTCCCCAAAATATTCTAGGAAAATGAATTACAGTAGTGTTTACATAGCTTTCCTAACCTCTACAGAAGCCCACTTTGATGAAATAGTGATAGATTATTTTACTATTTAAAAATTTTTAAAAACAACAACAATTAAATTTTGGACCATGTCTGCATCAATGAAAAATATCACTGTATATATGTATGTTTACATGTCTATGTATATAGATGTACATGATAAAAATATTTTGAGAGACATCTAATGCTTAAATTACTTTCCTAGACTACCAATTTTCAGTGTTTTTCATCATTAGATCACCCTGAGAAAAAGGAGAATCTCAATAATATGATAAGTAACCATATTATGAAATTCTATATTTAAAAATCAGACATGTCATTTTAGTTAAAGTTCAAATGACATGTATAGATGTCATCTGAATAAAAATTGTAATATTCTCCCAGAAATCAAAGACTAATCAATATAGAAAATACACAACCAGCCTCCTTAAATATGGAGAAAATTCCAAGTGACAATATGTGTATATCCTTCCTGCACAGTGAATATGGACAGTGTTATGTCTAGAAACACTGGGTAGGATCCTCTTTGCCTACTAAAAAGAGAACTGCTAAATACTAAAGAATTCAGGGGAAGCAGCTAGATGGCACAGTGGATAAGACCTGAGTTCAAATCCAGACCCAGACACTTATTAGCTATGTGACCCTGAGCAAGTGTCTTAACCCTGTTTTCCTCAGTTTCCTTATCTGTAATATCAACTGGAAAAGAAAATGCTAAGCCACTCCAGTATCTTTGCCAAGAAAACCCCAAACAGGGTCCTGGAATGAAACAACTGAACAACAAAAGCATTCTCACCTGAATAATTTTTCAACAATATTCTGATTATATTTGGAAAAACATCATTAAATAGTTGAAAGGGAACCAGTAACTATTATAATTTTTCTGTGTAACAATATAAAAGGGGGGAAAATGGTAATGACTCCAAAATTCAAAAGTGAAGGTGAGCAGAATAAGAGTCCCATACAAAACATTGAAAACAACAGATGTGAAATGAAAGCGATGTTTTGGAGATGAGGACAACAAATATAAAATGTGTGGTAGAACCATTTGAGAGGCCTTGAGTGCAAAAAAGTGAACTCCTACCAGTATATCTGGGGAAAGGGTGGGAAAGAGGTTTAGTTATTAACGAGTACAGAAGTGTATATTAAGGACGCCTAGAAAGACTGTAGGGATATATGCCTGGATTAGCTCCCAGGAGGAATTTGAAAGTTCATCTGATAAGAGCACTAGTCAGCTCTGAAATCTCATAGGTAAGGAGCTAGAGACCTCGGATTGGCAAACTTGGGAAAGTACTCACTTTTAAAAAGAGAAAAAAAGATAACATTTCAGATGATATTGTAGCAGTTCTTAACTTCAAGCCGAGTGAAGCATAAACGTCCAACTGCAGCAAGTGCTTCAGAAGGGCCATTAAGTACATTGGATGAAGGAGGAAAGGACACTTATCATACTTTTATCAGTTGGTGCTTGGTACATTCAATGAAGATCAAATTTCAAGGTTTTGAGAAATGCAGTTAGAAGCTAAGCAGATGAATTAATTGATGAGAGCACTTTTTAAAAAAATTCTGGATTCTAAGATTCCTGACATACTTGTCACTGGGTCCCCCATAAGAAAACCTTTCTTTCCTCCGTTTCTAACAGAGAAATAAAGTCAGAGACTGAAACATACATTGAGATTGAATGCGGTGGGTAGACCTGTCAAATCTGAGCCCTGTACAAATAGAGTGTTATCATTTCTAGTCACATTTGTGACCCCACAAATGTTGGCAATCACAACTTCTTTCCAGAATTTGACTGGGATGAGAATGACAGATATAGAAGAAATCTTGTTAATACTGATTTTTTGTTTGTTTGTTTGGTAGTATTCAGCTATCCAGTTACACCTGTATGGGAATATAAATCTCCAAAGTAATGAGATATTTCTTTATTGTCAAATCTGTTCCACAGAGTGGTGTTAAATATTACATAGCTCATTTCAGAAAAGCCCTTTTGTCAACAGCCTAGGTCTACTTTAAAAATGAGTAAAAAGCCCTTTGCATACCTACATCTGCAGGTAGCATTTGTTTAAGTCATCCAGCAAGGGGACATTTTCTTGGATCTTATTCCAGCTTCCAAGCTTTGCTGATGAAAGTTAGATTAAAATAATTTTCAAGAATATTTGTCACAAACTAAAAAGAGCTAAATAATTCATAGTTTAGGCTTATGTTTTTGTGTGAAAACAACCCAAAAAAGTCCAATACTTTAAAAGAGAAAGACATGTAGAATCGCCTCAAATGTATGCAATGCCATACATTTTATTGTGAGTCTCTATATTATAATAATAGTAACCCCTAACATTTAGGCAGCAAGTTAGCACAGAATACACAGCTCTGGGTCTCGATTCCGGAAGACTTATCATTGTATCTCTCCTCAGACACTAACCAGCTGAGACTTCTGTCTCAGTTACCTTATTTGTAAAAGAGAGAGAGAGAGAGAGAGAGAGAGAGAGAGAGAGAGAGAGAGAGAGAGAGAGAGAGAGAGAGAGAGAGAAAAAAATAGCATTGACCTCCCAAGGCTGTTGCGAAAATCAAACAAAATATTTGTAGTTTTGCAAAGCTTAAAACACCATAGAAGTGCTAACTATTATTATTTAGCATTTCATGGTTTGAAAAACACTTTAGAAATATCTCATTTGATCCTCATAATAATTGTAAGATATAGGGACTATAAGAATTATTATCTCTATTTTACAGATCAGGAAACTGAGGCCCAGAAAGTTTAAATGACTTCTCATGGCCACTTACCTAGTAAATATCAGAAGATTCAGATGTATTTCTTTTTAACTCCAAATCTCATGTCCTTTCAATTATATCACACTGCCTTTCTAAAGTGATCATTTGCTAAAAGCGAAGGTGGCGAAAATTCCATCATATGTATGTTTATCGAGTATCACATTATCATAATAGAATATGCACCATGAAACGTGTATAAAGATAATGCCATAGATGTCATTTTCAGTTTGTCACAAATCTCACCACAAAATTAAATGATGTCTTCTCTGACAAGCTCAGATGCCCATACCTCAGAAAATTCTTAGTCTTTGCCACATCTGAGTATCATCAGTAGGCATGTCCAAACCAGGGACAGTAGAGACTATTCAGAGAAATAACATGGAATAAGGGAAAGAATCCTGGAGTTGGGGTTAAAACCTGGGTTTGAATTGTAATTATGGGCAGCTAGGTGGCACAATGGATAGAATGCCAGGCCTGAAGTCAGGAAGACTCATCTTCCTGAGTTCAAATTTGGCGTAAGACAAATTTGGGCAAGTCACTTAACCCTATTTGCCTTAGTTTCCTCATATATAAAATGATCTGGAGAAAAAAAATGGCAAACCAGTCCAGTATCTTTGCCAAGAAAACTCTAAATGGGGTCATAAAGGGTAAGACACAATTGGAAAAAAAAAAACAACAAAAACCAAAATGATGACTTGAATTCTGGTTCTACTATGTGTTCATCGTATGACTCTAAGAAAGTCACATAGCCCGAGTCTTGGCCTGAATCACCAACTACTTTATCCCTGGTAACTCTTGCCTTGCAGGATAGTTCGAGTGAGGATGAAACTTTCACTCATTTACTGGGTGTCTGATTCCATGACCTGTAATGGGAGGATAATATTCCTTTCACTAACTACTTCCTACAGTTATTTTAAGGAATGCACCTTGTCATTCATCACATCAATGAACATCATTGCTGTTATCAACAGATATGCCATCTTGGTGTTCTGTATCTGAGTTTCTAAAAGGCAGAAACTGTTCATGCCATTGTATCACCAACATCTACCACAGTGCCTGGCATAGAGTAAGAGCTTAATAAATGCTGATTTGGTATAAAAAAAATAAACAACTATACCAACAGTGAAGTAGCCTGTATGTCTTCCATTGCCCCCTCTAACATTAGTAATTTTCCTTTTTTGTCATCTTTACCAATTTGATGGATGTGAGAAAGAAACTCAGCAATGTTTTAATTTGTGTTTCTCCCTTTATTAAAGATTTAATTCAATACTAAATAGACTTTTGAGAATTGGTATTGCTACACCTTCAGATTTCCTTTGTTTTGTTTTAATTTCTGGCCTTTTTTTTTTTTTTTGCTTATCATCTCTTCCCCAAGAAGGATCATGTATAAATATCTTTCTCTTTCTTTTACCACCTATCCATTCCACACCATTCCATGAGCTTTGAATTAAGAAGATTTTTGCCACTGCCTATTCCTCAGAGTTGAACTTTCTTTTTTCCTTGGGTGGCTCAAAGTACAGATTTTCAGTTATATTCTTTATTTTTAATGAGTATAGTCAAGGATTTACAAGAAACAATCCTATGACTAATTTCAGATTGGCATGAATGTCTAAAATGGAAAAAAAAACAGTAAAAAACCTTGAAAATGTTACTCATATAAAGGGTAAATAATCATCATGTCTCATTCCATTGCTGATGGTTACTAATAGTTGTCTAGCGACTGCCATTACTTCAATGTCTTTGTCCATTCCTACATTTTGGTAATGATTCACTTACTAGATGTGTGATCTTGGCCATTTAACCTCCCCCAGCCTCAGTTAATTTCTTTATCCTTAAAAGGAGGAGATTTGGACAAATAACTTAGAAGGTCCCTCCCAGCTCACAGTCTAGGATCTTATGATAGTCATCATGTCACTTGATTTTAAAAGGTGACCAGAAAAATCTTTTCTGAGCTGTGCTTGAGCAGTTTGCTTAGATGACTACTTATAATATATATTTATAGTCTCCTGAGACCTACTGATTTCAGTACAAAAGAATCAAGGGGATACTTTTATTTAAAAAAAACACATTTACTCAAAATTAATTCAGTATAAAAACATCATATCAAAAAAATTGATTAATTATAGAGCTCACTGGCTTATGGCAAGGCAGCCAGAAAAGATGAAGTACATTTCTGCTTTAAAGACATCAATGACTTCATTATGAAAAAAAAATACCCCCCACCATTTTTTACCTTCTCTAGACACAAATAAACATAAATGGTTCTAAAATTATTTCTTTAAAAGGTTTAGCATATATTCAAGCATTATTACAAAGAAAATATAATAAGACATATCTACAAAATGACACAAGCCTATGGCCAAAAAAGAAAAAGAATTTTTTTAAAAAAAGTTATGACTAAAATGAACTAGGGGCTAGATAAATATACATTTTTAAAAAAGAATTGAAATGTAAAGTTAGTGCCTTATTTTGTATTTTAAAAATCTGATATTCATTGAATTGCCAGGATATTAGAAAGGTGGTAAAAACTGGTGGCAAATTTGCTCATTATTTTTAAACATTTATGAGCATAAAAACGTTATAATCTATCTCTCTATAAGCTTATGTTAAATAGTATAGGTCAAATTCTGGTTATAAGAAAAATCATTAAACATGAGTGGTTGTGGGGTATATTAGAGAGAATCCTGGACTGAGTCTGAAACCTACCTCTGACCCTTATTAGAAGTATGACCCTGATCAAGCCAATTAACCTTTTAGGACTTCGGTTCCCTCATCTGTAAAATGGCAATAATAACACTTTAACTTGCTGATCTCATTGGCTGGTTGTAAGGAAGGGGAATGATGAGCCAGGAGCAGTAACTAGCAATTCTGATTCACAAAATATGTCTGAGACATGCAGCAGAAAAGGCACCCCCGCAAATGAATATTAAAGGCATTCATTTGGGTAAGGAGTTATAATAATAGCTAGCATATAGTACTTTAATATTTGCAAAACCCTTTATAAATATTATCTCATTTTATCCTCACGATTTCTGGGAGATAGGTGTTATTATCTCCACTTTACAAATAAGGAAATTGAAGCAGATAGTGGATGAGTGACTTGACCAGCTTCACAAAGCTAGTTGGTATCTGAGGCAAGATTTAAACTTGTATTTTTTTCTGAATCCAGGCCCAGTGCTCTATCTACAGCCCCATCTATCTGCCAGTATGAGGAGAACCCAAGATACAAAGTCCTTATGGAAAGAAAGACGCGAGGACACCACCCTATGGATAAAGAGCTCATTATCCCCATAAGTCCACTGTGGGGAGGATGCTGAGACATAAAAGCATAAGGTAAAGGACAGCCTAGGAAGAGTTCACCTAGGTAAAATAGAGGACTGAGCAGGGCTATTTAATAACTTCCTATTTTAATTAATTATTTTTGCTAATGAGGCCCTACGTCCGATTGTTCCTGCTGCTGAAGGAATGTGAATGATATCAGAATCCTCTAAATTTCCAGGTCCTTAATTACTCTACCCTAGTCCATAGTTCATAAAGCATCATAATTCTGATCTGTGTCACTACTGTCACAATAAAAAGTCCACAAAATATTTTAAAGAATGAGTCACTGGCTAGCTTATTTAAAAGAGGGATGTAGATAAAGAGAGACAGAGACAGAGACTCAGAGACAGTCACAGAGACAGAGCGATAGTCTATTGGACACATGGACAGACAGATTGACAAAGCATTAAGCATTTGCCATGTGTCAGGCACTGTGCTAAAATACAAACAAGACAGTGCTTGGCTTCATGTAGCTTATATATAATTTAAAGAGGAGAAAAAGGATAAAAGAGAGCTGGAAATTGGGGGCAGGGAGAAGGTAAGGATATATACCCAGTTTAATGGTTTGGAATGGTGGGTGGCCTAGAAGAGAGTTGTAGGTCTGACTTTGAGAGATAAAATGAATGGTCATCTATCAAAACCCGATTGTTTCAGCCAGAAATCCAAGGTTCCAGCAGGGAGTATATGAGGATGATGCCTTTAGCACAGGCAGCACAGTTTGGCTGGGAAATGAGGAAGTATTGTTCAAAAACAAAGTCAATAACACAACACAAAAGTCCAGTTCCCCCAATGAATCTGAATCATCTCCAATCAACTCCAAGAGTTCCATTCCTCAGGATTTGACCTACATAACCCATTAAACTGATGGCCCGAAAAGAACAATGTAGCAATGATCAGGATAAATGGAGTGAAGACTGGAGTAAAGCAAATTTGTAGGACTAAAATGGATGTTGAGAAACACTGAGTTTTTTCTCTCCCTATACTCCCCTTGCCACTGCCACATCTGGTAGGCCTACCTAGGCACAGAAAGAGGAAAAATTTCTGCTCCCTTCCTGTGTTCTTCCTTGTTCCCTAATGCTGCTAGCAGAGCAGTGTTGCAATTCTCTTTCCAATTCTGTCCTATAAGGGTTCCATCCAGGATCACACAAGTACCCAAGTTAGCATCAGCACCTCCAGGGCCTCCTGGCTCCACCCTCAACATATTAGAGACATATTATATAGAGTATTATATTTCTGGGATTGACCATGATCCAGAATATCCCTTGCTGAGTTGTTCTGTCTGAGGTTACAACTGAATTCTGTGAGAAATAATTATTAATAATTAATATTTGGGGGGACCCTGTGATCTCCCCTTCTTAGTCCTTTCTTCTTCCCCCGCTCAAGGTATAAGTCCTTGAAAGTAAGATTCATCTGGGTCAAACCGTATTTAAGCTCACAAAATGAGTCTTGGGTGGAGACAGATCCTTTTGTCTAGGTAGCCCAAGGATAGTTACTAATGAGATTAAACTACACCTAAATGAAAGGATTTTGTCCTGATCAGTTTAAGTGGTGGTCTTACATTCCTTTCTCTGATGTCATCCCTGGACTTCATTTTTTTTTTTAAGTGAGGCAATTGGGGTTAAGTGACTTGCCCAGGGTCACACAGCTAATAAGTGTTAAGTGTCTGAGGCCAGATTTGAACTCAGGTACTCCTGACTCCAGGGCTGGTGCTTTATCCACTGTGCCACCTAGCCACCCCTGGACTTCATTTTAATATAACCCACTTCCAATCATTGTCAACCAATTAGATTTGAATGATGTTAACCAATTAGATGTAACTGATGTGTCATGGACCTCCTACAAAGGGGAGGGTATATGAGCCAGACCAACCTACTGTGAGTGAAGGGTCTTTGGTCTGAGAGAGATGACATAGATATCCTTTTCTTAATAGCCTGCCAGCCATATTAATAAAACAATTAAATTATCCAGAAACTCTCATATTTTTAATCATCACAGTTATCTCCCTTCTCCCTTCCTCATCCTCATTTTTCAAATACAAATTTTCAAATGTCAAATTCTAAATACCACTTCTTCTTATTCTTTCAGGTACATAACCTAGGAGTCATTCTGGTTTTCTCACTATCCTTCATCCCACCCCCACCCCCACCCCATAATGACCAAACTGTCCAAATTGTGGGCAAAGTAAAATCTTCGATATGTCCCCTTCTCTCCTCTGACACTGTCACCACTGTGGTATAGGACTTTATCATTTCATATCTGGATAAATGTGATAACCTGCTGGTGAGCATCTGCCTACCTCAAGTCTCTCCCCACTCCAAACCATTCTCCATTCAGCCACTAAAGAGATTTTCCTAAAACTCAGGTGCAATCATGTCACTCAACTCCTAGCCCCAATTCAATAAATTCCAGTAGTTCCCTATCACCTCTAGGAGCAAATACAAAATTCTCTGTTTGGCATTTAAAGCCTGTATTTTATATCCTACTTCCTTTCTTTCTTTGCTGTCCTCTTTTGCTTTACTTATATAACACATATTCTTTGATCCAGTGACACTGACCTCTTGGCCCTTCCATGAACACTCTATGAACTCCATGAATACTTCCAAGACACTCCCTTCTCTTGGCTCTGAGCATTTTCTGTGAGTGTCCTACATTTCTGGAAGAATCCTTCCTTATCTTGACCTACTGGCTTCCCTGGCTTCCTTTAAGTCCCAACTAAAATCCCATCTTCTCTAGGAAGCCTTTCCTAAACCCCTCAATTCCAGTGCCTTCCCTCTCTTATTTCCTCTTTATCCTGAATATAGCTCATTTGGCCACATTTATTTGCTTGTTGTCTCCTCCATTAGATTTTAAGCTTCTTGGGGGTGGGAACTGTCTTTTGCCTCTTTTTATATAACCTATAATGTGCCAGGTACTTAATATATGTTTATTGATTGGCTAATTCACTAAAGGGCACAGGTCAGAGGTGATTTGGGTTTATTAGAATGCTAAGAAATTGCACACAGCAGGCTGATACAGGCTCTAGTCTTTACATTTTCCAAAAAAATTAGAAAGAAAATGATGCACCTAAAAAAATGTGATAGAAGAATGTGATTATTACAACCAGGAATGGCCAATAGGGCTTTATCCATCTGGCCACAACAAATTTTCTATTGTGAACAATATTGTGCAACAAATGCTGGACCTGTAACAATTGCTCTCCAAGGAAAACCCTGGATGGTGGGCTGTTTATGCTCCAAGGAGGGCTAGAATGAAAGGGGCAGCTAAGTACTTCACAGCAAATACTTCACAGATAAGTACTTCTGTCACTAAATAGCAATTGCCCTCCAATTCCCTTTGACCCTTTTCTACCCTTAACCCCTCAAGGCTCAGCAATCCCCAAATCATTGCCAGCAGAAAAACTCATCCAGATCCCAAATCACTCACCAAAGCAAAAAACTTCAAGTCATAGTCAAAGTGGAATTTTAGGGGAGAACAGAAATTGAGTTGGTGTGTTGGTAACACTTCCTACTGTCTTCTATTGGATTCCAGCAGCTCCTCTCACTTGCTGATTTTCTCCAGAGATATTAGGAATTAATTCTTTCATCTTTCACTCTTTCAGAGAAGACGTTTGGTTTTGATCATGTCCTCATTAGGAAGATGTGAGAAAAGATAGCACTAAAGCATTGGTTCTCAAAGCTCTTGATTTCAAGACCCCTTTACATTCTTGAGAATCATTGAGGATTCCTCTCCCCCAAGGAGCTCTGGCTTACGTAGGTTATATTTATTGATCTTTATCATAGAAATTAAAAATCCTTAGAATTCTTATGAAAATAGTCTTGACCTTGTGGACCTTATGAAAGAGTCTCAGGGACCCTCAAAGTGTATCTGGACCACGTTTGAGGACTGACGCACAAGAGATCCTAAGGTACTCAGCATAATAGGATTTTAGCTAAAGTATAACAACTTCACTTAATGGGACAGCCTGGATGTAGGATAGTTTCAATTAGTAAAATATTTCATACTTTGAGATCTGGTCACCCCTCACTACATGAATTGCCCACCTCATTTTTCAGTTACACATTCTCTTGACATATGTACTATAGAGTCTTTCACATCACTTCTCATCTGCAAGTCATTACTGGTAATAAGCTCTAACCAACTTATGCCTACTTATCTCTCCATTGTCCTTAGGGGTCACCTACAGTTCTGATGCTTCTGGGAATGATGTAATGAATCCTGCAGTCATACAGCATTACCACAAGAATACAGATATTGAAAAGCTATAATTTAGAGGCAGGGAGCATCATACAATTTCCTAAATGTGATCCTCCTGCTCTTCAATTCTGGACCTAGAACAGTGTCCATCTATGGTGTGGGTCCATAATATACACCTACCAATGAATAAGTCATCCAACTGTATATCCTATACTGGGGAATAAACATTCTTCATCCTCTGTTATTTCTTGGTTAGATCCTATGCTTGGATAATCTTGGATGATCTCTTTTGAAAGGCCATGAATGTTGGGGCAGCTAGGTGGCACAGTGGATAGAGCACTGGCCCTGGATTCAGGAGGACCTGAGTTCAAATCTGATCTCAGACCCTTGACACTTACTAGCTGTGTGACCCTGAGCAAGTCACTTAATCCCAATTGCCTCACCAAAAAACAAAACAAAACAAAACAAAAAAAGAAAAGCCATGAATCCTACTAAGGAAGCACTGTCAGACTGAGGGGCTCAGTACAGAGTATAGCGTCTGCAAAGGCTCCTTATTCTAGACTGAGACCCCTACATACAGTTCTTCTCCTAAGTCTGCCTTGGATCTGTTACAGAATGGGGTAGTGTGTGACAGTCACTAGTTGGCATCTGTTCCAACATGGTACACAAAACCAGGCTCCTCTCTGATTCTGGCACCTCTTCTTGCCTTGGTACATAGCCATGGTACATTTTTTAGCCTCTCCACCAGAATGTTCCTCATAGACATTCCTGGATAGATATGCTCACCTGTGTTCATATAGCTCTCTGTTTGTCTCCCTATGTGAAACAGGGCTATGAAAATGACTCACTATAACATTTTCTGTCAGAGGAAAGATAGATTTCCTGACTAGAACTATGTGTAGTGTATTTTCTAGATCTTTGAGAAGGTATTGTGGGAGAGAGATTGGCAGCATTTCTTCATACTACTCTACCATTTTGGCTCTATCCCCCCACATCCTCAATTTGTTTTGCCCATTAACTGTTTTGGCTACCCAGAACTTTTACCTATGACTCTCCATCCAGTCTCACGTTATCTTGTGTCTCATAATCCAAATTTCTATCTCAGTCCTTTTCTCTATTCTACCTACTCTTGCCCTCATCAAGATTTCCATTCATCAACCATTTCAAGCTGAATGCCACTATTTGCACACAACTTAGACTATTCTAGGACATAAAAATATTAAGATAATTTTAGCAAAACAGTAGAATACAAAATAAATCCACAAATACCATTATTACATAGTAGAAGCCAAAAACCAAGATGGAGAGAGAATTGTGATTTAAAGAAACAACATTCATGAGCTATTTGGGAGCTAACCTACCAAAACAAAGAACTTTTATAAATACAGAATGTCCCTAAAGCTTTTAGAGTCAAATATATTAGAATTACTGATGTTTATATGTGTGTGTGTGTATGTATATGTACACATACACACATATATTTACATATATAATGTGCATACACATACATATTTGGAAATATACAAAGATATAGATATAGGTGGTAAAAAAAGAGTATACAAATATTAGAGGACTGAGTCATTCCCCAAAGTTAAATATGAATTTTATGTTATGGAAATCAAATTACCAAGGAAATATATTATAGAATTAGACAAAAATTAAGTCATCACTAAGGGACAAAATGTCAAGGCTATCAAAGGAAATAATGGAAAAATAAAGAAGGAAAGAATAATCTTTTACATCTAAAGGTATGGTGGATAGAGTATGGAAATTGGAGTTAGGAACAAATAAGCTCAAATTCTGCAACAATTACTGGCTATGTGACCCTGGGATAGTCACTTAACCAACTTTTTGTCTCCTCCTTTTTTGTTTCCTCAGCTATAAAATGGAGAAAATAATAGGTCCTGTGTCACAGGGTTGTGAAGTCCACATGACATAACATATGCAAAGCAATTTGCAAACCTTAAAGTACTATACAAATAGTACCTATTATATTACTCTCATAAAAAAGTAATTATCAAAGCCATCTAGTAATGAATAAAAGATAGAAAATTAGGCCTGTAGAATAGATTAGATAAGTAGAACTTAAAAGCAATTTCATTCAGCAATCTAGTATTTGAACACAATCTTCTGGAGAATGAACCCTATTCAACAAAAATAGTTGGTGAAACTAGAGGGCAATTTGGAAGAACATAGGGTTAGACCAGCATCTTATACTATAGCTCAACAAATTTCAAGTGAAAAACTAAGCTAAGTATAAGAAGAAAAAGAAAGATACCTTGTAGGTGACAATGCAAACCTGTATCATTCTCAACTGTGTGTATAGAAAGAATTTGCAACTAGTAATGGGAGAAAAAAATTTTAAAAGACAATTTCAGTTATAAAAATGAGTATTTTTGCACAGAGACAATGGAACTAGTGTTTCTGATAAAATATGGCTTTTAAAATGTCACCAAGAAAAATTTCTGAAAAGAAAGGTGGACAAAACATATGGATAGCTTTAAAATAAAGAAATTAAATATGTAACCATATGAAAAATGTTTCAAATCACTAACAATCAATGAAATTCATACTTTAAAATATTCTGATATATCACCACAAACCCATTTAGCTAGTAGAGAAGGTTAAAAAAGGGGGGCACATTTAATATAAGAGAATATGTTGAAAGGGGGCTCATTAGTTTACTGCTTGCAGACATTTGTGTTGACCCAAACATTTTTAAAGAAATCATGAAATATATAAGAAAAGCTGTAATACTTTTTATATCCTTAAACATAGCCATTCCATTGCTATATAGTCCCATCGACATTAGTGGCAAAAGAAAAGATCTAATTTTTAAAATTATAGTAGCAGTATTTATAATAGGAAAAAGTGGGAAACTAACCATATATCCACAGATTAGGAAGTGGCAAAACAAACTGCTTTTGTGAATGCTATATAATATTACTATGTTACAAGGTAAAATGAATATGAAGAATGTAAGAAAAATAAGAGTATAATGATAAGGGAGAACAAGTTTGGAAATTTAGGACAAGAGAATAATGGTGAAATAGTGAAGGACATCATTAGAGTACAAGATAAGTAAGACAGTAATTAGAGAACACCATCACCCTTCATAAATTCAAGTCAACAGGTGCAGGAAAATTACAACTGTCAGATGATCTTTAAAGCATTGTGAAGAAGAGAAGGCATCTTTAGGTACTGGATAATGGCAAATGACCAAACATTTTTAGAGAGGAGGAAGAGGGAAGAGTAAAGTATGCCAATTATAGGTCAAGAAGCATGATTTCTATCTCTAGTAAAAATTCTAGACTGGATTAGCAAATGGTTTGTGAATCTTTAGAAAAGAAACCAGTTATGATTGAGAACCATCATGGAGTCATCAGGAACAGTCATTGGGCTAACACTGGGCTAAAATCATTGCCTTTTGAGGCAAGCTAAGTACACTGGTAGACCCAGAGAATATGATAGATAGAACTAACCTAGATTTTACCAAAGTACTTGACAATGTCTTTCATGGTCTGAAATTGGACAGGATAAGGAGTTAAGCTAGAAAAGAGTAGCATTAAGTGGGATGGAGCTGATGGAATTTCTAGATCCAAGGAGTAGTTACTAATGGATGAGTGTCCACTCAGAAATACGTCTCTATTGTTGCAGTATTTTTTCCTTGGCCCTGAGCTATGTAAAATGCTTATCAGTGACTAGGGCAACACGGCATCAAGATGTGCTTATGAATGTGCAGATAATCGGTAGGTCAGTAAACATTTATTAAGCACCTACCATGTGCCAAGGACTCTGCTAGTACTGGGAATGTAAAGAGAGGCAAAAGACAATTCCTCCTCTCAAGGAGTTCAGAATCTAATGGGAGTTGTACAAACAAGAAGTATACAGGAGAAATAGGAAATTATCAAGAGAGGGAAGGCACTAGAATTAAGAGGGATCAGAAAAAACTTCCTATACAAGATAAGATTTTAGCATTCATTGAAGGAAGTCAGAGAAAAAGTCAGAGAAGATAGGAAGCCATTGAAATTTATTGAATAGGGGGCTGATATAGTCAGACCTTCACTTTAGAAAGATCAGTTGGACAACTGATCGGAAGAGAGATTGGAATGGGGAGAGATTTTTTTCAGGCTACTTCATGCTAGCTAAGAGGGATGGCTAGCAAATTTGAGTTGCATCTATTTTTCTTGCTTTACCATTTTGGTAAAACCTTTTCTAAAAATTAATGTAATTCTACATGTTGCTTGATAATGAAGAACAAACACACTGGATAGGGGTTCGTGATCATCAAACCTAAGATAGAAACCCCAGGGCATCAGGTAGTTTAAAAAAGTAACTGAGACATAATTTGAAATGGATGTAGGCTGGCCAGAGTGAAAGATGGACAAGTCAAATGTAGCACTGCTACTTAGATAATGGTAAAAGAAATAGCGAAGGCCTTTGGTGTGTTAGTTGTATTCCAACTGGAAATTTTATGTGATAAGACAGATAAGTCACAAAGCATGGAAAATTACAATCTGGGTGTTGTAGGAAAGTAATACCTTCAACTGCTGAGATGAAAAAAATCAATGGAAGTAATAAAGTATAAATGTAAAATGTAAAGTTCAATTTTACATGTAAAAATAAGTGAGGTTCAACAAACCAGCTCTTCTGAAAAAAAATATCTAAGAATTTTAATGGTTTACATATATAACATGAGTTAATTGTGGCAGCCAAAAAAAAAGTGATTTTTAGCCTAAATGAAGGTTGTTCAGAAAGAGATGGCTGATGTTTTTGTTATATTCTACCCTGATATTGCAGTCCTTTCTAGTAATTATAAGAATTAGAGATTACACAAAATAATCAGAAAGAACAGTAATGGATAAATAAAGAGGCCTTTAATTAAAGCATCTACTAAATCACAAGGTGATTCTCAGAGCCTAAAGCAAAATGCTCAGGGTCAGGGCCATGGAGAAGCAGGGGCAGTGGTGAAGGAAGGATACAAACAGGTTAGTTTGGCCAGTAGAAAGGGTATAGGGATTTTCAGGACTCGGGAGGCAACTCTGGATTTTGAGGAGGTTTAAATGCAAGCACTCTGTAACTGTCCAATAAATCACTTAACCTCTTTGGGACTCACAAAGTGACAGTGTTGCATTAGATGACCTTTGAAGTGTCTTCTAGCTCTTAGCTGATGATCTTATGGTGATTTCTATATAACAGCTATATTCTTTTTGAGATACCATTCTTCAACATGCCACAAGCTGTTCTATGAGGCTCTTGTCATTTTCTTTGTGGGCATATGGGATATTTCCTTCACAATCTCCTTCATGCCAACACAACTTCCTGAGGCTGGTGACAGTCATGGACTTTACAGGGAGATGGTGGTTTCTTGGCTAGAGTGTGATGGAGCCAGTTCAAACTGGCTTGCAAAATCAATTTATCATTAAATTCTCAGTACAGGTACCTTCACTTTGGAAATCATCAAACAATACAAATCAGAGCTTGATTTGTTGATTGTCTAGAATTAACAAAGTGTGGAACTAGTGTTTAAAATACATATTATACAGTAGAGTTAGTAGGTTTTAGACTTTCTCCAACTTATCTTTGCAAGCGACTACAAAGAGTTCAGTTCAGGGGAAAAGTGGAATATACGTCTCAGACCCTTTTGGTATCACATTCTTTCTTCATTGGTAGAGATAAATGCTCTGAGCCTGCAGAAAGGGCAGCATGATTTAGTAAGAGGAAGAGAAAGGCGAGAGACAGTCTTTTTGAATTTCTTCAGTTTCTTTGGGCTCTTGTCTCTTTAAGTCCTGCAGTCACTTCAGGTACTTCTGACTTTCAACTTCCAGAAAGAATATGGATGATGAGAATAAGACTTTGGGAAAAAAAAAAACCTATAGAAGAGTAGCAAGCAATCTCCAACACATCAAAGTCTCCAGTATGCTAAGATAGGGACTTCGGGGAGTTTTTCCTTGTATGAAATCTGGGACTTTCTCTCTTGGTTGAGCTGAAGTACTCCACTCCCTATGGAAAGGCTCTTTCATTATGTATTGTTTGGTATATATTCTCCAGTGTATACTTTCTCTGATTTTTGTTTTGGTATTAACTCGGATAAACTTGTTTCTTTGCTTGAAAAGATGAAAGTTAAACTTAAAAGTATATCATGTGTACATTTACTGTCATGTTAAACATTTACTGGCATACCCCTTGTTAATTTAATTGGTTTCCAAGTTATGATATTACAATCAGGTAGTCATGTGGCTAATGCAAGAGGTCTGGCCAAACCAAATAAGGAGTAAAAGTATGGGAAATGGAAGTTTCCAGAAAAAGGCATGAAAAGGAAGTGTTAAACAGGAAAAATGGATATGTTTAGAGTACAAACCAGAATCAGCCACCAAAAATGTTCCATCAGATCGCAGAGAGGTTCATATGCTTTGGGTCTTTCTGATCTAACATTTCTGGTTAGAGCACATATTTAATACTGTGTTTAGCTATGAATGTGCCATTTTAGAAAATAAATTGATGAACTGAAGAGAATTTAGAGGAAGTGAACCAGAACGGTGATAGGCCTATAGATCATGCCACATGAAAACTGGTTAAAAGAACTAGGGATAGGGGTAGCTAGGTGGCACAGTAGATAAAGCATGGGCCCTGGATTCAGGAGGACCTGAGTTCAAATCAGGCCTCAGACACTTGACACTTACTAGCTGTCTGACCCTGGGAAAGTCACATAACCCTCATTGCCCCAAAAAAGAAAAGAAAAAAATCAATAAAGGAACTAGGGTTGTTTAACTTACTGAAGAGAAAATTTAGGTGGCAAAAATTATAGTTGCAATATGGATGGTTCTTCTTAGCTAGAGCAGGCAAAAAAAAGTAGCAATGGGTAGATGTTGAAGAGCAGCCAATTACAGTTATCTTTATAAAGGGAAAAAACCTTTCTAAAATTAATATTACACAAAATTAGAATGGGCTGTCTCAAGATGTAGTGTGTTCTCTCTCAATAATAGTATTTAACTGAAGGTCGGATGACAATTTGTCAGAAACATTGTGGAAGGCAACTGAAATTCTAAGATTCTGTGTTGCTGAAAGGAAGCATTCAGGCAAGGAGGAAAACCTGAAGAGATCAATGAATGTGTCAAAGAGACCAAGGGAGTGGACAGTATCCAGTAGCTAAGCATTGTCAACAGAGTGAAGTGTTGAACAATGGTGAAGGACAATGAGAGCCATGATGAGTGTGAATTACCCTGTAAACTGATACAATGTGATATTTGGTAACCTAATTCATTAGATATTATTACCCATAATGAGTCATATAGTTATGTGTAAAGAGTCCCTTCAGGTAGAAAAGTGAAAATGTTATTAAAATGTCTTTGATTCAAAGACTAAAGATGTAAGTCTGTGGGAAGGTTTTGTAAGAGAAAGAGAGTGGGGAAAGGGATGTTTTATATTTATTCATATTGTTCCACAATCCAAACTAGTTCTGGTGACTAAGAAAAAAACAAACAAAAAACTAATGTGTTTAGAATTTCCTCTTTAGGCCATTGATTGCATTTGAGCCAGAATGAGAACCTGATACATCAAGAATCCAGCTCATTATTTTTTTCAGGTTGGGGTGGGGGAACAGAGAACATTTTCAATCATTTCTATGGTATTTGCTGACTATGGCTTTTGAAATGATTTATAGGAAGGTGTATATTGCTACCCAAGTCGTGTAAACACCTCTTGAGATATGGAATTATAATTTATTTTTATGAAATGTCCTCCTTGAGGTAACATTTTACATGACTTATCACAAATTAAACACAACAGAATGATGTCTTCTCTCTGCCAGATCCCTCTGTATTTGGTGTGAGTAACTCATGCTAAAGTTTCCCTGGATTCCCCACATTCTGAAGAATCAGCTTAGTAGTCTGCTTCAGTTGCTACAAATGATTGTTAGAAAATTATAATAAATGTAGAAAAATTGATTTGCTTAATCCTATACCATAAAAAAGGATTCTAGAGTTCTTTGATTTTAAATATATTTACATATTGGGGGGAGAAAGAAATTTACATTTTAATTTTATTATGTATTCAAAAGGGAACAGAAAGTTGTATATAATAGATTTCCAGTTTCATGTGCATTTGCTTTATTATATTATGCTATGGAAATAGTTGTTTTATTCCATAAATTAAAAATAAAAGAAATATAAAATTTTAAAAAAGGATTCTATTGTAAACTGTTCAATAGTTTAGAACAAGAATCTCAAACCTAAGAATGGCAGAGTCTTTTGTCACTTAGTTCAGATGATAAGTAAATGAATTCACTAATATGTGTGAAGAGAAAAAATATATATCAATCAGAGCAGTGTAAATAAGTAGGTAAAAGGTGTTTACAACTAGTTTTTAGGACTTGTGATTGTTTATAACCACAGGAGACTAGATAAAGTTCTGACATGAAATTTGGCTCTGACATACTTCTGTTTGTGCATAGTGCCCAGTACATTGTTGGCACTTAATAAATATGCATTAAATTATACTGAACTCTATTCAACAGTTTAACTAACTTCTGATTCTACCCACCTCCTGTTGTCCCTGCTTGCTTTTGGAAGAGCAGCTTGACTCTATTTACCCCACTGAAACTTAGCTGTTTTGAGTATAATTACTATAGGATCCTCTTTTGGAATGGCTAACAAAACCAATCTGATACTGATCAATATCAATATATTAAGGACACATACCATAACTAGAAATTCTGGTAACTGAGGCAAATGTTAGTTGTAGGAGCATGTGGGGATAAGGGGAAGAACTCTGGAGAGATCTTAGACTTTGGGACACAGGAACTTTTTGGGGAAGAGGCAGAAACCCTGGTATTGCCACCATGAGATCACTACCAGGACACTACTGTTGGTGAGGCCACCAGGGAAGGCTTAATCAGATCAAGTGAAGATCTCATTATCTCTCCTTTACTAGTAGTCCAAGACATTGTCACTGATACCAGGTGGAGTCTTGCCTGTTTGAGTATAGTACTGAGAGAGGGACAGTCTGTCAGGGAACATGTTCCTTGTCCTGTGACATAACCAATGTTTGAAGGAATAGTGTTCAAAGATGGACAGTCCCTCTCTACCTCCCTCCTCACTACTTCAACATCAGCATTCTGGAGAAAAGTACCAGTCATCCTATCCTAATTAAAGGCTCTGTTTAAGAACTCCCAATGCACTCACAGCCTAAATTCTACCAGGTTTTCTCTTAACTGGGGAGATATATACATTTATTATTTTATTAAAAGGAATGGCTTTAATGATAGGAACTTCAGTAACTATGTAGAGATATTAGCATGGGGAGGTGGAAAGTAGATCTTTTGGTGTTTTTCAGGGAAGGTAATATGCTCTACCTGCCCATAAGAGTGGCATTAGCTCAGAATGACCCATAAAAATAAAAGAATCATAGTTAAACCAATTTTGCTAGTTTTATTGACTTGGTATGATAAATACTGTTGGGTTAAATGTAACATTAAACAACTTCTGCTCCCTACATTTTTGGCTATTGATTTTTTGTTGAGTAAAAAGTAGAATACAGTATAGAATTTGAGAGTCAGAAGGGATCTCTGGCCCTATCTAGTCCAACCCTGATCTGAGAAATAGTGTGCTCCAAAACATGTCATATTAGTGGTTATTCACCCTTTCCTTGAAAATATTCAATGATGAAGAAATAATCTATTTCCTTCCAAATACTTCAAACAGGTTTTGTATGGCATGAACTAAAGGTTTTAGATTCTATCTACTTTATCAGCATCCTTCCTAAAATTTAGAGTCCAAAACTGAATTGAATATTCCACATAAGGCCTGATGAAAGCAAAGTACAGTGGGACTATCCCTGTCTTGTTCTTGCAAATCACTTCTCTTTTTAATGCAGCCTAATATCACAGTTTTCTTGGCTGCCATATTACACATTTGACTTATCCTGAGCTTGCAATAAATTCCAAATCCATTTTCATAAAATCTGCTATCTATTCATGATTCCTTTTCTTCCACTTAGGTGGGCAAATTTTAAACCAAAGGAATAATTGTATATTTATCAATATTTAATTTTATCTAATTCAGTTTTCCCAATGTTATAGACTAACTTTAAATCTTAGTTCTGTCATCCATTGTGTAAGCTCTTCCTCCCAGCATTATGGTACTACAGATTTCATAAATATGCCTATAACTTTATCAAAGTCATGAATAAAAATAATAAATAGCAAAGGTCCAAGTACAGATCTCTGAGACTTCCTTTTTTTTTTTTTTTTGGTGAGGCAATTGGGGTTAAGTGACTTGCCCAGGGTCACACAGCTAGTAAGTGTTAAGTGTCTGAGGCCGGATTTGAACTCAGGTACTCCTGAATCCAAGGCCAGTGCTTTATCCACTGCGCCATCTAGCTGCCCCCTGAGACTTCCTTTTAAAGTTATATCAAGAAGATGGCATGGGGCAGCTAGATGGCGCAGTGGATAAAGCACTGGCCATGGATTCAGGAGGACCTGAGTTCAAATCCAGCCTCAGACACTTGACACTAGCTGTGTGACCCTGGGCAAGTCACTTAACCTTCACTGCCCTGCAAAAAAAAAAAAACAAACAAAAAAATAAATATGAGAGAAAAAGAAGATGGTGGAGGAGAGGCTGTGACTCTCACAAGCTCCAGATAAACCCATCCGCTCACACCCAAATAATAAGGTTAAAAACCAAACAAACAAAAAAACCCAGAGCAGTCTAATGCACATAAGAACAGAGTGAGATTATTTCCCAGCAAAAGAGGGCAATTCTGATCACCTACTGATCAGGCTGAACAGCTCAGAGCGTGGTCCAGACCCAGCCAGGAGCGGATGGTGCTTCTAGAGCCCATTGGAGTCTTCAGCGCCAGCAGCTGCTGAGGCTCCAATCGCAGACTGGTGAGAGGGTTCTGTGGTAGGCTGGGGTGAAGTGGAGGCAGTTTCTGATGGAGTTGGGGCAGCGCGCCCTGGGTCTGAGCCAGTGGGTTGAATCGAGTGGTGGTGGCCCAGTGGGGGAGGGGCACAGGCATGCCAAGCTTCCAACCATAGACAATCAGAGTTCAATCAGACTTCTGTTTCTTGGTCAAAGAGAAAGCAGCCATGGTTACTCACAGGCCAGGATGACTGAGACGAAACCCAATCACCTCCTGGGCCACACTGTGTCTCCTGGAAGAAGCACTACACTTTAAGAAGGAGTTAAAAACCAAGAAATAGCCAGGATGAGTAGGCAGAGAAAGCAGCAGACCATCAAAAACTTCTTTGGGTGAAAGATAAACCACAATACTCCCTCAGAAGATAATAACATGGTCAAAGCTCCAACATTCAACACTTCCAAGAAAAATATGAATTGATCTCAGGCCATGGAAGCACTCAAAAGGGACTTTGAAGAGAAAGTAGAAGAGATAGAAGGACGATTTAGAGAGATGGAGAAAAGAATGGAAAGAGAAGTGAGAGCAATGAAGGAAAGTCATGAGAAAAAAGTCAACAGTTTGAAAAGTCAAATGGGAAAAGAAATAGAAAAGCTCTCTCAAGAAAATAATTGCCTAAGAATTAGGATTGAACAAATGGAAGCTAGTGACCTTATGAGAAATCAAGACGCAGTAAAGCAAATCCAACTGAATAAAAAATAGAGGGCTATATGAAATATCTCCTTGGAAAAACAGCTGACCTGGAAAACAGATCCAGGAGAGATGATTTGAAAATCATCGGACTACCTGAAAACTATGACCAAAGTTATATCAAATCATTACTGACTACTCAATAGTCATTCAATTCATTAAACCACCTAAATGAATTATTATTTAGCTCACATCTTTTCAGCTTTTTCAAAAGAATAGAATGAGAGAGAGAGAGAGAATTTGTCAAATGCTTTGCCAAAATCTACTTAAACTACATCAATAGTGTTTTGTTTTGTTTTTTTTACGAGGCAATGGGGTTAAGTGACTTGCCCAGGGTCACACAGCTAGTAAGTGTCAAGTGTCTGAGGCTGGATTTGAACTCAGGAACTCCCGAATCCAGGGCCAGTGCTTTATCCGCTGCGCCACCTAGCTGCCCCAGTAGTGTTGTGTTTTTTTTAACTTGATACAGGTTTATTAATCCTGTTAGCAAAGGAATAGGATTACTCTGGAATGACTTGATATTACTGAAGCCATGCCAGCTATTTCTGATCATTGCTTCATTTTGTAGATCCTTTTAAACAGCATATTCTAGAATTTTTTTTCCCCCTGGGAATTGAAGTCAAGCTCATTGGCTTACAGTTTACAGACTTCATTACCTTCCCTTTTTTGGAGATCCAGTATGTCTGTTAATGTTATTTTTCTTTTTCTTTTTTTTTGGGGGGGTGGCGGTGAGGCAATTGGGGTTAAGTGACTTGCCCAGGGTCACACAGCTAGTAAGTGTCAAGGGTCTGAGGCCGATTTGAATTCAGGTCCTCCTGAATCCAGGGCCAGTGCTCTATCCACTGAATCACCTAGCTGGCCCTAAGGTTATTTTTCTAATTAGAAGACATAAAAGGTTATTTATTTAATGAATGAACTTTACTTTTTTCTAAAGTGTATAACATATAGTACATTTCCTTTATTCATCCAAATAAACAATTTGTATTAATCTGAAAGGTACAAAGTTTAAACTTACAAGACAGCAAAGACAATTCAATACAAATGGATCTGTTTATCTCATTGGTATGAATTTTCCCTCCATTGGTGATCACAATTGATCAATGCATACTTATTCCTTGTGATTTATTTTCCCACTCTTCTATAGGTCCTCCACAAAGGATTTATCTAGTGTACCCCAGGATTTCTTCTAGGTCTTTATGTTCCCTGAGTACCAGTGTAGCATAAAAAACCAAACTTGCTTTCATCTTAAGTCTTTTTCTTTCTCACTCCTTTCATTTTCTGGCTCTCACTGAAATCTGGTGCTACTGAAGAAACAGACACCCTAGTCACCAACACTGGATGTACTTCACTCATCCCCCCTTACTCATTAGTTGAGATGAGAGAGTTGGAATATTCCATTTCCCATTACCACTTCCAAGCTCTCCCTTTATCTCTATCACCAAGTGTCCCCTCCTCCTTCAAAGCTCACTCAATCCATCTGTACTACCCAATCAAAATCCTGGCATATATTGCCTGCTGACTTGTAATACACTCTCTCTTTTTCCCTTCGATGAGTTCATTGTCTGGATCACAGTATCATTTTCCTCACCTCATACTAGGGAACTTCAAAATACATATTGATATTCCCTCAAATACCTTTACTTCCAAGTTCTTCAACTTGCTCATTTCTCATGACCTAATCTTAAAGTCCATCTCAACTACATATGGTAGCTGTGTAGTGTGGATGTTGTCATCATTCACAAATGCTCTCGGATCTCCAATTCCCTATTGGACACCTCAAACTGGATGTCCTATAGACATCTTGAATTCAACATGTCCAAAATTGAACTCTTTCTCTTTCCTCCTTGACTCCTCTTCTTAATTTCCCTATTATTGTTGAGGGTACTAATATCTTCTGAGTCACCCAGGTAGTCATCCTAGCTAAAATCCCACCTTCAATAGGAAGCCTTTCCTGATTTCCCTTAATTATAGTGCCTTCTCTCCATAGTTTGCATGTTATCTACCCCATTAGACTGTAGGCTCTTTGAGAAGAAGAAATGCCTTTTGATTTTCTTTGAATTCCCAGCAAATAGTACAGTGTCTGGCTCATGCTAGGTACTTAATAAATGTTTGTTGACTTACATGGATGTTTTCCACTAATTATCCCTTACTCTCAATACTTGACTAGCCTCTGTGTTTTTTCTGGTAATAATTGACTTCAAAATATCTTTTATTCTGCTTCCTATGTGTAAGTAATCACTGAATAGATGCAGGGGCCTCCTTGGGCCCATTATACACCTCTCTGTTGTCACTGGGACTTTTGCAACTTTGATTTTTCCATTCAATTTAATTCAACAAATATTGGCTATTCTTCAAATAGATACTGACACAACACATTATTCACCAGCTTTCCTAAAGTGAAAATACTACAAGAGCAGACAAGAAATAATGTCTGAAATGAAGCAATGAGCTTAATGTTAGAAATCTGAGGATAATCTGAGAGGAAAGGGGACATGGGATAGTAGTTCTTCATGGATGAAAGAGAACGAAAAGAGAAGATGTCTGGAGATATTGTGATGACCAAGGAGCCCTGCCTAAGTAAAAGTCAGGAAGAAGAGCTTTGATTATCAAACTAAACGGGTCCATATTACATTTTGATAAAATAGGAGTCAGCATAAGGTTGGGGATTGTTAATATTAAATGTATCTGATATAATGGGAAAAGTATATTCTTGTCCCTAGGTGACTCTCTTAAACTTTATGAAACTAAATTTCTTTATCCAGACTAGATGGATTGATTCTAAATTCCCTTCAAGAGCTAAGTCTACGATTCTATAATTCTTATATTCTTTGACTTTTCTAAAGAATTTTCCAGCATTGGCTATCTCCTGTCTCCTTAGCTTTTCAAATATGCCATTTCTTATGGTACTTTACCCACCTCTGACAGTTCCTTTGATAACTCTTCACCCTAGTATGTTGCATGAACAAAAATCACACGATGTGAAAAGGTATGCATTAGTTGCAATATGCATCAATCCAGGGAATTCACTCATCAGTTAGATCATACAGATGCACTGAAGTATCCAAATATATTTACAGTTATATATTCATATATAGAGAGAAATATTTACATCTATCCCCTCCTGGATCACTGCTTTGTCATAGCAAAAGGGCTTGTATAGCTCAATGAAACTATAAGTTATGCCATCCAGGGTCACCCAACATAGACAGGTCATAGTGAAGAGTTCTGTCACAAGATGAACCACTAGAGAAGGAAATGGCAAACCATTCTAGTATCTTTGCCAAGAAAATCTTATAGACAGAAGGTTTTGACATAGCCTGGTCCATGGAGTCACAAAGAGTTGGACACAACTGAACAATTTACATTTCTATGTAGATTGCATGCATAAATTAAAATATGGATATCAATATAGAGAGAGCTATAACTATATTGAATAGTTCTGTTTACTAGTTGTGCTTTCAAAATAATGGTGCTTACAGAATAATAATATAAGATGTATAATGTATAATATGTGTATATATATTTCTAAATATATGCAATATGTATATGATATATGTATTACATATTATCACACTGTATTTAACAGCAACTAGTTAATACTATTGTTAAGGGCTAAAATTCTAGCTAAACTGTCTAAAATATCTAATGAGTGGTCACCAATAAATTATAAGCTTTAGCAAGAGTTAGACTTTTAAGCATTTATTAAGGAGAATAAGAATTTGGTAAAGAGAGAGAGAAAGGCCTATATTCATCTATCTATTAAAGGGAGAGCACACTTCTAGCTCCGCTCTCCACCAGAGTCCAAAGGAAAGAAAAAGAGGCAGAGCACCCAGCTCCCCCTTCCTCCTCCCACCAGCAAATGTCACTTCCTGACACCAAAGAAAAGACACATGGTCCTGCCCTCAAAGACCTTCCTTCCATGGCGGAACTTTTCTACAGTAAGTCTTCAGCAGGTGGCATCATTCTAATCATTACACTATGCATATATCATGTATGTCAGAATCTATATGTATGTATATTTACTGCATATTTGGATAATACTATGAATCTGTGTGATCTAATCAATGAGGGGACTCCTACCAGCACAAGACTAAGAATTGCAAGACCATAAATGCTTTCTTGTCCAGTGTGACATTTGTCTCTATTCCCTCACATTCTAAATAGAAGGTTCACCCAACTTGCCAGGGAACTTTCTCTGGATCTCTTGTCATCGTGTGTAATATATACACATGCACGCACACACATGTGTATACATACATACACATACATACAACATATTTATTAGAAGTACTGATACTGCCAACAGACAATCACAACAGTAGAAGACTTACATGAAAACCAGGTTTATTACAAGAGAAAGGAGCATGTATGTGGAACCCCAAGGGGTTCCAGTCTTTACAGATGTTTATAACAGGACAACGTGAGGAGGGGATTACAGCAAGGGGTGTGATATGGGAGGGGGAATGATGTAGCAAAGGTGGGAAAAAAGACATGACCACTCCCCACATGGGAGGAGCAGAGAGATGGTATAAAAGCCTCATTCTTTTCCCTTGGGAACTGCTAGACTATAAACATAGGAGGGTCTGCTTATCTGCAAAGGACCCCAGCTACCCATGCAATATCCCAGCCTGGCACAGACTGGCTGGCACCTGTCTTGCCTCCCAAGGACACACAGGGAGTCCAGCTTGGGGTGCAATAATAACTTATGTCAGCTCAGGAGGAATTTTGTATTTGACACATTCAGGGACTCCTGAATGCTCTGGGTCCTGTGTTTCTGGAAAATATGGCAACTCAAAAAACCAAGTTCAACAGACCCCTTAATAGCCCTTAACATCCCTCCATTGGCCAAAGGTGACCCTGGGTATGACAATGACTACAGAGATCACACTGGGTAAAACTGTACTATGGATATTACCTAGGACGGCCCCCAAAACAAAAACCCATTGACCAAGCACAGTACAAGAAATAGTAAGAATGACCAAAACTAGGGACTAATTTGAAGGGGGAAATCAGACAACATCAAGATAATCAAGAGAACTATAATGTTTTTCTTCAAAAACCTACAAACATTTCAATTTATCTTTAAACTTAGTGCTTCTTGGGGGCAGCTAGGTGGTGCAGTGCATAAAGCACCAACCCTGGATTCAGGAGGACCTGAGTTCAAATCCAGCCTCAGACACTTGACACTTAGTAGCTGTGTGACCCTGAGCAAGTCACTTAACCCCCATTGCCCTGCAAAACAAACAACACAAAAAACTTAGTTCTTCTTAACGCTTGAGAGCAAATGAAATCTATAAGTTTAATATCCAATGTATAAACACATACTTCTTTTTTTTGTTCTTTTTCAACATCCAAGGGATGCCCCATCACTCAGGATTTAATCAACAAATCTAAGTTCATATTATTTACATGCTTCATAATTCTGTAGTTTTAAAAAATAATATTTCTTTCTCTGCCTTCCTCTCTGAACTAAAGTTATGATAGTAAAGGGTGAGATATTACATATGTAGTTGGCTATATTTACTGTTATATCAAAATGGACATGTGGGATGAGGTAGAATGAGAAATCAAAGGTTTCTTCAAGGTTGTGAATTTGGATGACTGAAAAGATAGTGGTACCATAGGTAAAAATGAGTAAGTTGAGAAGTGGAGAGAGCATAAGTTTGTACTGGTCATGGTATGAATTCTCATCTCAGGCTTTTTGCTTTGGGAGTTGCTAGCAGGACTATGAGAATCTTAGGCTATGTCATAGACTTAGAGGTTCGATGGATTATTCAGTTCAATTTAAAAAAGGAAACTTAGCAAGTGCCAATGAAATACGGTGAGCTATGATTAGATGCTGGAGATACAAACATAAAACAAGATCTCTATCTTCATAGAGCATACAGTTTAATAGGATAAGATACATCCAAAAAATAATACTAGTACAAACTAATCATGTAATAAATCCTTCAGTTGAGTTCCAGTCCCTAGTTTTCTACTGATAATGCTCTACTTGGATATCTTATTGGGACTTGAAAATCAACAATGTCCAAAATTGAATTCATTATCTTTTCCCCAAATCCTGCTCACAGACTTCATATATTTCCAGTTACCCAGATTTGTTACTGCAGAATTATCTTAGACTCTTCTCTTTCTCCCACCTTCTACAACCAATCACTTATCAGGTACTATTGATTCTGCTTCCTACCATCATGGATCAGGAATTGGGGGAAAAGATAAATATGAGACTTCATGATACACAATGAGTATAAAATGGATTGCTCTATGAGGTTCAGTGGTCATTATTGAAACAGGATGGGGTCTATAGATAGAATACTAGTGCATTGTCTCCCTGGGGCCTCCTAGCTTATATGATCAAAGGTTGGCAAATAACACCAATGTTATGTGTTATATCACTATAATATTTGAAAGACAATACTTTGCAATATAAAGGATTTTTAAATTTGGGTCAGAATTTCTAAGTGTCATTCCTGTCTCTGTCACTTATTATCTCGTCAAGTCACTTAACTGGTCCTCATTTGCCTTATCTATAAAAGAGGAAGGGTTGGAACTAAGGATTCTGTAAGGAATCTTCATACTTGAAGCCTATGCTTCTATGATTTTGATGACTTAGTGACTATACAATTACTTATTACCTAACTTGTTTACTTAGCAATATGTGAGTCCTTGAATAGGAAAGGATCTGAGAGATCATCTCATTCAACTTTTCCATTTTATAGATAAGGAAACTGAGGCAAAGAAAGAATATTACTTACTCAAGGTCATGGGAAGAAGTCAGACTAAGATCTGAGGCTCATTGGAAAAAGACATTGTTCAAGGACACCATGCTGACTCACATCTAAGGAAAATCAAATGCACTGGGAAACAATGTATTTTCAGACACAAGGTTCATTCTACATTGTGTTACCAATGCTGTTCATATAGGGAAATTTCAGTCACAATCATTCACACAGTAAACATTCATTAATCACATGCTATGCAACAGGCATTATGCTAAATGGTAGGGATACAAAGAAAGGTAAAAGATGATCTCTGGGGGCAGCTAGGTGGTGCAGTGGATAAAGCACTGGCCTTGGATTCAGGAGGACCTGAGTTCAAAGTTCAAATCCTACCTCAGACACTTAACGTGTATTAGCTGTGTGACTTTGGGCAAGTCACTTACCCCTAATTGCCTGCAACCAAAACAAAAAGATGATCTCTGTTCTCAAGGAGCTCACAGCATATTGGAGAAGACAACAGGCAAATAACTATGCCCGACAGAGCTACATTCAAGCTAAATGGGAGATTATCAAGACAGAAGTCATTAGCAACTAAAGGGGATAGGGAAAGCCTTCTGGAAGAAGGTGAGATTTTGGCTAAGACCTGAAGCAAGTGAGGGAACCCAGGAGGCTAAGATGAGGAAGAAAAACAGTCTAGGCATAAGGGCAGCTCGTGAAAATTCATGAAATTGGGAGATGTAGTATCTTCTCTGACAAACAGCAAGAATTCCGGTGTCAAGGGATCAAAGGATACATAAAGAATATAAAATATAAAAAGACCAGAAAGGGACAGACAGAAAGTATCTGTGTGTCTGTGTGTATGGTGATGGTGGTGGTGGAGAGCTGGGTTATGAAGGGCTTTGAATGCCAAACAGAAAAGTTTGTATTTAATCATGGAAGTGATAGGGAGCCACTGGATTTTATTTTGTGTGTCTACATGTATCTGTCTGTCTGTCTCTCTCTCTCTCTCTCTCTGTGTGCTCTCTCATCTTGTAGTCAGACCTCCATTTTAGAAAGATTACTTTGACAGCAAAGGTAAAGGATGTACTTGAGTAGGGAGAGACTTTTGGCTAGGAGAGCAAACAGCAGATTAATACAATAATTACAATTATTACCTCCAAAAGTGAGGTAATGGGGGACTGAACCAGGGTTCTGATGGTGTAAAAGGAGAGAAGTCACAATAATAATGTCATCTGTTGAATATTTAGAAGATGCTAGCACCAGGAGCCCACTGCCAGGAATAAGTGCTATGATTTATCGGTTTGTTTTTCAAGTATTTGTAATGAATTTCCTTTAATTTTTCCTTACACTCACCTGAGCCTATTGTACAACAGCATGAATTTGTGTTATAAGTAATTGGACTTACCAGGTGCAGCATGTTCCCATGAAACCTCTAACTGACCCACAAGGGGATTAAATGCTTGCTTCAGCCATATTAGAATGGTCACTCTGGTCAGTGGAGTTAACACCTTGAATTCTGTTTGGTTTTGCTTTTGGTATCTGAAGACCATGACCTCGTCTTCTATTGATTTGATGAGAGAATCACAGGGGTCCACCAAGGGGATGATAACATAGATGTCTGAAGGGCACGTGAAACTTAATGTGGTTGTTTCCCTATTTTTCTGTCAGGTTTTTGCTTTCCCTCTCTTTGCTATAAAAGATCTATTTTAGAATGGGCTACTGATCAGACCTGCGATTCTAATGGCAGAATCCCAAAGGAAAACATGTTTCAAATGTAAAGTATTCCCTTCAGATTCCCTGGCAGTCGTAGGAGGGAGAAGAATTCCTTGATGTATGAAGTCACTGTCACCATTGTCAAAGCATAGTGGTGTAGGAAATGAACCACAAATAAAAGCAAAGATTGTTTCTTCCATGGTATCTGAAGACTAAGGTTTGGGTCTCTAATATCTTTCAACATACAAACATAAAAAGCGGTATTGTACAACAGTTATTCTTAACCCTTTGTGTGTGCCGCGGCCCCCTTTGATAGTGAGTGAAGCCTGTTCTATAGATTCCTCAGAATAATGGTTTCAAATGCACATTATAAAATCCATAGGGTTACAAAGGAAACAAATTATATCGAAATAATTATCAAAATATTTTAAAAACAAAATGTACAGATTCCTGATATACAAGGAGAACCCAAATCAAATGTGACATTCTCCCTAGTGTTCGTAGAGTTTATATATCTATATCTGCATCTCTATATATGATATATGAATATATAAGCAAATATATATAAATATATACTCATCTCTCTATAACCTCTAAAGCATCGAGTCACATAAAGTGCAGAAGAAGATTCAGCAGATCTGTAAACTCCAGCAAAACCCATGTCGAAGGTTTCCTACTCAAGATCAACATGCAATTCTTCCAGATGTGATGAAGTACAGATCCAACTCAACTCCTCTAACAATAAGAACCATAAATATAGCTCCCTCTCCTTTCTTTTAAAGAATTTTAAGTATTCATATTTTTCTTTAAGGGTTCCTTAAGTCTAAATTAAAGCACAAAAAGTGCCAATAAAGTAACATTAAGGGTGGACTGAAATCCAGGAGAGCAAGAAAATTCAGAGGTAGGTTAACATTCTTTCCTTGCTCCTCACCCTTAAATCATGCTGCTGTGTTAAAGTATTAGAATGATCTAAGACAGTGTGTCATCTCTCATGCTGTATGGCATACATTACAATTCCTGAATTAGAGAACAGCTAGCCTGCAAATTATTATTTTAAGTACATATTCTTTTGGAGTTTAGATTTAGGTCATGTATCCATAGTGACTATAGTATTTTAGGAATGAGTATCTTAACCCTCTGCTATGAAAGGGTAATCTTAGGGCTTCACATTGTGGAAAACATTCCCAGAATACATTAAAAATTTAACAGATTCCAAGGATTGGTTAATATCAAGAAATGAATTTATTTATCTTTGAAAATGGTACTTCATCTTTATGAGTGGCTGAAATGTGCCTTTTTTTTTAAAGAAAAGGCAAGACTGTCTCAATATAAGTTGCAAATTCAAACATTCAGGCATGAAAGTCTTTTCCTTAAGTTGTTTTCAAGCTTCATCCTTTTTTCTGCAATAACTAAAGCAAAGCCACAGTAGCTGCAACCATTTGCATCTAAGGAAGAGATGTTTTGCTTTGGTGATATAGTTAATGAGTCTAAAAATATTCAGTATAATAATTCTGTCAAAGCCCCCACAGTCTCCTCAATGAGCAGAAGCCTGCAGGATTCCAATGGGGAGCCAAGTAATGAGCTCTCAGCATTCGCTCCCACACCGTCCAGGCGAAATGTACTCGGGCCTCTATGGTTCCACATCATTAACAACATGAAACAAAGACACATGCTTGACTTTAATAAGCGACTAAAGTTGCTGGCTTACTAGGCTGTTACTGCACGTAAACTCTTATTTCAGTATGACAAAACAGTTCCTTGCAAACAGAAAGCAGGGAGGGCCTTGCCAAACAGAGTTGGGTTTAATTTAATGTGGCAAATGATTGAATGGAGTGGAAAAAAAGGACACAGGAAGTGATGAGTTTCTGACACGCTAAGTCTCCTGGGCTGTCTGCAGACTGCAGTCTCGCTGTTGGAGATGATGGTTACGGTGGGCTGCAGTGATCAGACTATGGGCATATGTGACTGAGTTTTAGTTGATATTCTTGCAAGACAGGAAGTGAACAAGCTTATTTCCCACTGGGAAAGGTTCAGACATGATTAACTTGGGCATGACCAAATAGGTCAATAATATGACAATGAATTTCTAGCACTATAATTAAGTGGGAAAATCGGTGTGATTTGTTCTCCTTGTTCTTTCCATACCAATAATGCATTGGCGTGGATTGGTTTAGTCTTTCATTAAGTGAAATTGCATTGCTCCAATTTAAGATATTAAAAAGTAATTTGTTAATTTTGTAAAATAACATGTAATATTTTGGTTTTTTTCCTTTCTAGCTTATCTCTGCATGTTAAGATTGAAGAATTAATCTGGAGCTTCTGCATGCATACTAACTGTGGCAAGAGAGAGACACCCTTATCGTGGTAGATATTACACATATCTATCGTTACCCCAAAAAAAGATTGAAACATGGTAAAAATGAGGAGAAAGTAAACACTTAACATGGAATTTTGAGATATATTTACTTCATAATTACCTTCATTCTCTTGTGGTTTTTTAAATCTATGTTATTAAGGGGGAAACAGCCATTATTCTCTAGACATACTTTATTCTACTTTTCTCCAAAAATCTTCATATATTTTGAATCATATGATCTTATTTAGAAGTGATTTTAGATATTAAATATTTATGCATTTTGATGATTGTTAAGTCTATAATGAAAGGAAATTTTTAAAAATGTAGTCCTAACTGCTTTTTTGTAATCCCTTAAAAATAGCATTCTATCTATTTGAACATATCCACTGACAGGAAATACTTTCCCTTATGTGAAAGCTTGTTCTACTGTTGAAAAGGTCTAATTGTTAAAAAGGTTTTCCCCCAGATTAAGCCAAATTCTTGCTTCCTGTAACTGCTACCTATTGGTTTTTATATTATTCTCTAGAGCATCTCAGAATAAGTATAATTCCTCTCCTTTGCAATCGTCCGTCACATATTTTAAGAGAGTTACTATGACTTCTACTGACTCATACTATCAACTCGTATGTCTACTTTCTCATTTCTACAAATCTTTATGACAGTGATCTACACACATTATCAAGGACACCCTTAATGAAAATATGAAAAGGGAACAGACAGGCCTTCACAAGGACATTCTACTGGTGTTTATATTTCTATAGGCACTCAGTTGACTGAAAGGCATATGGAATACAAGAATGCTTATTCTTTGGTGACAATTTTTGTTAAAAGCATTTGATTCAGTATACCAAAATTCACCCCTTAGGTCTCTCCTCCAATGAGGGGGCTCATGCAAATTTTAAGAAAACATAGGATCCCTTTATAAATGCAGCATCAGAGATCAAACAACAAGCATTTACTGAGCACCTACAGTGTGCCAGGTACCCAGCTAGAGACCAGGATTGCAAAGTCAAAAGGAGAACACTCCCTTCTCCAAAGGAATATATTATGATCTACCAGGTGAGACAAAAATATCCATTGATATACACAATAGATATGCAAACAAGCTACAAGGTGATTTTGAGGGGGAATGAACTAGAGGCTTTAGGGAGGGAGAGTTGTAAGAAAAGTCTCATGCCAACATTAGCCCTTGAACTGGGTCATGAAGAAACCTAATAATTCTAAAATACATAGGCGGAAAGAAAATTACAGGAACACAGAACAGCTAAGGAAAAGCAACAGAGATAGGAGATGAAACATCAGGTGTGAGAAACAGAAAGAAGTATGGCTAAAATAGACTGTATGTGAAGGTGAATACTGTACCATTAGGCTGAAAGGGTGAATGTGGGCTAGGTTGTAAAGATCTTTGAATGCCAAACAAGCTAGTTTATATCTGATCCTGAAGATGATAGTTAGCCGCTAGAGTTTATTCAATATGGAGTTGGGAAAAAGGAAGTGACATGGTCAGATTTAAACTTTAGGAGAATCACTTCAGCACCTTGTGGGATCTAGATGATGTACTAGAATGGCAATATCAGCACTTAGGAGACAATTCTCCTAGTCCGGAGGAGATGCTATAAGTAGCTGGACTACAGTGTGGCATGGTGAGTGAGTGGGTGCAGTAGATGCTTTGGAGCTACAAATGGAAAAAAGAAATTGGCCAAATTGTTTGACTATCTTCAGACAAGTCATGTTTACATGTCAAAGGTATTTGTTAATTTTATGGTGGATGTCCAGTCCCATATCCAAATGAAAAAGGGAATTCCTATAAGTGATGAGGTCCTCCAGAAGGTCCTCTTGGTGGATGACATTGTGCTAATAGTATCCAGCCCCAGACCCCTGCAGAGACTTTGAAATGAGATTCAGTATTACTCAAAAGAATTCAGTCACTCCACTCAGAAAAACCAAATGTATGAAGAATGAATATTCACACTTATGTATTCAATTTGAGCTGCTCTATCAGCAGTTCATTTTAGACACACACTGCAGATAGAAACAAGACAATGATCTAGGCCCAGAACTAAACAAGATGAAGAAAGATTTCATTTAAGAAATAATACAGATTGGGGCAGCTAGGTGGTGCAGTGGATAAAGCACTGGCCTTGGATTCAGGACAACCTGAGTTCAAATCCAGCCTCAGACACTTGACACTTACTAACTGTGTGACCCTGGGCAAGTCACTTTACCCTAATTGCCCCACAAAACAAAAAAAAAACAAAAAAAACAAAAAGACAAAACAAACCCCCCAAAAAGGAAATAATATAGGGGGCAGCTAGGTGGCTCAGTGGATAGAGCACTGGCCCTGGAGTCAGGAGGACCTGAGTTCAAATCCGGCCTCAGACACTTAACACTTACTAGCTGTGTGACCCTAGGCAAGTCACTTAACCCCAATTGCCTCACCAAAAATAAAGGAAATAATACAGAGCTTTCATCAATCTCAAACCTTTCCCCAAATTCACCACCAACACCACCACTACCACCACAATAAAATCCTTATCTTTAAATGCCTGTGTTTTTCTGTGGATGCTGCTAGGATGCAAATCATGGAATACTACAACCTTTGAAAACCTAACATTTTGAATCACCCAAAGGACAATGGAGAGGAAAATGGTGGACAGAAATAAGCTGGTCCTTATGATCAGTGATGAACTGTGCATAAGTAGCAAAATAAAATATCATCTAAGAGATGCATGACCCAAAAAAGTGGTGGGCTAACCACATACCAAGAGCTATAGCAATAACAAATGGACAGAGGAAAGGCAGCAAGCTCTTAGAACTCACTACATGATCACTCCAAAAAAACCTGCCTCCAAATAAATAATAACAAATAGACAGATTAGTTAGAATAGTCAAGTGTCATGTCCCCCACATCTCCTCCAAAGACCTTTGTCTCCACAGTAAATGCTATCAATTCCCTCAAATACTCCCCATACGGTTTTTTACCACTACTCAGAATCCACTTTTTTTTCCTGCGGGTCAATTGGAGTTAAGTGACTTGCCCAGGGTCACACAGCTAGTAAGTGTTAAGTTTCTGAGGCCAGATTTGAACTCAGGTCCTCCAGAATCTAGGGCTGGTGCTCTATCCACTGTGCCACCTAGCTGCCCCTGAGAATCCACTTTTTGAGATATTTCTTACATTGGCAATATTCCTCATAAAAGTCAGCATTCAGAACTAAGCACAATTATCTAGATGTAATCTTACAATCACAGAACAGAATAGTACTATTTATCTTCTTTGAGATAGGCTCAGTGCTTCTGTTGATACAGTCTAATATTGTATTAGCTATTTGTGGATCCACATCATATAAGGGACTCATAGTGATCTTAGGATCAAATAAAATTTTCAGGTGTTTTTTGCATTAAATGATGTTAATCCAGGTCTCCTCTATTCTGTACTTTCCCAGCTAATTTTTAAAAACCTAAATGGAAGGCCTTACATTTATTTCTGTTCAATTTAATTTTTGATACCTTTCTACTATTATAACCTGGAAAAAATTTAAACCCAGATTCTGTCATAAAACATATTGGCTATCTTTCCTAGATTTATTATCTAAAGTCTCATGTCCCAATCTATCTTTCCAGTCTCATTTCCTTTTTCCTTTTCTTCCACTGCTACATAGCAAACTTGGCCCCCTTTATTTCTTTCACAGGGCAGCTGTGAAAGCTCCTGTTTTTCCCTAAGTATCCACCATACCTGGCATATACTACCTCTTCACCTCTTCCTTTTACCCATCTCTTTAAAGATGTATATTAAAGACCATTTTTTTTGTGAAGTCTTTTCTGATTCCCTCAGCTGCTAATGTCCTACTTCTCAAATGTCCTAAAAGTAGATTTTCTTACTTGAGTCTTCCACCAGTCTTTTACTCTATTGCTCCATGATGTTTTGTGAGGCAAGCTACACATAATCCACTATTATCATCTTCTATGATATTTTACAAATGAGATTATATTTTAGACAGTTATTGCCATTGGATGCTATATCTCTCTAATTAGCATATGTCATATATTTGCTTACTAAAGTGATTTTATGCTCTTTTTGGTCTTCTTGTTATCATAATTGATTTATTTCAGTTAAACTTTTGTATGGAATTATTTTAGTCTGTGTCTATGTCCTTTATGCCATCCATATCCTCATTTTTAAATCAATAACTTGTTTAGGTCTGAGTAGAGTTACTTTAATTACATACTATATAATTTTCCTCTTCTAATTCTTTCTTCTGGCTTCATCAAATTTTGATGCTCTCTGTAACAAGTTGGCGTTTGATTAATAAATGGGTGGCTGATTCGAAATGAATTTTAAAATTATTAATGAGATTCATTATTAATGAGCCAATAACTTGTTCAGTTCAAAATCTGGATTCCATTATCACATTGGGTTATTCTTTAGATACTTCTTTTTTTAATTCTGCATTGAGATTCTTTAGGTTGCACAGATAATATTTTGAGAAGCTCCCAATCCTCATGAACTAATTTTCCTTTTAGAATTTCTGTCTGTGATCACATTTTTCTTTTCTCTGAATTTAAGGAAACTGTTTCACTAACAGACTAGGTTACAGGCATGCTCATGTCAGAGTTTTCTTCTCTTTCATTATCACAGACTAATTCTCCCTAAGGTTCCCATCACATTCACATTACCAATTAGTTTGTGTTAGTCACCATTAAAAGTCTTGATGGATAATTTCTCAAATGATTTCTTTAGCTTTAGAATGATAAAAACTGTCAAAAAAACAAATAAAAAATATCAGATGCTTTGTCTTTTTTAGGCCAAATGCCTTTACTAATTTCATATTCCTAGATGGTTCAATATTTATCAACATAGTTAACATATTCCATATAAGATTATCATGACCATGTCATTTCACAGTAACATTTTTCATGTATTATATAAACCCTATCATAAAATCATGGGACCACCATTGACACACTCAGTTAGCCAACCAGGTGTCATTTATGACACTGTTACTATGTTTTTGCCTTGTGTGAGATGGCTTTTACCCAATATTATGTATTTTTGCAGGAAAAAAATGTTAGGCATGTAGCCTTATACTGATCTGTGACTGTTTCGTTATCTGTATTCTGAGTCCTTTGCCTCTTTATCAGGAGGTGAGTAAAATGTTTCATCATTAGCCCTCTGGAATGGTTAGTCATTACATTGATCTGAGTTCTTAATTATTTCAAAGTTATTTGTCTTAGCATATTGTTGTCTTTGTTCAAATTTTTCTCCTGGTTCTGTTCACTTTACTCTGCATCAGTTCATATAATCTTGCCAGGTTTTTCTGAAATAATCTTCTTCATCATTTCTTAGAGTACAATAATGTTCCATTATATTAATATACCATTCAGCCATTCCCCAATTTATGCGTAAATTCTCAGATTTTCACTTTTTGCAATCTCAAAAAAGGGCTATCACTATTTTTATACATCCTTAGAGTCTCTTTTGCTTAGGACTAATCCCTTCCTTAATCTACCCTCCTCTAATTCCCCCATCCCCTTCTTCCATTTCCCTCCTATTTCCTCATTGAGTGAAAAGCAATTTTGTACCCAATATGGCATGTAATTTCCCTCCTTTGACCAGTTCTGATAAGAGTGAAGGTCAAGTTTCAGCTACTCCTCCTTATTCCTTTCTCCTTGATTGCATAAATGTCTACTTAGGCACAATGATTATATGAGATAATTTTCCCAACCTTCATTTCCTTCCCCCTCACAAGTGTATTTCTCTTTCCCCTCTTTTCCCCTTCTTCTATTAAGATCATTAAGATATAATGGAGGGCAGCTAGATGGCGCAGTGGATAAAGCACCAGCCCTGGATTCAGGAGTACCTGAGTTCAAATCCGGCCTCAGACATTTAACACTTACTAGCTGTGTGACCCTGGGTAAATCACTTAACCCCAATTGCCTCACCAAAAAAAAAAAAAAAGATATAATGGAACTATTCTTGGGCCTTCTCTTTCTGGTTCCTTATGATAAAGTTCATAAGAGACACATATATCTCTCAATATAAGAATATTTGCAATATATCTTTTTAATCTTTTATCATTGTTTTATATGTTTCCATTTTTATATTTCTCTTAACTCATGTCTGAAATTCAATTTTTCTATGCAGTTTTAGTACTTTTCATCAGAAATCTTTAAAGTCTTCTATTTCATTACAAATTCATTTTCCTCCTGTAGGACTATACTTGGTTTTGCTAAGTTATTCTTTGCTACAAGCACAGATACTTTTCTCTCTGGAATTTTGTATTCCAGGCTCTCTGTTCTTTCATATGGTAGCTCCTAAATAGTATGGGATCTTCTCTGTGTCTCTTCTCCTTGAATTCTTTTTGGATTCTTACAGTATTTTTCTTTAACCTGGAAGCTCTTGAAGCCCTATCGTGTTCTTTGGTGATTTTGTTTTCAAGTTTCTTTCAGGTGGTGACTTAGTGGATTTTTTCTATTTCTACTTTGCCCTCAGACTCTAAGGGATCTGGCTATTTAAAAAATAATTTCTTAAATTATGATGTCTAAACTGTTGTTTTCATAAAGGTGTTCAGATAATTTAATAATTCTTAAATTTTTCTCCTTTAGGTCAGTTGTTTTTATAATGAAATACCTCATATATTCACCTGTATTTTTTCTTTTGATTTCATTTTAATATTTCTTGTTGTCTCACAGAGTCATTGGCTTCTATTTGTTCCATTATAATTTTCAGGGAGTTTGTTGCTTGGGTAGAGTTTTGTACTTCTTGTGCAAAATGTTAATACCTTTTCAAAGGCACATGGGGTGTTTAGGGAGGACTAGGACCTCTGGTGTAAAGAGTTGCCAAGCTCTTTTCAGGGCTGCTCTTTTATTGTTGATGTCCACCTGGCACCCAACTCTCAACTGTGGATACAAGGAGTTGTAACGTGTGCAGCAGCCACAATCTGGTAAAAACCATCTTTGCAGATGGGCTAAACCAGGTTGAGGGTAACTGACAAGTTAGTTAGGGAGATATCTAATGCAAGCATGTGAAGACATCCCATGGTGGAATTGGGTGAATGAGAACAATTTGATCCAATGGCCACAAAGGTATTTTTGGAGGAGTTTTGAGAAGAAGCTCACTGTACTTACTGCATCCTGCTACTCTCCCATTTTGGCTTTCAGTTTTATGCTTTTTTAATATGTAGGGCCCTTCCCTTCTGCTTTTACAAATGACATCAGCTTCATTTGAACAAAGTATGAATCCTACATAAATAAATATACACAGCACCTTATACAAGTATTTTCTGAACATCTTTCACGAACCTAAAACATGTATGTTCAGATAGTTATTGTGATTTTTCTACATATTGCCCTTATTACTAAAAAACATTAAGATAAGAGACTTATAGAGGAAAAAAAGGATAAGCCACCAAACATAGGGGAGGAATATATGCTAAAATTATAGAATTTCAATTGGAAGGGAATTTAAAGATCATCTAGTTTAACTGACCCATTTTATAGAAGAAGAAACTGAGGCCTTTCTGGTAAAGTGACTTGCCTGAAACCATACTACTAGTTAGCAGCAAGGCCTGGGCTAGGTGCCCTAATTCTTAGTGCAGTGATCTCTCCACTCTCGTCTACTGCTACTCAATGCAATAAAAAAAAAAAAAAGCACAAGGATGAATACTAGGGAAGTGGAAGATGAGGGAAAGGGAATAAAAAGTGCCAGGGGACTGGGAGTGGAAAGAAGCACCCTCATTAGCTGAATACAATATGCAAGGTTCCATTTTTTTTATTTTGCATAATGGAGTGTGCTACTGCATGAAATTACAGCATGTGTGAAGTTCACTAATAGGAAGCAAATGGCCACAGTACCTATATATACCTCTTAATGGACTTAATCCTACCAATGAGTCGCTCGCTTTTTAGAGGAGCATGTTGTAAATAGAACCCTAATGCCCTGAAAGAATTCATGCCTTTGCAAAAGAAGATGAGCTTCCTTCCTTCTAATTGGTAGAATTTCTAGGATAAGGTCTTACTCTTTTCTCCATGGTCTACATAGTACTCTGAGGGAAATAGAAATTCTTATCATTCTTTAAATCACTTATCTCCTTTAGCCTTCCAAAAATGCCATAACAGACCAGAAAACCAGAATGAAATTAGGATTGTTTTGGGAAGTTGCCTTTGAGAGAAAGGTAGAGAATTGCCCAGCAAAAATCTATCAGGCTTAGATACAGAAACAATAAGTTTTTTCTGGCTAAAATTGAAGAGGAAATTTTTCTTGAGAATCCAAAATACCTCCTTTAGCTATACCTTGATATTGTACAGGTCTCTGGAATAGTTGTGATATAATGTCTTATGTATAAATGGATGAGGCTCACATAAATGAGTTAAAATTTTGAAAGAAAATCATGACCTTATTAGTTAACATTTATCATCTGAGTTGACAGTGTTGTTGATAATATAATATATAAACTAGAGGTCCACCTTCAAGATGCCAATAATTTAATAGAAAGAAAAACAACAACAACATACCATCAACCCAATTCCCAGGGCAATGGCAAAATAGGAACATTGACAGCCAATGATATGGGTAGCTTTAGTATTCGTTTTAGTAAGTAGAGCACTCAAAGTTTCCCTAGGAGAAATAGCTGAACTTTCTGTTATTCTTTTAAAAAATATAATATATTTGTAATTTAAATTGTTGAGCCGTTGCTTGGGGCAGATCATATTTACTGACAAATGATACCATTTGTAACATTTTCAGTATGAGAAAGTACAGTGTGAATATTAAAAGAGATGATCAAACTCCAGGGGTACTCAGAGATCAGAAATGGAAAAGGCTTAACTACCTGCCACTATTCTATCTCTTTTTCTAGGAAGAGTATTAGGGCAGCTAAACATTCTTAATCATCCTGATCAAGAGGACTAACTACCATCTGTAGAAATGGAAATTGTTCGAAAGATGTGCTTATCCTGAGATATGCTAAGATCTTAAAGTTCCCACACAGATCTATAAACATTTATTTTACTTACTATGTGTAAGGTAATGTGTAAGTGCTGAGAATACACAATGACATGGCCAGTCTTGTTGGGCTAAAAATAGGAGCATCTTACTAGAATACTTACTAGTGTACTAGGATAGGTATATTAAATTATTTGACCCCAAATTGAAAAAAAATAGGTAATCTATTCAAGATTATCTAATGTAAATATCTATTTTTGAGGTCTCATAAGAAACTTGAGAGAAGCAATTAATTGGTATAGAAGATAGAGTGCTGGGTCTGGAGTCAGGTAGACCTGAGTTCAAATCCTGCCTTAGATACTTACTAGCTGTGTGACCCTGAGTAAGTCACTTAACCCAATTTGCCCCAGTTTTACCGTTTGTAAAATAAGCTGGAGAAGGAAATGGCAAACCCCTTCAGTATCTTTGCCAAGAAAATTCCATGGAAACTACTAATGTGCTATTGTCCATGGGATCACAAGAAGCCAGATACAACTGAACGACAACACCAACAAATATAATAACACTTCTTTGGCAACTGAAAAAATAAGATGAGAGTATGCAGTCATACATCTAGTAATTAAACACAGCATGATTTGAACCTAGGTTTTTTAGTTTAGTTTTGTTTGTTCTAAACCCACTTTCTACTGTCACCAAGCTTTCAGAAAGATGTGGGAATATCCTGGCAGAGACTTAGAACATCAGTGGTTGGATGAGCCCAGTGTAGGCACCAATGCTGAAAATTGTCAAAATGCTTTGGGTGCGTTAGAGCCTTCTGATGGATGTCCCACTGAAAGCCTCCCCTGCTAATTACTATGCCCCATGGTTTAATGTTGTGTTTTTCTGTCAACCTACCTAACCAATAGTTTCCCTAGTTCAGTTTATATAACAGTTATTTGAATTCTCCTGTCATCTGGTTCTAAAATATTCTACCTTTTAAAGTTGGGTTATATGGGACAACATGTTGATGCCATTGTAACCATTTAGTTGCAACAAGTTGCATGTTCTATGTATTTGGTACTCTCCAAAAGCAAAAACTTATTAGATATATAAGTATATCTATGAGTCATCTATATGAGTAATCCCTCTACCAGAAGATATCGCAACATATCTTCCCATGCTTATCCTGTGAAATTCTTGTCTATTTTCTCTGTAAATATTCCCCAGATGGTAGTAATGATTAATAATAATAATAGTTACCATTTAAGTAGTGCTTGTGATGTCCCAGTTACTGTGCTAAGCACTTTACAATTATTATCTCATTTGATCCTTGTAATAACCCAGTATCTCTGCCAAGAAAACCCCAAAATGGTGTCATGAAGAGTCAGAACCAACTGGAAGACAACTGAACTGAACAAGGCCCCAACTTAATTCATGGTCTCACCGAAAATTATGAACAAAAAAATACTACTTACCCTAGACAAGACAAAACGTTTTTGAAGATGCTAACAATTCTACCTGCAGAGCCAATCAGAAAAGGCTCTTCCTAATCATAATATTGAACCAATTATGGCAAATTCACAATGCACTGTCATGTATCTGAAACAGTCCCCTTACAAATCTCCATGGCTCTCCATCAGTAGTCATATCATTCAAGTAGAATGGTTGCATCTGTTGAATAAATTGATGGTATTTGTGCATGTACCAGACCCAAATTACATAAAAAGAAAAAGGAATCTGGGCATTGTGGAATAAAACAAAGAAGATCAGACTAAGAGATATGAGTTCAAATTCCATCTCTAATACTTACTAGTTGGGTGACTTTTGATAAACTGTACTCTCAGAGGTTCAATTTATTCATTTATAATATGGAGGCGCAGGCGGATGGTTTCCAATGTCCTTTCTAGCACTAATATTCAATATTCTACCTCCCCACATTTTCTTCTATATTTTCTGCACCTCAAATATCTCCAGAACAAGTTTCCTATGCCATATTGGTCATTCTGCTATAGGGCTGTTTTTCGGGATAACATCTACCTTAAGGTCTTAGGGTTTGAACGGCAAGTTTTATCTATTTGGAGTGAACCAAACTGCATTATCAGTCTTGAATAAGTTTAAGTGTCAAAGATAAGCTGGGGAAACTCCATAGCTTATGGATGTATTTGCAAAAATATTAGGAGAAGCTCATCCATTACACTGCATTTCATCATTCCCTTGCAAGTCATTCATTCACGGACATCACACATAATGATCAGAGTTAACAGCAGTACCTACACAATGGTGAATGTGGTTAGTGAACAGAGAGCTATGGATTCCAAAATAGGGGCTCTCCAAATCAAGGATTAAGCTCAAGATTTGTGAAAATAAACTATGAGAGATTTTTCTGAGAAAGTGTTTAGGGGCAGCTAGATGGCCTGGGGGTAAAGCACCGGCCCTGGATTCAGGAGGACCTGAGTTCAAATCCAGCCTCAGACACTTGACACTAGCTGTGTGACCCTGGGCAAGTCACTTAACCCCAATTGCCTCACGAAAGAAAGAAAGAAAGAAAGAAAGAAAGAAAGAAAGAAAGAAAGAAAGAAAGAAAGAAAGAAAGAAAGAAAGAAAGAGACAGAAAGAAAGTGTTTAGGATGTTATTTGGAAGTAGCTTGACATGGAATAAACTTGAATGATCTTTAAATTTGGGAATTAGAAGCTATCATGAAAAGATATTAAATGGAGGCCCAATAATGAAAATTGCAAACAGAAGGATGAAGCCTGAAAAAAAAGGAGAGCTGCAGCAATGTCCTGGGGAAAGTGTGATCAGATTTAAGAAAAAATTTCCTGGTTCATATTTTTATAGTGACTCAAGGAGAGGCATTGTGGTATTTTGGTAAAAGCAATAGATTTCAAACTGGAGGGACTAGACTTGGATCCAGGCTCTGCTTTTATATTATATGGACTTCGGTCAAGTCACTTGACCTCTCTCTGTACTTGTTTCCTCATCTAAAAATGCTTTTCTATCTCCATCTTTTGTATCAACCCCCTTCTTTCTGCATACATAGCCTTAGCTGCTATTCCAGCTCAGACTCTCATTACTTCTTTCTCAGACTCTTCTTACAATAGCCTCGTAATTGGTCTCCCTAACTCAAAATTCTCCTCTCTGCAATCGATATTGCTAAATTAAAGCTCATGTCTGACCACCCCACTCCCCTGATCAAAAAGCTCCATTCCCTCTCTGTTGCTTTCTAGGATTAAATACAAATGCTTCTGGTTGGCATTTAAAACTCTCTGAAATCTGGCAACAGCTTACTTCTGCAGACTTATTACACATCACTCCCCTTTTCTATGCATTCTGTGATCCAGTAAAACTCATCTACTCCTTATTTTTCATACATGGCATTTCATCTCTGTTCTCTACATCCTTAGACAGCCTGTATCCCATGCTTGGAATGCATTCCCTTCTCATTTAGAGGGGAGGTATTTAACAGACCACAAATGGCCAGCATCAGTTCTGAGTGAGACTTGAATCAGGAAACAATGTCATTGGGAAATATTCAAGAAAATACATAAAAATACAATAGAACACATATGTTCATACGTGGTTTTCTAAATCAACAGCAGGGACCCTTGGATTCAGTTTAGTGACTCTGTGTGTATTTGAGCATGATGCCACTGCTTAGAGTATCTCTATCTTCCTTCAAACTTACAAGGAAGTGCTGTCTCCTAAACAAGACCTTTCCCAATCTCTCCATTTCATAGGAACATGTGATCAAGGAGAAGAATTCATTTAGAGTCATACAGGACCTCAGATGTCATCTAGTCCTGCTCTCACGTTATACAAATGAGGAAACTGAGGAATAGAGAGGTTAAAGGGCATGCTCAAAGTCTCACAGGTTTATGTAAGAGGGAGGAAACAAATCCTATTTTTCTGACTCTATGTCCAGCCCTTTTCAGGGCAACATGCCGACTCCTCTTGCTTCTAGTGCTGCCCCTTCACTGTTTTGTATCTATCTGTTAATATTTCCTATTCTTTTGGTGTGTAGTTGTTCTTTCCTTCTAAAAAGATGTAAAGTCTTTGAAATCAGGGATTTTGTTCTTTTTATTTTTATATTCCCATCAAGCAGGTGCTTGAAGGAATGAAGGAATGAAAATGATATGATTGGACTACATGACCTCTATGTTTCTTTCGAGCTAAAAGTTATATGATACCTAGGCCATTCATCTGGTCACTATGAAGAACACCTGCTTTAAGAAGATCTAACTCTCTCTGTTCTCAATGTATGCTTCCGGGGACAGCTAGGTGGCACAGTCAATAGAGCACTGGCCCTGGATTCAGGAGGATCTGAGTTCAAATCCGACCTGACACTTGACACTTACTAGCTATGTGACCCTGGGCAAGTCACTTAACCCTCATTGCCCCGTAAAAAAACAAAAAACCTAAATCTATGTTTACCAAAAAAAAAAAATCTTCTAAAATATTGTTTTCTTTTGTTTTGGCTTTTCTCCTCCTCCTGTTCCTGTTCCTGTTCCTGTTCCTGTTCCTCCTCCTCCCCCCTGCCCCACATCTCCCACCTCTCTTTCTCTCACTCTCACTCACCCCACCTCCGCCCTACCAGGGGGCATGCCATGCATAAGTCTATTTTCAATTATTAAGGCAGGCATACTTCAGATTGTGATTTTTATGATATTCTGGTAAAAATTAGTATCATAGGAATTTGGATAGCATGAGCAACTTTCCTAGTGTCCTATTATACCTGGTTATATTATTTATTAAAGGCAGCTTGGTGGTGCAATAGATAGAATTCTGGGCCTAGAGTCAAGAAGACCTGAGTTCAAATTTGACCTCAGACACTTACTATCTGTTTGATCCTAGGCAAATCATCTAACCTCTCTATGCCTCAGTTTCCTTAACTTCAAAATGAGAACAATAATAGCATCCACCTCCCTGCTTAATAAATGCTTATTTCCTTACTTAATATAGTTCTGTAGTTTCTTGTTTTTGTTTTTAATGTGGATCTACTACCATGCAGAAGTCTGTTTTCATTTCTTAAGCCAGATAGACCTCAGATTATAATTTTCTATGACATTCTGGCATTTAGAGTTGAGACCCCAAGACCTAAAGTGACCTCATTTAAGTATAACCATACCAGGGAACCAAACTGAACTGGCTAACCAGTTTTACCCACTTTTCACTTAAGTCCTTCAGGATTTTGATGATCTTATCACTGTAGGTGCTCCCTCTAAAAGTAGAAATGGTAGCCCAATAATACATTATCAGTCTGTTTGATTACTCTGTTTTATCCCAGAAATTCTCCAAAAAGGATCTATTGTACCTGAGGAACTAAAGAAACTAGCTTTTTAATATGAGGTGATCGCCAGCAGAAATAAAAGATTAGGGATTAAGTAAAGGATTTATTCCTTCAAAATGAAAAGGGTCATAAATATTGATAGCTATTAACTGTAGGACAGATGACCTATTTTTACTATGTAAAATACTCAAGTAGTAAGTAAAGTTTTTTTTTTAAAGTTATACATATAACTGGGGCAGCTAGGTGGCACAGTGGCTAGAGCACCGGCCCTGGAGTCAGGAGTACCTGAGTTCAAATCCGGTCTCAGACAATGAACACTTACTAGCTGTGTGACTCTGGGCAAGTCACTTAACCCCAATTGCCTCACTAAAAAAAAAAAAAAAAAAAAAAAAAATTTATACATATATCTATTTGTTGTTTTTGTTTTTGTTGTCTGTGACTCGTTTTCAAAGAGGACTGGTGATATCATAGAATGATGTTTTTATTTGCAAATGAATTGAAGTGAGGCAGAGGTGTGCAAAGTCATCACTCTCTCTTCCAGAGTCATCAAAGTTCAGTGGCAAAACAAAAGTCAGGACCACTGATGATTGCCTAGGGTGCAGCACATATTCTTCCCTCCATGGGGCAACCTGCTTCAGCTACAAAGTAGTTTGAAGATAAGTAGAGGGCATGGGGCAGGGGGGATTTTCTCAATGACACCTAACTGTTGCTATAGCAACAGGCCAAAGCACTCTCCCTGAATACCAAAACTAATTCATTCTCTCTTAATACATTCACATAGGGGTTGGTGGGTGTTTGTTCATATGCTTTAAATACACCTTTTTCTTGTCCTGTTTTCAATGTCCAAAATAATAAAGAAGCCAATCATTTGGGAGAGAATTTCAGAATAAAATAAGAATTTCACTGCCAGTGAGATTCTCAATTTTATATCCACAGAATGTTTAATATTTAAACCAAATGTTGAGTTTTCCCACTGTGATCATATGTCTAGTAATGAAATTAATACAATAGAACTTGACTAAGTCATGCTTACAATTCAACCCACGACAAACTACTGTTCTGCTGATTAGCTGAGGGAAAACAACTACACTATTAGCCCATTCATTTATTCATTTCTCTTAAAAATTAGTTTTATCTTATAATTACTTAAGACTAACTTGCTTTCATGGGCTTGCAACATCCGAGTGACAGGTTATTTCCAAGTTATATTTCCAGGTATTTCCATGATATTCAGCACCAACTGCTACTATGGAGTAGACTGAGGTTGCTTCAAGTTTTATAAATTCACAACATCAGTCATGTAATTTCTCAGTGATAAGAAGCAGGAGAGACACCGATTAACTCTCCTTATTGGACACTGAAATTGCTGGTGTCACAAAAGATGCCACATTTCAGCAATCAAGCCACTGCCACCTGGAGGCACAGAGACAGCAGCTAAAATAAAACACACTCATTTTACAAAGCTGCTTTCACTGAGGTGATCCAATCAATCAAAAATCAGCCAAAGAATCACGTAGCACTTAATGAAAACAGATAAAATGATTGGCAAAAGTACAGAATGCCAAGGAGGGAACTGTCCAATTTTCCATTTAATTTCTTGCTGATGACCGATCTGTAAAAAGGAGATTCTCAGACAGCATTACTCTTGGAGAATATACTATTGATAAAGGTTTAGAAATAAATTCCTGAATTATAAGTGAATATAAATTTTTTAAAATTATAGTTGTCTTGAAAAATCACAAAATAATAATTTTGGAGTTGGAATGGACCTCAGATGTTGCTCAGGGCCACCTACACCTGGACAGGAATCCTGTTTCTAATGTACGTATTGACTCTTCTCCTTCCTGCCACCCCAGTTATTAGCCATTGTTTGAGGTCCCTTTGTGGAGTTGTTGAGTCATTTTTTGATGTGCCTGACTCTTTGTGACCCTTTTTGGGGTTTTCTTGGTATAGATACTAGAGTATTTTGCCATTTCCTTCTCCAGCTCATTTTAGAGATGAGGAAACTGGGGCAAACAGGGTTAAGTGACTTGCCAAGGGTCACAAAGCTTCTAAGTGTGTGGGGCCAGATTTGAACTCAGAAAGATGAGTCTTTCTAACTTCAGGCCTAGCACTCTATCTACTGTGCCACCTAGCTGCCACCTTAGTGTAGAGGTATGCACAATTTTCTGAGGCAGAGAATCTCTCTTGTAGAATATGCAAAACAATGTGTTGGTGAATACAGAATATCAAAATAAGATATGATTCCTGGTCTTGAGGCTAGGAGGAATTTACAATCTAGCTATATGTTTGAAAAGATAACAATATAAGCAATACAAGAAATGTTCAAAGGCCAGCTATGATTGATTTCTAAAAGAATGAGTAAAAACAATAAATATTACAAGTTAAAAATCAAGAGAAGACCCTGTAGATGTGAGTGGGTTGAGAAACAACTGGAGTGGGGCCTTGAAAGGAGGGTTTGGATTTTGATGAACAAGGATATAGGGTTGTAGCACAATTTAAGATATGCTACAAAACATTAGGTATGTCATGTTTTGAAGAAGTCCATCTCAAAAAATAAGAATGATTATATGCATTTATTTTAAACTACAGAAGGAGGTATCTTTAAATTAATAAGCATCTAGAGGAGACTGCTGGAGGCTCTGAAATGTTATACATACTAGTTTAAAAAAGAGGTATGCTATTTGCTAGGTTGTAGAAGATGAATTAATTAGATCTGAAGAGAGAGGAAGATGAAGATCATCCTGAGAACACCACATAGGTTATAAAAATGAAGAGAAGACTATAGACTATACAAAAGAAAGAAGATGATAAATAGGCAATTTACTTATCTGGAAGGAGGGAAGAAAGGAAGGAGGGGAAAAGGGAAAGAAGGAAGGAGGGAAGGAGCATTCACAAGTGCTTTAGAAATATCATTTGACCCTTGAAACAACACTTGGAGGTAGTACTTTTATACAATTTTACAATTGAAGAACTGAAGCAAACTGAGGTTAAGTAGCTTCCCAAGGGTCATGCTAGTAAGTGTTTGAGGCCAAATTTCAATTAAAAAGCCCAGCACCCTTTCTACTTGCAATCTTACTGCTTCTAGACTGGAGCTTCTAGATTGAGCAGAATCTTTGGAGTAGAAATCAAATGTTTGGTTTTTTTGTTTTTTGTTTTTTGTTTTTTGTTTTTGTAGGTGGGGGATTGAGTGATGGAGGATTGTAACATCCAACACAGTTTGATTTGGATGAGAATGTCTTGAGACAAAGCCAACAATTGCAGATAGGAATACTGTAGGTGAAACAGCTTTAAACAAGGAGGAAATATAAAATTCAATTAAATACTTATGAAATATTCCTTCAACAAGGTGATTACCATGCATAAATGATATTGCATTGTATACAAGAATGGATATTATATTGTATTATTGGATATAGTGGATATTATACAATATTTTTAAAGATATGTAATGAAGGGGGTAAATTGAAACAATTACTCCCTCCCACTTAAAATGACCAACAAAATACTATACCCTGATAACTTTATCAGGTGAGCACCTCTTTAAGTCAATAAGTCAAACTAAGTATGAACAACCTAGTTAATCAAATTAGAAAGAGTGGGGTGCTTTACAATATTGGATAAGATGAAATGATATTTTTAAAAAGTAAGTGTATTGGGGCAGCTAGGTGCCTCAGTGCATAGAACACCAGTGGTGGATTGAGGAGGACCTGAGTTCAAATATGGCCTCAGAAACTTGACACTTATTAGCTGTGTGACCCTGGGCAAGTCACTTATCCCCAATTGCCTCACCCCCCCCCCAAAAAAAGTAAGTATATTGAGATTGATTAAGGAAACACTTGAATTTGGGTAAAACAATGAGCCAGTTTAGATGTCAGGATTCCAGTAATGGGGCCAATATCAAGGAGAGAATAGTGAAGCCTTTGGTTGTAATTTAAGCACCTTTGCCTTCTGACGTACATTCCAACTGCTCTACTCCTTTAATCTGGTAGCTACTAGATCTGAATAATTCTGACTATGGCTCCAAGGTATTTGAATTACTTCTTTCTTGCTAATTGCTGTATTTTCTCCTTGATCTTAGAGCTCCATATTGTGTTTATAATATTCTGCAGTTTTCACCTAGAGATTTCCTTCAGGAAGGGACCAGTGGATTCTTTCAATTTCTACTTTACCATTTTGTTATAAGATATCTTGGGCAGTTTTCCTGTATAATTTCTTGAAACATTATATCTAGGCACTTTTTTTGAGCATGGCTTTCAGGTAGTCTAATAATTCTAAAATTATCTCTCTTTGATCTTTTTTTTTCCCTAGGTGAGCTGTTTTTCCTTTGAGATATTTCACATTTTATTCTGTTTTTTGGTCTTGACTTTGTTTTATTGTTTCTTGGTGTCTCGTGGAGTCATTAACTTCTACTTAACCAATTATGCTTTTTAAGTTCTTTCCTTCAGTGTTTTTTGCATCTCTTTTACCTAGTTTTAATTTTCTTTTCATAAATTTCTTACAAAACTCTCATTTAATGTTCCAGTTTTCTCCTACCACTCTAATTTTATTTTTAGGGTTTTTTTTTTTAAGGGCAATGAGGGTTAAGTGACTTGCCCAGGGTCACATAGCTAGTAAGTGTCAAGTATCTGAGGCTGGATTTGAACTCATGTCTTCCTGAATCCAGGGCCAATGTTTTATCCACTGCACCATCACCTGCCTATCTAATTTTACTTTTTAAATTATTTTGGTTCTTTTTATCTCTTCCTTTAGTGCTCTCTCTCTCTCTCTCTTGCTCACTCGCTCTCACTCTCACTCTCACTTTTTTTGAGGTAATTGAAATTGTACATTGCCTAGGATCACATACAGCTAGTTAAGTGTCTGAGGCCAGATTTGAACTTAGGTACTTCTGAATCCAAGGCCAGTCCTCTATCCACTATGCCAATTCGCTGCCACTCCTTTAGAACTTCTGAGAATTCTTATTGTCTTGTGTCCAGTTTGCATTTTTATTTGAGGCTTTATTTGGGGGTATTTTCAAGTCATTGTCTTCTGAATTTGTGTATTGAACTTCCCTGTCACCATGGTAGACGTGGTCAGATTCTTTCTTTTAATGTTTGCTCATTTTCAAGTTGATTTGAGCTCTGTTCACCTCTTGAAATGGAAAGTAGGTATATCTGGCCTAGAGGTATTTGTTTTTTATGTTGTTCTGCTGATTTCACAGCTAAGTGAGGTTAAGTTTTCAGTGCTTCCAAAGTATTGTGATCAGAGGAGAAGTCTGGTCACTGCCCTTGCCCTTCTCCTTACCAAGGTAGAGCTCCTGCTCCTTCTTTACGGCAATCACTCCTTTCTACCATAGAACTACAACCTGGAACTGAATAATGGGAGAAAAAGCTGCCAAATATTGCCTGCTCCTGTCTATTATAGGGATCCCTTGGAATCTCTTTCTGACCAGGTATTCAGTCCCCTTACCATTCTGGAGCAGTAACTTGAAACCTACTATTTTTGCTGCCACCACTACCCAGTGCCATTTTCATGGCACCATAGCTCTCAACCCCCACTGTAGGGCTTGTAGATATTTCGTTCTGTCTTCCTAAGCTGCCCTGGGCTGGACAAATAATTTGCTGATATTTTTTTTAGTTTCCCCCCTCAGAATTTAGTTTGATGAATTAAAAAAATGTTGTAGAAGGAATAGTGTAGAAGAATGGGATAGCTAAGCAAAAATATGGACTTTACCATCTTGGTTCTATCCATACCATAATTGTTCTAAAGAGTCTGCTATAACTATATGTAATGAAAAAAACAACAAATTGATGAAGAATGCCTATCATCCAAACTAATATTCAGTTGAATGAACAAACTGTAGAACTTGTCCATCAACATATATCTTGTACATATGCAACAACAGAGAATGAGTTGGGTACATAATTGAATAGGAGGGAGAGAAGAGGAAGAAAATGTTTTAGGAAATAATAAAGTTCTTTAAAGGATTTCAAACTTTTCCCTGAAACAAAAGTCTATTTCTTTTTTTAACCTTTTGCTAAGGCAATTGGGGTTAAGTGACTTGCCCAGGGTCACATAGCTAGTAAGTGTTAAGTGTCTGAGCATGGATTTGAACTCAGGTCCTCCTGACTCCAGGGCTGGTGCTCTGTGCCACCTAGCTGCCCCTATTTCTTTTTAATATCATGTTCTTCCAATGCTATTATAAGGCTATGAGTTAGCAGGAGGAGTTCAGAGAAACCTGGAAGGACTTACATGAACTGATGCTGACTGAGAGGAGCAGAACCAGATCATTGTACACCATAACGGCACAACATTGTATGATGAACAATGGTGATAGACTTGGCTCTTCTCAGCAGTGCAATGATCCAAAACAACTTCAAAGAACTTATGATAGAAAATGTTCTCAACATCCAGAAAAAAGAACTGTGGATTATGAATGCAGATTGAACTGTTTCTACTTTGGGGCCATTTTCCCTTCTTTTTTGAAAATTTTCCCATGTGCTCTGATTCTTCTTTCATAATATGACTATTGCAGAAATATTTAATGTGATTGTACATATATAAACTATATCAGATTGCTTTCTGTCTTGGGAAGGGGGAAAGTTAGGGAGGGTGGAGAAAAATTTGGAACTAGAAATCCTATGAAAACAAATATTGAAAACTATCCTTACATGTAACTGGAAAATAATAAAGTACTTTTATTTTTAAAAATAAGGCTATGGGGGCAGCTAGGTAGCACAGTGGATAGAGCACTAGCCCTGGAGTCAGGAGTACTTGAGTTCAAATCTGGCCTCCGACACTTAACACTTACTAGCTGTGTGACCCTGGGCAAGTCACTTAACCCCAATTGCCTATCTAAAAAATAATAACGCTATGAGTTATGGAACACTACAATCAGAAAAGAACTAAAACTATCACCCCCCCCCAAAAAAAAAACAAAAGAAAAGGAAACTGTGGTCATGTGTAAGCCTCAACATATTTAAAACAAGAGAAAGCAACAGGAAGCCTGGCATTAAGGAAGCATATGGACAAAATCAATGGACTATTCATGTGTTAAAAGTGAAGGATAAACAATGGAAAAACTGTGCTCCACTGGCATTCTCACAATGCAAAAACAATGAAAGGAATGATTCCTCTGAGGTGAATTTATGGGACCACATGGTATGTACTTGATGGGTTGACATGGATGGATTGTGACCTGCACCACTGGAGGGATTGTCCACATTCATGAGATCACAGATTCACTAAAGAATTTTATATTTTATTGGTAATCTATTAGATATAAGATACTGTGCTACATTTATCCTCTAGTGATCATGAGAGAAGGACTCAAAGAAGCCAGCAAGAAAACACAGAGAAGAAATTATTGGTATCATAGGCAAATCATTAGGATAACATAGTCTCTTGGGAGATGGAAGCTGACTAATAAAGTGCTGGTCTGCAGCATGTATAGGTGTATCCTTATAGCTAGCTTTTACATTGATAATGCTACATAAGCATGCAGAATACCTTTAAGATGTCTTTTACTATTTCAATCTAACCCTAATAGCCTTTCACAATTAAACATTAACTATCAAATTTCCTTAGCCATAATTTAGCTTTCTCTTTCCCCTTATCTAGAAAATGACTTTCTTAAAAGAGATTCTGGTCAAAATTACACTTTTATATATTTCATTACGAACTCTTTACTTGTTAGCCAGTGCTTGGTACAGTCTATATCTCTATGCCCAGATAATGTATACTACTTAAACAAATTGTTTTATTCAGCCCTTATTGTTGGAATTAATGTCAAGAATAAATATGATAAGTATTTAAATCAAAAGTTAGCATCTTCAAAAGTTGAAAAACAGGGGCATATGCTTTAAGAAAATTTTAACACATTTATGAATGTATTCCCCTTAGAAACATATCCTTCTTTCCCCTTAGAATATATATCATAGGATTCTTAAAAAAATAAACCCCCTTATTGTACTTACAGTATTATTGTTTTAAAAATCTAACAACAATTTAGGAACCTATTTTATGATATGAGATAAACTGTACATTTCTCTGGACTTTAGTTTTCTTGATTCTTGAGGAGAAAGCACTATATGCATTTTGCATTTTATTTTATTTACATTATTATTAATATTAATATTAATATTTGCAGGGCAATGACGGTTCAGTGTCTTGCCCAGGATCACACAGCTATTAAGTGTCATGTGTCTGAGGCCAGATTTGAACTCAGGTCCTCCTGAATCTAGGGTCAGTGCTTTATCCACTGTGCCACATAGCTGCCCCTGCTATATGCATTTTATTGAAGAAACTCTGAAATCTGTGATACTTTGGGAAAGAGTATATGTCTTGTAATTGCTGAAATTCATTTTATCTAAGCGTTGTGTTTTTTAAGAAAAATGCTTTTAGATTATTGTATAACTTCGGAACTTTCTTCTATTTTGTCAAAACAATATGAACATCACATGACTCACTGACATGTTTCCATGACTTTCTTCCTAATCAGCATGATGGCAACAGAAGGCAATCATTTTCAAAAAGCTAACTATGTCATAGGGTATATACTCATGTCCTGTATATACATATTTATGGCCATAAGACATGTAGACATTTCCTATGTATACATATCTATAACCTCGTAGTATATAAATACTTCCTATGTATGTATGCATATGTATGTAAGTATATATACATGTGTATATATGTATATGCACATAGATATACATAGATATCTATATCTGTCTTAAATCTATATTATATATATCTATGTCTATACCTAACATCTATATATCTCACATTACCATGGAGTATATTAGCATTTCATATGTATGTGTGTCTCCCTATACATATATTCACACATATATGGAATCTCTCAATTGCATATATAATTCTTGGAACTTAAACAGAACCACAATTTTTTGCAAGCCCACGTACACCACTCTTGGCAGATGCAGGCCTCTTCAAATGTTTTAGTTCTTAAAGTGATTCTCTATCCCCCTCCCCACAGTTTATTTTTTATGTTTTAGGACATAAACATTTTATTAAAACTTTTTTATTGATGTAAATATATAGCATACATATTTACAGGAAAAAAAGAGACTTTAGAAAGCAGAGTAATACTTTGAACTACCATCATACCTTATTTCTCAACTTCTTAATTTTAATAAAAATATTATTAAGGACAATAGGATTACCCATGAAGAATATATATGTTACCCATGTAGGTTATGTCTATGTCTAAATGTTTTTCACAGGGAGGAACAAGCAGATATTTAAGGAATCTTAGCCCTCTCTGAGAGAAATTTTGATTGCTTCCTGGAGGAGAGTAAGAAATGGGGGCCACAAAACTAGTCCACTCTCCTCTCTTTAGAGGAATAACTAGTATTATTTCTATCAGCCTCACTAACTATTGCTAGTCTTATAAAATTTATTTTTGGTTCATTTTCCTACTTGCCATCCTTTAAATGCCTCAAACTATATCTAAAGATTTGAATCCTATCCCACCAAATGATAGTACACAAAGACTATCACAAATAGTGAAGAGTAAGGAAACTCATTTATCCAAGTTATAAGTAAAAAGAAATTAGATAAAGATGATAATATACCAGACAATAAATAAAGTGAATGAGCTCAATGACTTTAAGCAAGAAACATCAGCTCAAGAAAAAGAGGAAGTTAGATTTCCCAATCTCACCCATGAGGAAATTTCCTAAAGTCACTGGTATGGCAAGTTGGGACATATATCCTTTACATGACTGCTTTTTCCTCCAAGTATCTCCCTCTAGAAGCCTCCACTTGAAGAAATCCTGCAACTGGCTGGGTATTCTCTCAAAGCCAGAAGTTAGGGGAAAAAATGCCATCTCTCCTATCTCTCTTTATCCCCTTCACACACTCAGGAAATGTCAATTGATCATTCATTCCATCCAGAAGAATCTTATACAAGTGAATCAGGCTTGAACTTCACATTACAGTTATACCACATGCTGTTTAAAAATCTAATCTCCCCCCACCCAGTTTTGCGGGGAAACTGGCTAAAATCACTGATAAATTCAGCAAGAGTTTAGCCTTTTGATTTACTAAAAAATATGTTATAAGATAGTGAAGAGAGAGAAAGATTGAGATTCTTTATAGCATGGAAATCCTAGCTTTCCTAGCAGCCCACGTGAAGTTCTGCCACCAAGCTGATGTCTCAAACCAAAAAAGAAAGATCCTGTCTGCCAGACCCAGCTTCCTACTTCCTGTCTTCCTCCCCCAAATGGGAGGTTCTTCAAGTTGATTAGTTGAAAGTGGTCTCCTGTTGATGTCACAGTCCACAGCCTCTGAGAACACCCTCTACTCAGGGTTGGCCAAGTGTGGTCTCAATTTAATCAACCTTAACTAGGTTCAACTTCTGAGAACAACAACCTACTCAGGGCCAGCCAGGTATGGTCCCAACTTAATCATCCTTAAGTAGGTTCTCAGTCTCTCAGTCTCACCCAATTCAATCAATTCCAAATCAATCTTCAGGTGGGGCTCCTGGGCGTCTGTCAAATTTCATTATTTTATCACAGCCATTACTAAGTTTATGAAGAAATTAAAATTAGACTTTTGTTTTTCCAAAACAAATAATTTTTTAAAATTCTCCTCAGAAACCATATTGTATGGCTCACATACTAGAGTCTCAATTAGAATAGAAGCAAAAATCAGTCATTTTTCCTCCTTTTCTCTACCTTCACTCCCTTGTCATGTGGACCTTTTCTGACAAAAAAATCAGACAGTCCATCTAGAGAGATTACTTCTGTTAAAGGTCCTCTCCAAACAATACAGAATTCAGTGATTCTGGGGCAGGTGGTGAATATGAGGAACATCTCTTATAACTCACCCTTTCTATTCATATAGCTATCACTTTAGTTCAGCTCTTATGCCCTTTCATCTTGATTAATGCAATGACTTCCTAATTGCTGCCTTTTCCTCAAATCTCTCTCTTTTCTAACCCTTCCTTCACACTGCTGCCATAGTGATTTTCCTTAATTGCATATCTGAATATATGATACCCCCTATTCAATAAATTCCAGTGGTTCCCTATTGTGTTTTTTTTGTTTTGTTTTGTTTTGTTTTGTTTTTGCAGGGCAATGATGGTTAAGTCACTTGCCCAGGGTCACACAGCTAGTAAGTGTTAAGTGTCTGAGGCCGGATTCGAACTCAGGTCCTCCTGACTCCAGGGCTAGTGCTCTATCCACTGCGCCTCCTAGCTGTCCCCACCCTATTGTTTTTAAGAAAAAAATTAACTTCTTTAGCTTTAAGAGCCCTTCAAAAACTGGCTCCCACCTATTTAAGTTCATAATCACTGCTCCTCCCCTTTTCTTACTCTATGATCAAATTAAATTAGTTTTCTCTCTGTTTCCATATATGGTGCTCCATCTCCTGCCTCTGTTCCAGGAATATGCTCCATCTTCACCTCTGCCTTGTAAAGTCATCTTCTTCCTTCAAGATGCAGCTCAAGCATTTTTGAAACTTTCTGAGCTTCTCCAAATCCTAGTGCCTTCTCTCTCTAACCACCTTGCATTTGTTTAGAACATATCTGCTTGAACCAGGAGAACATTGTACACAGTAACAGCAACATTGTGTGATGAACAATAGTGATAGACTAGGCTCTTCTCAGCAGTGCAACAATCCAAAACAGTTTCAAAGAACTCATGATAGACAATGTTCTCAACATCCAGAAAAATGAACTGTGAATTATGAATGCAGATTGAACCATACTGTTTCCACTTTTGGACTATTTTTTCCCTTCTTTTTGAGGTTTTCCCCTTGTGCTCTGATTCTTGTTTCACAAGTGGCTAATGTAGAAATATGTTTAATGTGATTGTACATATACAACCTATATCAGACTGCTTTTCATCTTGGGGAGGAGGGAGGGAAGGGAGGGTTGGAGAAAAATTTGGAACTAAAAATCCTGTGAAAACAAATGTTGAAAACTATCCTTATATGTAACTGGAAAATAATAAAATACTTAAAAAAGAACATATCTGCTCTCTCTGGCTCTCTCTTTGTCTCTCCATCTCTGTGTGTCTCTCTGTCTCTGTCTCTCTGTCTCTGTCTGTCTGTGTTTTTCCTGACAGAACATAATCTCTTTATGAGGAAAGATTGCTACATTCATCATTTTTTATCCCTAGAATCTAGCATAGAGCTAGGCAGACTGTAGGTACTAAATAAATTCTTATTGGTTTACTGACTTATTGAATGATGTGATGGAATCTCTTTTCCTCCACAGACTCATTCCTACACTGTTGCATATTGTCCAAGTATCTTCACTCCTCTGGGATTTGTGGAAGAGTGCTCACTTCTTTACAAAGTTACTTTCCTGATTCCTTGCTGCTGTAGAACTTCTAACTGATACTTGACTTCAACCATTAGGAATTAACAGACTTTCTTATCCCAGCACACTCACTGCCACTGCAAGAGGCATCAGATTTTTCATCTCTGTGACTCCCCCCAGCTGTGGGAGGATGCCCCTATAATGGCATGTTTTTCAAAGTTGCTTTGTGCAGTGTAAGGATTGGACTAAGATAATTTGGACCATCTCCATGACCACATCAGTGCTGAGGTGATAAGGAAAGATTTTTAGAGGATATTTGGGTTAGTTTCACAGAGGCTAAAGGAGAGTGTTTTTTTAAAGAGAAATATCTTATGGTTATAATAAGATTGAAATTAAGTTATACTGTAAGAATAACTCCTATTTTAGCATCTGAAAAGGGAATTTAATGTTAATTCACAGTAACACCTAGAGTCTAAAATCTTTCCAAATAAACACAGGAAACGAGAGCTTTTAAATTCAGTCACCCAAGGAGGAAAGTAGACCTCAGAAATGTGAGTGGAAGCTTTCATTCTCTCATCATCCCTCTCAACTGTTAAATGACAAGTCCAGGACCCAGCTAAGCTCCTCCATCAAGAACGATTCCCAGTGAATCTACCTCAGGACCCAGTCTACCCAAACAGTCATTGATTGGTCCCCTTTTCACTATGCTACAACAACATTATTGTTATATATTTTATGATGTTTATCTGCCTTGCAATAATAATGTAATAATTGTTACTGACTGTTCTCAATGCATGTACAAATGTAGCTTATATATATGTATGTGTGAATAGGTAAGCAAGTAAAAATGATATGTACACACACATACACATATACACCCCAAGTACCTATAATAGAATTTATCTATCTACACATATGTATGTATAATATACATATATATGCATGTATAAACTAAGGTACCTATAATAGAGTTTATATATAATGTTAAACTCTACAGAGCATGTGTGTATATATATGTATATGTGTATAAGTATGTGTATGCATATGTATATGTGAGTATATACATGTCTCTGCCTCACTTAAAATCCAATTCACTCTCACGTCAAGTAATCACCCTCATGATAATAATAATGCACATGTGAGTGTGTACGTGTGGTGTATGTATATGTGTATACATGTGTACATGTATCTGTGTGTGTATGCATTGCCAACTAGCAGCACAGTGTATAGAGTGCCAGGCCTTGAGTCAGGAAGACCTAAGTTTAAATCTGGCCTCAGACTCTCACTAGCTTTGTGACCCTAGGGACATCATTTAACCCTGTTTGCCACAGTTTCCTCATCTGTAAAATGAGCTGGAGAAGGAAATGGCAAACCACTCTAGTACCTTTGCCAAGAAAACCCCAAACAGGATCGTGAAGAGTAAGACACAACTGAAACAACTAAAAACAATGGCACACACACACACATATAGATAATACACAGTTGTGAATGCATTGTATCTACACACATATTCATTATTCACTCTGTGTGTGTGTGTGGGTGTATAGACACCCACAAACACACACACGGTCAAGAATTTAATTCTAAATCTTAAGGTATAAAATTTACTCCCTAAATGGAAAACATAAAAAATCTTAATGCCAGAGATTCAGCAACTGATTAAGAGTTAAAGATGGTTATGACCTGGAAGGCATTTGAAAATTATTTTGATATAAAACATAATCAGAGGTAGTAGGAAAAGTAAGACTATTGCCTGGACAGAGAAACAAGAGTGAATATTGGAAGTGAAAAATGGAAATAAGTAGCCTTCAAAACCATAGAAATCATTCAGGGAGAAAGAAGGGGGTCGGTGGACAACCACATCATGCTCCCAAGAGATACATATGGTTCAAGATTAGTAACTTTTAGAACTGGGGATTTCTAAAACAATGCAAATAGAAAGTTAATGTCACATCATAGATCAAAGCTGAAAGTGATCTTAGAGGTCATCTCATCCAACCCCTTTTGTCATTTTGTTATTTTTCAAAAGTTTTCAAATAATAATAATAATAACTCACATTTTTATAGCATTTTAAGGTTTGTGAAGCACTTTATAAACATTATCTCACGTCATCCCTGGGAAATAGGCACTATAATTATCCCCATTTTACAGATGATGAAACTGAAGAAATAGAGGTTAAGTGACTTGTCCTTGTCACATAACTAAGTGTCTGAGAGGCAAGATTTGAATCTAGGTCTTCTTGACCCCAGGTCCAGCTTTATATATTGTGCCACCTACCTGCCTTAGACAAGGGAACTAAGGCTTGGAGAGGGCAAATGACTAGTCCATAGTCACATAGTATGTTCTCAGAGGTAGGACCTAAACCCCAATGTTCTGGATTCTGAGTTCAGCTCCCTGTTCACTATGTCACATGTATACAGAGACTGAAGATTTCAACTTCCAGTCTGACTTCAAGTACATGATTGAATCTTATATACTTTACCAAAAGATATACACATATGATTGACTAATTTGTTCTTTTAGTCCACAAATATTAACTGAGCATCTAATACATGAAGTGTGGGGGGAAGATACTGAAATACATAGTGTAGATATAAACACCAATATCACAGCTAATTACAAATTATAAATATATAAATCATACACATAATTAATATATAAATTACATATATATGAAATTTTATTAGCATGCTATCAGTGAATTTATCTAAAATTATTGATAAAAATACTTAATAGCAAAGGGTCATGGACAGGTCTCTGCACTAAAGAGCTCTTTCAGGTTGACATGGGACCATTTATTTCAATTATCAAAAATGTCTGATTCTGTTTTACACTCATGGCTTTCTCATAGACAAAAAAATATGTAAAAATAAACCAAATGGAGTAAGAAATCTACTATTTGATGTCCACTTGGAAAACTATTACTGCATGTACCTCCAATGTAATATATTTAATATCAAGAAAAGTTGACAGAAAAATCTGTCATTTTTCAGAGACAGTTTATGCACATTATGGTTCTATTTAAAATTAAATCCATTATCATTTTTGTAAATAAAATTCAGCATGGCTTCTCAATTAAAGAGGGAGTGAAACCAAAGCATCTTAGTAACCATTTAATATTCACAATGCACATGAAAACATCATGCTATAATGACTCCATAAAAATATACATTAAATTATTTCTTTCTATAATAGAATCTGGCTCCAATGATATAAAAATGCCACTTTGGACTCAATAAATATGAAATTCTTAATATATGCAACAGAACGAGACTAAAGTCAAATTCATAGGCCAAAAGGAAGCAACAGACAAAGGTGTTACTAACAACTACCTCAGACCCCTCCAGGCAAGATACACCAATTATAATGCTATCAATCAGTCAGTCAACATTTATGCATTTAAATGCATTTATGAAGCACTTACTATGTTCTGGGCATTATACTATGGGAATATATATGTATGTATACTGTGGGTATATAAAGAAAGGTTTTAAAAAAGTGGTTCATGGTCTCAAGGAGTCTATATTCCAATGGGGGAGACAAAAAGGAAAGAAGAGAAAGCTGTGACTGAGAGAATTAAGAGAGAGTTACTGCTTTCCTGAAATCAGAACTAAATGGGAAGAAAACATTTAAGGTGTAGCACATGCTCCTCATCTTGGCACATCAGGTCCCTAGAGCTCAGATGGCTAATTTCTCCCTCAGGGCTCTGAAGGGCTTAGGGAACATCTTTCTAATGCTAGAGCTCATGAACTCCCACCAGTATCTTTCCCCTGTGCTTATCACTTGATTTACCTAAAACAGCCAATATGGAAATATGTTTTGTGTGATTTCATATATATGGTTTATATCATATTGTTTGCCTTCTTAATGGATGGGAGGGGGACAGATGGGTAGGAAAGAATTTTGAATTCAAAAAATTTTTCAATGAATGTTTTAAAATTTTTATATGTAATTGAGAAATAGTTAATGAAATAAATAAAAATATTTTGTCAAAATTAATCAGCCGGACTTAGTTGTTAGAATATATTTCTAAGGTGATATAGAGTAAGAACAATTGGTACAAACATTCTCCTGGAGGTCTGTCACACCTTTTCCCACCAGTACACACAGACTCTATTGAAACATGGACTCACACTCAGAAATCATGTGTACAAATGAAATGACTTGAGGCTCACTAAGTCCTTTTGCTGGAGTCTTCAAGATGTTGCCCCCTCCCCCTACTCTTAGTTATGCTATTATTATTCTGCTAGACATCTAGGTGGCAAAGTAGAGTGCTGGGCCTGGAGTCAGGAAAACCTCAGTTCAAATCTGACTTCAGACACTATCTCTATGAACCAGTCCCTTTTCCTCAGTTTCCTCATCTGTAAAATGACCTGGAGAAGAAAATAGCAAACCACTCTAATATCTTTGATGAGAAAACCCCAAATGGGGTCACAAAGAATTGGACACAACTCAAAAACAACTAAACAAATTCTACTGGGCTCCTTGTAAAATCTTTTAATAGACTTATGAAGTCTTGTAATCTTTCTTCCTCATTGTATTGACTTCCTCCTCACTTCCTAATACCAACATACTTCCCTGCTGTTAAGATGCCTATGGGAAGTTCCAAATCCTCTGAACCCCTTGAAGTTCATATGGCAAAACTCTCATTAGTGAGGAGAGAAAGATGGGGTACTGAAACTGAGGTCAAAGGTGGTTCATCTTGCCCTGTAATGGATTCCATCTCAAGGGTTTAGCTGAAAATCCCTACCACAAAGTTGTAAGAACTTTTTCTATTTTATATGAAATTCACAGAGAACAAGGTTTCCTAGCCAATAACAGTAGCTTCCTATACAATGACATCAGATGATAGATACAACATTAGGTCAGTATCCTAGACCCAACTTATGGAGAGAAGTGATGGAGAAGGAAAGACAATTATCTTGCCTTCTTATGGCTTCCTGTGAATCCTTTGGATTATTATTATTATTATTATTATTATTATTACTATTAATTATTGCTTTCTATGAAGTAAAAAACTATACTATACACTGATATATGTGCATATATATGCATATGTATACACGTACATATTTGTGTGCATATGCCCATATATGTGTTTGAGCTAAGAGCCCTTTTTTACCCACATCCATAGAGATGACATGCTTTTAGGGAACATTCTGAGTGGCTATTACTGGGGTAAACCTGGAGTAGGGGCACAAGTCAAAGACTTGATTTGGGAGAATACTCCAAGATTAAATATGGTCCACAGTAGCCAAGAGTCTAATGTATTGAGATATAGGCTACGTATCCTGTTCAACAGTTTCATCAGTCATTTGGATGAAAGCTTAGATGGCATACTTAAAACTTCAAAAAGTACAAAAACCAGAATGATTATTCATTAGGTGACAGACTATAAATAATTTGCTGAATCTTAACCTTAATAGAGACAAATGTAAAGCTATGCATTTGGGTTAAAAAATCAATTTGGCAAATCCAAGATAAAGGCATTACTGAATAGCAGTTTGGAGGGGCAGCGAGTTGGGGGTGGGAGAGGGATAGGGGAGGGTGTTTAATGAACTTAATAGTTGACAATGTGATTTGCTAGATAAAAATGCTACCACAATCTCAGGGTACATTAAAAGAAGGATATAATCCAGACCACAAGAGATGATCGGCCCACTGTATTTAGCTTCGATCATGCCATAACAGGATTATTGGGTTCAGTTACATGTTAAGTGGCTCAATGGATAGAACACCAGGCCTGGAGTCAAGAAGACCTGTGTTCAAATCCAACCTCAGACACTTCCTATCTGTGTGACCCTGGGCAAGTCACTTAACCCTTTTTGCCTCGGTTTCCTCATAAGTAAAATGAGCTGGAGAAGGAAATGGTAAGCCATGTTAGTATCTTTGATGAGAAAACCCCAAACGGGGTCACAAAGAGTGTGAAACAACTGAACAACCATTACTACAAAATTATAGGAAGGAAATTGGCAAGTGGCAAAGCATTTAGAGGAAGATGATCTGGTTGGTATACGGCCTTGAGATTATGACATCCCAGAATCTGTTGAGTAAATGGGGGAATCTATAGCCTGGATAAGATAAGATGCTTACAGGGTATGAGTTGTATTCAAATATTTTTAGTGCTGACTTATGGTAAAGAGGTTAGACATGTTCTGGTTGATGTGGAATTATAGAACCAGGAACAATGGATGGGACTTTCAGAAAAGCCTATTTCATCTTGATATATGACAAAAACCCTTAAAATATAGAGTTTCCTAAACTTTGTACTGCAAGATAGTGAGTTCCTCTCAATAGAATTATTCAAAAGAAGGATGAATGGCTGCTTGTTGGAGATGTTAAGGAAGGAATTCTTTACAGATGCAGACTGGACTAGAGCCAGGATTATTTACCTCTTTTTCTGTCATGGGCCCTATTTGGCAGTCTGGTGAAGCCTAATGAACCTTCCTCAGAATAATGTTTTTAAATTAATAAAATCACACACACGTATATACACATATATATGTTATACATTCTTGTTCATCCTTCCTTTTTGAAGAGGACCAGTGACATCACAGGGGGATGTCTTGATTTGAACATGAACTGGATTTAAGTGAGGTAGAGTTACACAGTCATCAGCTTCACTCTATCCTCCAGAGTAATCCAAGTCTAGTGGCAAGACAAAAATCAGTATGACTGATGATGGCATGAAATGCAGTGGATGACCTTGGCATCTTCCAGGTCTTACAAAGGTCTTAGAACTCCACAATGCCTGCTTCAGCTACCTTCATGGCCATTGGAACAAATTGTTCTCATATACCCATTTTGATGGGGAAGTTCTCTCATGCTTGGCATAGACATCTCCCTAACTCATCAATGGGTTTGAGGCCTCAACTTGGTTTAGCCCATCTGCCAAGATGGTTTTATTAAGTTGTGGCAGCTGTGAATGCTATAGCTTCTTGGAGCCACAGGTTAGAGTCGGGAGGATAGGTGGATAAAGGTGAATGGGCAGCCTTCAAAAGGGCTCAGGAAGTTGTCATACCAGAGGTGATGTGCAGAAAAATTACACACACACATATACATATACACACACAAATATATATATGTTTGTAATATAATACATAATATATACATAATTATAAAGGAAGCCAATTACACTGAAATATAATTATTAAAATCTATTTCTAAAAACCAAGTTCACTGACCCTAATTTAAGAACTCTCAGGAAGGTTTCTTAAGCCCCTTCCAACTGTTAACATAGTACTATAATCACAAAATGTTAAAAGATTTAAAGTTTAGAAGTATGTAGTGTGTTGGAAAGATACTGTATAGATGATAAACATATATAAATAAGAATCAGAGTATGAAAAAGCATAGAATGGCTGAAATCTACCAGGAGATCATGGATCAGCTTAAGTATTGAAAATCACATTAATATTCTAGTCTTTAGATAAACCATCCCAGAATACATGACCATGAATAGAAAAAGAAAAACAGACTTCATGGGAATACCAGTGTTATAGACTGAATGATTTTCTTCTTTATGTTACTGCATATATTTTCAGTGCCAAGAAAAATGTCGGAAGAGTTATAATTTAAGTATTCTGACAATTTCAAGTAATATGATATTGTGAGCATGACATATTTATTGTCTGTTGTCATAATGGCAATTGAAAAATCAGAATTGCAAAAGCTGTAAAGTCATAGATTTTCTTCTTTTAGTTGCTTTCACCACCAAATACATCAGAGTAGGAAAAAGAGAAGAAAAATAGGAATAGGGACATTTAAAAAAAGAGGGAGTCTATTTTTCTTATATGTCTAAGGGCAAATACTAATTGCTCAATTTCCATTAAGTTGGGTTGCTCCCTCCATAGTTTTTGTTCTCTTTCCTCTCTCTCTTCCAATTTCCTTTTTCCCTATTTCCTTCCTTCCTTCCTTCTGGTAGCTTAATCAATGTTTAGGAAAATAGCAACTTCCCTTCTGGCAGATTAGTCTCTCAGAACTATTGAAATTTTACTAACAACTTTTGTTCAAAAGCAAGAAACTTAATATTTGGACTTCTCAATTGATGCCTTCTAATTTCATATATTTTCAGGTGCAGAATATTCTTTATGGATGAACCTTTGTCTGCTTAATCCATCTGCCAGCAAATTCTTCTTTCTGGCCAAATATTGCTCAGGGCCTTCAAGTGTTTTTTCATCTGTGAAATGAAAAGAGGTACTTCCAACTTGAATGCCCTGATCTTCATGTCCCCTTGTAAGTACAAAAATTCATCCACAGAGTTATGTCCTTAAACACTGGAGAACACAAAATACTGGAACCATGCCTCTTCGTCTTTCTACATCTCTTTTAAGCCTCCTTAGTGAAGATCTAATTATGAGCTGATTTTATGAGCTTTCCCTATGCATAGATAAATAAGGTTTACCTAAGTCAAATGTCTTGTCCTCAAGAAAAGAGCTTATTTTAAATAGTAGTTATCAATTGTCTTTTGCAGGAAATTGGCTTTCATTCACACAAACAGAAAAGGACCAACACTTGAAGGCCAAGGATGGCAAGAATGATTGACCTCATGCTTCAAAAGCTCTGAAACAGCTTTCTGGTAATAGCTTGCTATAGTTGTATTGCATGGATGATGTAACTCCCTAGAAAAATCTAGAATCAGAGACCCCTGTTTTATGAGGTAAGGATGATTCTGAAAATATGTGTATAAATCAAGTTTTGTCAATTTAATTTGATTTTAAATATGCCAGGGAGCTAATTGTTTAAGTGACTCTAATAATGAATTATTTTGTAACATTAAAGAAACAACACTATCCATACTGTACTGCATTCTATGTTTGAATTTTTATAGAGAAAGATTTATTTTTTTTTGCGTGTGATTTAATCCTTCCAGCTCTGGGAATCTACAAACTTTATGAATGAATTTTTGAATTTATCTGTTTGAATACCTGTGAAAACTTTTCATAGGCAATGGCAAACATCCAAAGAAATGAAGAAAGGGTTCAAGAAGTGGTATTTTTGGTTTTGGCTTTTTTTAAAAAAGAAACCTCAAATAAACAAGCAGAGTATTGAATTATGAAGCAACAAAAGTGAGCATTGCCGATATTGGGATTTCATAAAGCAGAACTCAATTACATCACAATCCATATGCAAACATGTATGTAGATACATTATATATACATCTATGTGGATATATATTTATTTGTACTTGAATGGTAGAACAGTTGAGTTATGATTTCTGAAATCCTTACATAGGTAATTAATCTATCCATCCACATATATATACATATATATATGTGTGTGTATATGCATGTATACACACAAATAAATATGTGCATGTGTATATATTCATATATGTGTACATATAGTTGTGTTTGTGTATGTGTGTGTGTGTGTGTGTGTGTGTGCAACAATCAATAAACATTTATCAGGGGCCTACTATGTGCCTGGTACTATGCTAAGTAATTTGGATAAAAAAAGAAACAAAAAACAAGGAGCTTACAGTCTAATGGGGAAGACAACATGCAAACAAATGTTTACACAGATATATATATATATATATATATGTGTGTATGTATATGTATACATATACATACACATATGGAATAAATATATCTATATATATACACACAGGATAAATAATTAACAGAGGGAAAGCATTAGATGTGTATGTGTTTATGGTATGCATATATATGTAAAAGAAAGACAAGAGGAAGGAGAATGAGGAGATAGGAGGTGGGAAAGAGAAGGAAGAGAGGGAGTAGAAAGAAGAAGAGGAAGAAAAAGTGGGGAGGAGAAAGAGGAAGAAGAATAAGGGGAAAGGGAAACAAAAGGGAAGCAAAGACAAGAGAAGGGAAAAGAGAGTCTAGATGTTCCTGGAGAAATTTTATACTCTCAGCAGTAGTAAAGGATTTTTTTAGATGGGGCAATAATTCCAGAGCTAGACTTTGAAGACAGTCCTCACAATGACATTTAGATAAGCTAGATCGCTATGATATATTTCTTTGAAATAAAACCACAGTCTGTGATAGTCTCTAAGGTGCTAGAGAACTGATGAGAAGAAAGATTACTTTGAAGATGGACAGGCATCCAGGATAAGAAGGGTGTGCCAATGAAAGCTATGAAACACTTCGGATATTACACTGAAGTAATGCTGAATTAAATCAGTGTATATTGATTGTGAGGGTTTATACTAAGTACTAGAATTCACCTGGCTATGTCCAGTTCCAGGTTTTAACCTTAATCTATTTGTAGGACTAGAGAATGATATTTATGTATTCTGTGAAAGCAATGGAGGAGAAGTATGAGCTTAGTTGAAAGATTTGGAGTCAGATGACCTGGATTGAAATTCCAACTTCTTATGACCTATATAACTTTGTACAAATTGTATAACTTAAACTCTCTGGACCTCAGTCTCTTCATCTGTAAATAATGGAAGTTGGGTTGAGTAATTTCTAATGTATTTCAATTTCTAAATCTATATTTTTATGATCCTTCTTTTGAACCCTTAGTAAGATATTTTTTTTGAAGCTCTAACCTGGAGCTCCAAGAAGCTGAAGCATGCCTGGTGGCCACACTAAGGTAAAAAAACATCTTGACAGATAGGCTAAACCAGGTTGAAGGTAACTGACAGGCTTCAAAACCCTTAGGAGTTTGAGTTAGGAAATGTCTACTCCCAGGCATGTGAAGGCTTTCAATTTGCTCCAATGGCCATGAAAGTGGCTGAAGCAGGTGCTGTGGAGCAATTAGAGCTTGGTCAGACATCTGCAAATGCCAAGGTCACCCACTGCATCCTGGGCCTTCACCCGTCCCTCTGACTTTTGTCTTGCCACTGATCTTGGATTACTCTGGGAGAGAGAGAGAGAGAGAGAGAGAGAGAGAGAGAGAGAGAGAGAGAGAGAGAGAGAGGATGATGACTTTTTGAAACTGTCTCACTTAAATCCAATTCACTCAAGTTAAGCTATCACCCTGTGATGTCATCAATTCTCTTCAAAAATGAAAGACAAACAACAACATGTGGTACATGTCTCTAGGCTTCAGTTTCTACATCTGAAAAACAAGAGTTGGAGAAGATTACCTCAAGATTAAATTTTTATAAATCCATTACCCAAAGAAGATATTCAAAATGTGTTTTCCTGTATACTTCATAGCATATACTTTTTATAGTATATACTTTTAAACAGAGAGATGAAAAGTAATTTTGAGGAAACTAGAGATGTGAAACTTAACTAAATTTTGCAACCATGTTCATTTTCTTGTTGTTGTTTGTCTTTCATTCTTGAAGAGGACCATGACATCGGGAGGTGATGTCATGACTTACAGTGGATTGAATTTAAGTGAGGCAGGGCTCTTTACCAGCCGAGGAAAGAAAGAATGTCAGGAAGGAAGGAAAGGAAAGGAAAGGAAACAAAGGAAGGAAGGAAGGATGGAAAGGAAGAGAAGGAAAGAAAGGAAGAGAAGGAAGGAAGGAAGGGAGGGAGGGAGGGAGGGAGGGAGGAAGGAAAGGAAAGGAAAGGAAAGGAAAGGAAAGGAAAGGAAAGGAAAGGAAAGGAAAGGAAAGGAAAGGAAAGGAAAGGAAAGGAAAGGAAAGGAAAGGAAAGGAAAGGAAAGGAAAGGAAAGGAAAGGAAAGGAAAGGAAAGGAAAGGAAAGGAAAGGAAAGGAAAGGAAAGGAAAGGAAAGGAAGAGAAGGAAGGAAGGAAGGGAGGGAGGAAAGGACAGAGAGAAGAAGAGAGAAGGAGAGAGAGAGAGAGAGAGAGAGAGAGAGAGAGAGAGAGAGAGAGATGAGAGGGGAAGAGAGAAGGAAAGCTGGGATCCTCATGGTTTCTGGTGATCAATGTTTTTTTTTTTTTAAAGAGTACAATCAAACCTCTCTAGGTATACAAAAACCCATCCTAAATTGCCTCAGCATTCTATGGATTAAGTTATACTGCATTCCTTCTTATTACATGTAAAATTTTTAAATCCAGTATCGTAAAACATATCCCAAATGAGTTGGGGTAGTACCACCATGGATCTGAGGCAGGCTCTCAAAGATCCACAGTGCCTGAAGCAAATGATCAACAAACAATGGCAACTAACTTATCAGTTATTTCCAGCCCCTCTAGTCTACACAGGAAGTAAATTATCAGGACGTACATCATCTCATTTAAAGGACATTGCTATAAGGAGGGTTCAGATAAAGAGTTCCAATTTTGTGTGTTTTCAGCAAAAGCACTTTCCTGAGGGATTTTTTATTGTATTATAGGAATCAAATCAAAATTACGATTTATATTTGGGTACAATTGCACCATCATACCAGATACCTCTTAATGGAATCAACCCTCTATGGGAAAATAATGATTTTCTTTGTCGTTATTTTTCTTAAGAAGGGCATCCAGATTCATTTCCCCATAAGTTTATTATTTTGCGTATGATGTATTTAATTTTGGAGGCTTAATGATAAAGTGATGCTGAATATTAAATTTATGATATCACTCATAGCACCTTTCTTCAGAGGGATTTGAATCTATCAATAAATGCTTTCTTATTACTCATTTGAACAATCCTGCAAGCTAAGATGAAAAGATAACTTTCACATTTCAGGTACTGAAACTGAAATTCAGAGTTGCTAAGAGGAATGCTAGGAGGGTCAGCAGCAGCCAGGTGAACACAGCCATAGCAAAATGGAGCATGGATAATTTTTCAGTGAAATGTTTTGGGGTAATAGGCTAAAATGATTTTTCCAATGTGGGAAAAACTACCAGATATTTCTTCTTTGATGTCAATGAAGCTCTTTCAGAGCCAGTCTTTCGCATCTAGTCCCTATAGACCATATACAGAATTTTAGAATGAGAGTTGAAAGTCAAAGGGCATTTTCTTATTAAAAAGGAATGAAGAAATAATAATATTTAAAGAAAAAAGAACATTAGAAATCATCTAGGCCAGAATTTCTGAATGTGGGGTCAATGAATTTTTGTCTCTGTTTTTTCCCTTTTATTTTTTATTTTAATTTTTTATATATGGAATAAAACAAGTATTTCCATAGTAAGGTAAAATTAAAAAGATGATTGCTTGCACATGAAACTACAAATCTATTACATACAACTTGCTATTCCTTTTAAATGTATAATTTTAAAATAAAATTTTCAAACAAAATATTTTGATAAATGAATTTCAATAAGTTTGAAATTTATAATTTTGCTTTTATTTTTATATAAAAGTTTCCTTAATAGTTTCTTTATGATTCTATGCATTTTATTTTATGTATTCAAAAACATTCTGACAAAAGTTCCATAGTCTTCTCAAGAGTGCCAAAAGGGTCCTTGATAATACACACATACAAAATTAAGAACATGAGATCGACCCTGGATTCAGGAGTACCTGAGTTCAAATTCGGCCTCAGACACTTAACACTTACTAGCTGTGTTACCCTAGGCAAGTCACTTAACCCCAATTGCCTCACTAAAAAACAAAAAAAAACAAAACAAAAGAACATGAGATCTACTCCAACCTCTTCCTTTGTAGATGAGGAAGCTTTGGCCCCATGAGGGCAAGTAACTTGCCTGAGATCACACAAATAATAAAAAGTAGAACTAGGAATCAACTTAATTTTTCTTTCTCCAATTCAAGCCATCTTTCCACTAGACCATACTGCAGACTAAAAGAAAGGAATTGGACAGGATTGACTTTCAGAGGAACTTAGAATGCTGAATTCATGAAAGGGACCAAGAAAAATCAGACCTCGCACCATATTCTAAAGGAGGCCAGGAATCATTCTTATATAGAAACTTTCAAGATTCATTATATATTCATGATTTCTTTATTTTATGGGTGATATTTTGAGCCTCTTGTCACCTTCCTGGGAATCAAAATGGTTAGGAAAATTTCAAGGTGAATTTTAGCTTTGTTTTGGAAAGGGATGAGGAAAAAACTGAGCTGGGGAAAGAATCCTTGTGGAAAAATGGGTAGAAAAAGTGAAAAAGAAAGGACCAGTTTATTTATAGAGTCTGTGCGTGGAAAAAAAAAAAAGAGTGAATGGAACCAAGATGAAAGCTAAGATCTTTAAGGATTAATATTCCATGCATCCCCTTGGGGCAGCTAGATGGTGCAGTGGTTAAAGCACCGGCCCTGGATTCAGGAGTACCTGAGTTCAAATCCGGCCTCAGACACTTGACACTTACTAGCTGTGTGACCATGGGCAAGTCACTTAACCCCCATTGCCTAAAAAATAAAAACAAACAAACAAAAAAGAATATTCCATGCATCCCTATAAATGCGATTTGGAACAGGATAGTAAAAGAAAAGAAAAAGAGAATGTGAGAACTGGAAATAAACTAAGATATTGTAGCTCAAATCCTTCATCTTAGAGAACAAACTGAGTCCATCAGAGGTTCTGATTTCCCTCAAGTTTCACATTAGCAGAGTTGGAATTTGAACCCAGTCTACTGACTTCAAATGTAGTCCTCTTCCCATTCCACACAGAACATCATCTCCATTGTCAATTTAGTATGCAATTCCATAGGGAATCTGGGTGTCTGAATGATCTAAATTGATTTACTGTCTTGGAAATGGTTTCTGATATTATATAATTGGCATCCTTGTGAAATAAAAGTTAATCTATTCCCCCTAAGTATTCTAACTTCTTACTCAGAGGTAGACTATTCCGTGGAAGAATCTATCTAGCTAATGCTACCTAGCCCAATTAGCCATAGACAGACCTGAAATCAGTGGTTCTACCACATTTCACTTAGCTCTGTGTACCATAGAACTGGCTTATGGCTCATTTGTAGGGTTGGAAACCAGGTCTTTAAAGCCATTGTCTGATGTTTGATCCAGTCCACTGTTCTGTCCCTTCCATTCAAACTGCCTGGACATTTAACCTTCCCATATGCTACTCAACAGAGAAGCTGGTTAAACTGTGATCCAACTAGAAGTTCTAAATAGAGAAAAGAAATACGATTTTAAAATAATGAAGGGAAATATTCTAATGCAGCTTCAAATATGTGACACATATTTGTGCCTGACAAATATGGCTCTAAGGGGTAGTTATAACTCCCTCTGGGAAAGATTTAGCAAAATAAAGCTACTGGTGAAAATTGTAGGTTTCACCATGGTAGAAAATCAAAGTGGACCTGAATATATGTGAAACTCACCCTTCAAAAAATGTTTTCTGGTGATGTGAAGATTTGGAAAATGCTTCAACAGCAATAACTGGGATGGACGCTGGGTTGTAATAATTTGGATACACTTGACTAATGCAGTTATTTGCAATGAGGTTGGCGCAGTGCCCAAAGCAGTGAGGAAACAAATACAGGCAGACGATTGCTTTAGCGCCTTCCAAGACAGCCAGAAGATTTTTGTTCAGTCCAGGGATACTGAGCAGGGGTCACTACTATGGACTTGAGTCATCAACAGTGCCTCAAACATTTTTTTATAGCTCTTTGTTAAATTCACCAATGTGTTTTATGTAAAAATGCTGGTGAGGCACGAACATTTTTAATCAAATTAGTATGCAACATAAGGCAGCTGTGTATTCAAATGGGTTTTTTAGCAATTTGGTTGTTTTCCTTATAATAACAGGAAAGAACATTTTGATTTTGAAGGTGACAGAGGCAATATTACCAGAATTAAACAATCTGAATTAGCTTTTTCATGAAATGTAATATGTTTTATGCTTTTAGATGGGATGCTTCAGTGCGTTCAGATGAGCCTTTCACTGTCACAGTCAATGGCCAGGAACAGAATAAGCTCTGGAGGTAGGATTATCCTCAAATTTAATTTTTTTTTTAGAAGAAGCTAATGGCAAATGTTTCTAGCAAACTTTAGGTTCATCTATGTTATAACTAGAGAACCAAGACAGGATATTAAAAGAAAAAATAAGTATAAAATTAGTAAACAAAGTTTGACATTTTGCTTATATTTAGAATTTAATGCTTAAAATGAGCATAATTCTTCAAATCATGGGTGGTGTACATGTTATAGAGTAGCTGTTATTTTTTTCTTTGTCACCATAACTAAATGCACAAGAATAAAACAGAAGAAAACTCATCAAAGGAGGTGTTAGGGACTTAACTTTAAACCAGATGACAAAGATTTATTCATCAGAAAAAAATCTGCAGGAGTAGATATACCCTTGAAAGACATGTTTTTCATTTTAACTACTATAGTTTTAATTATAGTTCCCATTACAAGTGAAATATTCATAAAACTGCATTCAGATCCTTGACCTCTAGGACGGTCTCTCCTTGGTTAGAATGAGTATAAAATAATACAGGAGTAATCATATGAAAGAACCTAATATTTTGGTTTATCACTTTAGTTGCTACCAGGAATGAGGTTCGGAAAAAATGCCTAATTCTTAAAGACCAAGTCTCAAATTTTTGGTCATTCTATGTGAATTTAAAATGCCTAAAAGTATTTTAGGCTTTCTGTTGGGCATTGCCACAAGTACCTGCTAATGGTTTTGCTAGTTTTAAGAATTGTAAGCTTCTTTTTCATTCTTAAAGCTTGACTGAAGAGACTGAAATGGAAAAAAGTGGAAAAAAAAGTGGAAAGAGATTTCTATGGATGGTTAGCATTAATATAATCTAGAATTTTTGGTTTATAGTAAATAATTTCATTTTTTTCCCCTTCATATCAAGGCCACATGAAAGTCTTTCTTTAGGAGGTCACTGAACACTAAAAATATGCCCCAGGGCTAGGCTAAAAAGTGATTAATATCAATTACTACAAGATGGCCTTGGGGACATGTGAGCTAGTCTCAATCAGAATAATGCTAGCCTAATAGAATAATCAATGCATGCACTGGGGGCCGCATAGACACTCTACAAATATTAGAACCAGCAACGTGATTGAAACAGGCTGTCACTGTTCTAGTTGAATGGGCCTCAAAGCCATCTGCTACCTGGACATCAGCCTGAAAATCATAGGCTAGAATTCACAAGATAATCCATTTGAACAGTCAACATACTGAGATGGATTCCCCCATACACGTCAATATAAAGCCCCAAATGGTCATGGTAACCTGTAGACAAGCCCAATCATACTTAGACATCAGTAGATATTTTTTCTTCCTGTTCATTTGTGGGGCAAATTTGTTCAAGGGAATCATATGGTTGGGCTACAAACTCTGGCAGCGAAATGGATTAAATGAGACGGAAATCAGAGACTACCTTAGGCAAGTACTATGAGGAAGAATGAAATGCCATCTTCTCCTTATGGAAAACAATGAATAAAGAATGAGCTATAGAGAGCCTGGAGCTTAGTCATGTGCCTGGCAGGAGGTGACAGTAACCAAAAATGGTGTTTCCAGGGACAATAAATGAAAATAGTTTAAAAGGAAAGTATTTGGAGTAAATCAGCACATTGACTGATTACCTAGCCCTGTAGACCTAGCCTTTGTAGGGCTCTGGGAAATCACTGAGAAAGCAATACAAGTTATATAGTGCCTGTCCTCAAGAAACTTATGTTTAGAAGTGGGGAATGGAGGAAAGGGACATGAAGGGCAAGTCTGACTCATGGTACTCTCCCAAATCTCTGGTATTTGGGGTTCAGTGTTGGAATGAACTGAGTTACATGTAAGGTCATACAACAGTAAACAAAATGAACTTTACTTAACTATAAAATAGAAGTATATTCAATAAAGATATTATAGTATTTAGCTTAGGCAGACTCAGCCCCAGCTCATCTCTGTTAAAGAAAAATGTTTGGCCCATAGTTCAGGGTATGGCATTTCTCCAATAGTCTTGGGACATCCATAAAGTCTGAAGGATCCCACTTCTGTGTGGATAGGCTTTTTTATGCCCTTAGAAGATCAGGAAACCAAGTCAAGATAGCCAGAGGCCAGAATGAAGTTATAGCTTGAGCTATAGCCTTCTGGGACAAGTCCTAGGAACTTAAGACCTTATTTTGAGGAGCTGCTGAATCCTCTTAGGTATTGATCCTATCAGAAAGTAAATACAAAACAACACTTTAAAAACATTTTTTAATTGCAAATATTTCACTTAAAAAAAAGAAAAAGATTCCAAAAAAATGTAGGGTACTATGCATTTTTGCAGATTGGAAACATATTCACATTGATATCCATTAAAAGATGGAGTTCAATAGTGATAGAATCTGGAAATTAGATAGTTTTCAATACTTCAGGAATACTGTACACATGCTGTGGATACATGTTCCACTAAAGTATAATACAACCAGTGAATGCTTCAGTGCTCAACTAAAACAAATCCTGGCCTCCCTTCCAAAAGCATTACCTGCTCTGGCATAGCAAGCCTATTATTAGCCCAACATTTGAAGACTTTCCACCTTGCCTGATTTTGTACCCTGTTGGCAAAGTCCTTGAGAACCTAGTCTCAGTTCTATTTTATCATGAGATATTTAAAGAAATCTTTAATGAAGATTGGCCCTCACCTGAATGGCACATAATTGGTGCTTAATACATGCTTGTTGATTGTTTATTTGATAGATATTAGGTTTTAAACTAAATATCTATACATTTATAGGAGAATATGATTTTCTTTCTTTTTTGGTTTTTTTGTTTGTTTGTTTGTTTTGGTGGGACAATGAGGGTTAAATGACTTGCCCAGGGTCACACAGCTAGTAAGTGTCAAGTGTTTGAGGCTGAATTTGAACTCAGGTCCTCCTGAATCCAGGGCTGGTGCTTTATCCACTACAACACCTAGCTGCCCCTGGGAATATGATTTTCTAATAAAATACTGATAACAGTCAATATTCATCATAAATTATGAAATAGTGTACTGAAAATTAAGGAGTTAGATAGGCTATAGTGAATAGAGTGCTGGGCCTGAAGTCAAGAAGACCTGAGTTCAAATTGGACTTCAGATACTTAGTAGCTGTGTGACCATGAGCAAGTCACTTAAAACCCTGTTTGCTTCATTTTTCTTCTCCATAAAATGAACCAGAAAAGGAAATGGCAAACCACTCCACTATCTTTGCCAAGAAAACCTATCATAGATTCAGAAATGACTGAACAACAATAAAAGTCAAATCAGTATACATGTGAGAAAAGGAGATGTGCTGTGTTTTGTCCTGGTCTTTTCTATTTGATGTATCACTCTCTACTATGGAAAATAATTGCTTTAAGAATGAACTTTTGGGGGCAGCTAGGTGGTGCAGTGGATAGAGCACTAGCCCTGGAGTCAGGAGTACCTGAGTTCAAATCTGGCCTCAGACACAACACTAGCTGTGTGACCCTGGGCAAGTCACTTAACCTCAATTGCCTCACTAAAAACAAATAATAAAAATTTTAAAAAAAAGAATGAACTTTTAAAATTGTCAGTGAACTAGCATTTACTTTGTTTTCTACTCTGCCACAAAACCATGACATATGTAAACATGTGAGACAAATGAACAGTTTGGGTTGTAGAACCTCAAGAAAGACATAAAGTAACAGAAAAAAAATTTGAAAAAGGCCAAGATGATTTAAGACATGTTACGGATTCCTAATAAAATATTGCAACTTTCTAAAGAATAGACAAAGTAAGAAGTGATGTGATTAGGATGCAATATTGTCCAGGAGAGCATCTCTAATTTAACTGAGCATAGATACACTGAAATTAACAAACAACTATGAAATACCTGCTGTATTAAGAGCAATTAACTAGTTGTTGAGTGAGATTAAAATTTTAGTTAAGACATAATTTAATAGAATTTACAATCTATTAAGGGATAGATATGAAATCTTTGAATAGTACGAAATGGAAAACAATACATTTGCTGTGTGAAGCCTAACTGGGGAAATGTACAAAAGCTTTATGGAATAAAGCATGCATTCTCCTCTCTGCCATCCCACCCAAGTCCTTGGGTAGTGGCAGAAAAAGAATCTTTTCTTTACCAATTCTTTCATAGTGAGGGTAGGTAACCTTCTGTAGCTCATGTAACCTCTGAGGATTCTAATGCCAACTTCCAGTGTCACAGATGAGTCAGATTATCATGGCTACATCTTCCCCTCCCTAGTTTAGGGGTACTCAAGAGGAGTTAGGGATAACTCTTTAATGTCAGCAGAGAAAGTCTTAACCATTATACTTCAAGATTATCAACTGAGAATCAATCTAATTAGCCTGCCCTAAGTAGCTTTTAGAAAGGAGTATTTACTAAAGTAATACAATAAGAAGGGTTGGTTCATAATATCTCCCCTCCCCCCAAAAAGAAAAATCTGTGCCATCCTCCCTAAAATACATACTGAGTCCAAAGGGAAAGTGGGCTCAAGTGAGGAGAGCACAATGTGGCAGCTAGGTGGCAGAGTGGATAAAATCCTGGACTTGAAGTCAAGAAAATCAAAATTCATTCCTTCGTCAAACACTTACTAGCTAAGGAACCCTGGGAAAATCACTTAACTACTTTGTACCTCAGTTTTCTCATCTATAAAATGGGGATAATATTAACACCTTTCTCACAAGACTATGAAACTCAAGTGAGAAAATATATGTAAAGCAAACCTTAAAGTGCTATATAAATACCAGCTGCTGTTATTGTAATTGTTATTATCAAGAATATCTCCTAAACCCTGGTTCCTGGGTGTCCATTACTCCCATTCCTGGAATGCTCAAGAAGCTCTCCCTTTGATATGGTATATATATTTTTTGTTGTTGCTGGGCTCTTTGTAAAATCTGTCTTTGGTTTTCACTGATATAGACACTGCTGTCAACTGATCTGGGGGCCCAATTTAGGACATAAATGGGAAGTCCAACATACTCTGGATACTTGGAAGCTGGCAGGTCCTCCTCCAGTCAAAGTAGGGTTGGAAGGGATAGGAGATATGAGCCAAGGGTGAAGGACTTTCCCTCCCCATCTCCTCCATGAAGTAACATCTCAGGGATGTGTTGGAAAACCACAGGCTCAAATTTCTGGAAAAGCCTCTTTCTTCTCACTTGGCTTTAGAATTTACAATTGATTCCCAGGGATGCGACCAAGTTCTACAACCTACTAAAACAGACTTCTTATATTTCACTTTATTCAGTGACTTTCAGCAACTTCTTACAAGTTCTTAAGTTCTTTTGGCCAACAGAGATGTGTTCTCACTTAATTATGGTATAAGAGCTAAAATCTTACATTTGGATTCAAGAATTTGTTCATTCCAAGCAGTTACTATATTACTATCTAATCATGTAATCTCCACCAGTAACCTGGCCTCCACCAAAATCCCTTGGCTCTGATAAATCAGCTTTTGCCTTATCCTTTTGGGACCTAAGCTTCCACAACACTTCCCTGCCTACTACAAACCACGGTTCAGGAGGATACTCCCCATCTCCCCTTTATGTGTTGTCTTCTCCCATTAGACTGTAAGGCCTTTGAAGGCAGGAACTGCCTTGCTTGGTGGTTTTTGTAACTGTATTGTTCAGAATAGTAAGTAGGAGATTGGCATCAGAGTCTGGTTACTATGCTCTCAAAAAATAGAAGACACTGGGCTAGAATTATATTTATTTGCACCTCTAATTATTGTTAGTCCAGGAGAAGTCATTTTTAGGTTCAAGCTGAGTTCTTGATCATTATCCCTCTATGGGGGAATGCCCCAAGTTATCTAATCAAGATTAGACTCCCTTCCCACTAAGTGTCATTTTCACAAAGAAAAGCAAACAAATAAATCCATTTACCCAAGGAAGAGAAGATATACAGATGAAGATATACTAGACAATTCTAGAGTGAATGAGCTCTGCCAAAACAGGGAGTGTCCACTCAAATGGGGCAATTCTCTGAAATCTCTAGTGTAGTGAGTTAGGGATACTGATACTACTCTCCCAGAGTCTTTCTCTCCCTTCAGGGAACTGTCTTGAGAGAGAATCTAAAACCAAATTTCTACTTTCCAGAAGGCAGAAGACTAGGATCTCTCTTAACCCAAGTTCTCACCGACTCCATCCCTCAAGTAGGTGTGAAGCACTCAATCATTAATCTTTACCAATGAGCAGAATTTTATACAAATGGGCTTTAAGCTGAAGCTTACCTATAATTTTCATATAAGAAATTAGTATGGGCTAATCTTTCTAGCAACATCCTATAGAATAGATGACAAAAAAGCACTCTTTGTGGTCTCAAACAATGAAAAAGAAAAAAAAACCCTCCTTCATCAAATAGATTAATATTGGATTTATTTTAGCTCTAAAAGGCTGAACTAGGATCAGAGAGTTGTTTTTTGTCCCTTTTGAAGGGGAACAATGGTATCATGGGGTAATGTTTTGTGAATTGGATTTAAGTGAGGCAGAGCTGCACAAAGTTATCAGCCTCGCTTTCCTCCAGTCATCCAAGTCCATTGGCTAGACAAAGTCAGGACTGGCACAATCGTGGGAAACAGTGGATGACCTTGGTAACCTCTATATCTGACCAAGCTCTAAGTCGCCACAGAACTTGCTTCAGCCACCTTCACAGCCATTAATACAAATTGTTCTCATCCACCCGTTCCATGAGTGGAAGTCTTTACATGCTCGGGGTAGACATCTTCCTAATCCAGTGATGGGTTTGAGGCCTGTCACTTACCCTCAACTTGGTTTAGCTCATCTGCTAAGATGATCTTACCAGAGTGTGGCTGCTGCACGTGCTACAGCTTCTTGGAGCCACAGTTGTGTCTTGGGTGATAGGTAGACTCCTAAGATGGATGGGCCCCTGAAAAGGGCACTCGCACTTGAGGAGATGGTGCTCCCTGAACATCCACAAGGTAAAAATTATAGAGATACAGATTTCAGTTTTCTATAGGGAAAAGCTTGCCAACAATTAGAATGGTTGTTACCATTACTATTATATGACTACAGCAATTACTACTGCTGTGTCTATAACCACTACTATTACCATTACCACACTTACTATTATTGCTACTATTACTACCACTATTATTACTATCATTATTAGCATTACTACTATGACCACTTTGACTACTATTACCATCACACCACCACCACCATTGCCACTATTGCTGCCACTACCACTCTTACTACTATTACTACTACTATCAATAAATCATAAACATTTATTAAGTACCTACTAAATGCCAGATATTGAAAATTACTGCTAATACTAATAATTGACATTTATATTGATTTAAAACTTGCAAAACCCTTTTATAAAAAGTATCTCATTTGATTCTCCCAACTACCCAATAAAGGGAGTTCTATTATTGTTGCTTTTTGATAGAAGAGAAAATTGAGGCTCAGAACAATTAAGTTCTTTGGCTAAATTCAAGCATCAAGCAAGTATAAGTGGCAGGAGTGGAATCCAGGTCTTCCTGCCAACAGGCCCAGCCCCCCCAGGTCCCATGCTTTGTGTTCTTCTGCCAAGTGGAGGGAATTTATCTTCATTATCTATTACCTAGTGCCATTGTTGGCTTTCCAATTATGTAGAGGTCAGATTTGTGGAAATTTATTTTGATTTGGGGACCCTACCTTTGGGCTGAGATTAGAAAGCCTTGGGCCCTCAGGGTCTCTTCTGTGTGGGAGGTGCTGGTGCCCCTCCCCCTCCGCTTCAGCTGAGCCAAAAAGCCCCGTGGACTGTATGAGACACCAGGTGTGTGTGTGTGGGGAAGGCCCCAGCTCCCTCCAACCTGAGCAGATCTATCCCAGAGATCCTGGGCTTGTCCAGGCTGGGCTCTGGCATAGCCTGTGCTGAGGCACGTGATGCTCAAGTGTCCCCCCCAGCCCCAGCCGCAGGCCTGGCTGGCAGATTAGCTTGGGGTCTGTGGAGGCGAAATAAAGCCCCGAGATTTGAGTGGAGAAAAGGAAAATATATAGAGACCTGGGAATTAGACTCGGGGCGGGAGGGGGGAGCTGGCGGACAAGATTGAAGAAGAGCTGACAAGATTGGAGAGGAACGGACAGAAAGGGGTTATAAGGAGGGAACGGAGACTAGAGATGCTGGAAGGAGGCCAGAAATTAAGAGGAAAGTTAGAAGAAAGTAGCTGAGCAGTGAAAGTGTAACATACCCTAAGGCAAAAGGCGGCTAAGGCCCTTATTGTATTAAAAAGCTTCCAGGCCCAACAGGTGGAAAGAGACAACAGGAATGCAGTCAGGTTGTACATTTTATTTCCCTGTATTCTTAATTTTAAATAGTATCTCATAAATAAACTCTGCTTTGATTATTTAATTAAGAGGCTTCTTAATCTTTTGCTTATCAATTTTGGGAATGGAGCAGTGTGGTGGAACTTTATAAATGGCCCACATTAAATTAATAGCAGTCAGATAGCCAGTTAGTCAACAGTCCTCAGATTAGTCCTCGAGCCAAAATAGCCCCCACAGATTCCTTTCAAAGTCAATTTTATCTCTAAATAAATATAGTAAATTATTTTTCTATATAAATCTTTTCATTTACACTGTGACTAGATAAACTGTTCTCTTTGGTTTAATTATTTCATTCTGTATTAGTTCATATAAATCTTGCATTTTTTCTTCTCTAAATTCCTAATGTTCATAATTTCTTGCTGCATAATAATATTCCATTTCATTACAAGATACCACAATTTGCTCAATCTTCCAATTGATAGGTACCCTCATTTTGTTTCCAGTTCTTTACTAGCAAAAAAAAAAAAGTGCAGTTATGAATAGTTTTGCATGTATTGGACCTCCAATAAGTTACTTTAGATAGAAGTCACAATATTATGTCCAAATATATTTCAAGACATTTCTACACTGTTTAAACCATAAAGTACAAAAGTAGGGAGAGGTAGTAATTAAGAAATTATTTTTAATATATAATTATCTCTACTGTGATGCTTTTTCCTAGGAAATTGTTGGTTCTTACTTAAACAAATCAATGCAATGGCAGATAAGATGCACTAAGTATTATGAGGTATAAATTTCTAAGTGCAAAACTGTTTACTTCCTAAGTTAACTTGGTTTATACCTTCTTGGATTGCACCATTATTTCTTGTAGATGAAAAGATGGATGAAACAATTCTGTTTTCAACTCTGTAATTCTAAATATAATATAAGATTCTAAACTGGAATCAGTGAAAGAATCTAATATTACTTTTCTTTTTTTTTCCCAATGAGAGCTAGAACAATAGAATTCATTACTCCCATTGAAATTAAAACTTATTTTTAAATTTCAAAGAAAAAATGGCAACAAGAAAGAAACTGGCATTGTTATTAGTATAAAATTACATACTCATTTTAAAATTTAACTGCAATATTTGAGAAGATCAAGTCAATAGAAATGAGGAAAGAATATGGAACAAAGGGAGAAGGAAAAACAACCTTTAAGATTACATGATATTTGGTAAATATGTAATTTCCACCTAAAGATTTGTCTTATCTAATTTGTTTCACTTTTTCTCCCCTCTTTTTGTTTGTTTTGTACACATGTGTGATTTCATCTGTGTGGAGCTCACTGGTGTAGAAACTCTCTCCACTGATGCATACTGGCAACTCACACTGCATATAAATTATGATTTTAGAGAGTATCCTGGGGCAGTGAAAAGTTAACTTACTTGCCCCACAGCCACAGAGGCAAGACTATCAGAGGTACCCTCTATCAGAGGCAGGACCTGAATCCCTGACTCCAAGGCTGATGCTCCTCTCTATGCCAGGTCACTTTTTAATTGCCACATATTACATTCAAATTGTCACAATTACTGGAAGAGTACTAATCCCACACAAGTGGGCATTCAATGGGTTGCAATGTTCATCATTGGAGAGATATCTATATTGATGAGATCCTTGCTCCATTACAGTACAATAAAACTTTTATTCTTTGTGGATAAGGGAAATAAAGTGTCTTGGTTAATAGACAGTTACCATAAACACACTAAGTATAGATTACCAGTTTTCAAGGAACTACAATATAAGAAACTACACTTAAGACAAGACACCAAATAGAACAGTTAAATCTTTCTGTGATGATTCAGAGGGTGTGCCAGGATCTTATAATGACTTGGGGATCATTATTATAAATGCCAATTATCATTGTATCCTAATATGTAAAAGTGACAGTTTGAGTGACTTAGTAAAACTATATGTTACTCAACGTTTTATCTTCCTGTTTACTATTTTCTTACTTTTATCTTACAATGACAATGCATTGTCATTTTTCATGTCATTTCTTCAGTAAGTTGGATAAGTTTAGGGATTCTTGAGATTCAGTGCAACATTTTGTTTAAAAAATATTGTCATTATTCCTTAATCTGAATTTTTCTCTCACAACCTAGCTAATGTAGAGATGTTTTCCAGGACTACTCATGTATAATTTATATTGAATTCCTTAAGTTCTTGGGGTGGGGGGCTGGAAGGGAGGGAGGAAGAGAAGTTGGAACACAAAGGTTTTTTTGTTTTAATTGATGTCATAATTTGCTTTTATGTGTAATATGGAAAATAAAATTCTAATTAAAAATATTTTCACTAAGATCTCATATTGATGCTTGGGGAAGTCCAATTTAGCATGTATCCCCATAATTTCCATACAACTAAAATATCTTCTCATATTCTTTATTTGCATGACCCTATTCCTGGATTTCTACAGTCACATAATTTTGTTTCATTTTAGAAATTAGACTCAAAGGAACATATGAAAGCATCTGTAAATACAGTTTAGTATAACACTGAAAAACAAAAGTTTGCCATGCAGATCCTGACCCCCTCTCCCAAAAATGGGGGGGGAGGAGAGGGCTTGAATACAAACAATTGATTTCATTATTAATTCTGTACCCTAAGTCACTTTCACTCAATTATAGTACTTCTTTAACATAGCCAATTATATTTATTTTTTTATACAGTGGATTATCTCTTGAAAATATTCTTCCTGAATTTATTTATAGTTTTGATCCATATTTTGGTTAAACTTCTTATTTCTTTTTGGTGGGATTGGTTAGGAGATTGCCATAATCTCCTCAGAACACACAAAACACATGCATGTATGCACATGCATATACACACAAACACACACAATCAACCTATGTCTAACTTATTTTTTTGTTTGTTTGTTTGATTTTTTGGTTTTTTTGTGGGGCAATGAGGGCTAAGTGACTTGCCCAGGGTCACACAGCTAGTATCAAGTGCCTGAAGCTGGATTTGAACTCAGGTCCTCCTGAACCCAGGGCCAGTGCTTTATCCACTGCGCCACCTACCTGCCCCTATGTTAACTTATTAAGGGCCTACTAATTACCAAGCAAGATACTGAAGTTACAAAGACAAAAATGAAACAGCCCATAGCCTTAAGGAGATGGCATTAAGTCAGAGTAGATAACATGTATGAGTAAATAGAGTCATTGTATTTATGTATACTAGAGTATTAGACATGTTTGCTTCCATATATTGTATATCTGATCTGTTCTACTGATTGATATCTCTATTTTTAAGCAGTGCCAAATTGCCTGAATAATTACTGATTTTCATTATAGTTTGAAATCTGGCATGTCTTTCTTCCCATTTCTTTACTTTTCTCTTTAGATTCTTGACCTTTTAAAAAAATTCATACACACATATCATTATTATTTTTTCTAGTTTTATAAAGAAATCCTTTGGCAGTTTGATTGATATGCATTGAATAATTAAATTTATTTAGTTGTTATTGTCACTTGTATTGGCTATGCCTACCCATGAGTAATTACTATTTTCCAAGTATTTAAATCTATATTTTCTATAAACAGTTATTCATATTGTGTTTAGATAATTCTTGTGTATATCTTAGAAGGTAGAATTACAAATGGTTTATACAACTTTTAGTAATTTTAAATAGAATTTCTCTATCTTGTGTTTGAAGGGGGCAAGGGGGTATTGGTATTATGTAAAAATGATGACAATTGCTGTGGATTTATCTTACATACTGAAATTTTGCTGAAATTACAAATTATTTCAATAATTTTAGTTGAATTTTTTTGGGTTTTTTAGGTATACCATCATATTGTCTGTTATTTATCTATGGTTATTTTCTTAATTTATTTTGACTGTCTTATTGCTAGAGAACCATTTTTCGTACTATGTCAAAAAGAATTGTGGCAATGGTCATCCCTATTTTACTCTTGAATTTACTGAAAAGGATTCTAGTTATTTACATTACTAGAGTAGCTCTTGGTTCGATATGCAGGCAATTCTGCTATAACACAACATATATTAAAAAAACCAAACACCGAATCTTGTAATACAAACCACAGGGGTTATGGAGGAAATGGAGTTAGTGCCACATTATTCAAAAACTTCAATGACACATAAAAAATGTTAGCAACCTAATTTAAAAAAAAAAGTAGCACCATTTAATACATATTAAACAGTCAAGAAATGCATAAATTCTACATTAAATAGCAGTAAAGTCCACTACCTCTGGCTGCTGTTCAACCTGTGCTTTAGGCTGCAAGAACAAGTTGGACAGGCTGTGCCTCTGAATCTCTGAGCCAAAGAACACAATGGAAAGGGGTGAATGGGGTTGAGAATGGTAAGGAGCAGTTTTTCTCTATTCATTGCTCCTATTACTTCAGAAGATACATAATATAGCCCTTTACTTTGGAAAATGCCTGAAGTTTGCTTGTGGAAGTAGGCAACAGAGGGGTTGCAGATTGTGCATTATTAAAAAAGGGGGGAAATTTTGTGCATTCTTGTTGTTTCTCATGGAAAAAATAATTCAAAAGCAAATTCAGATTTGAGTTATTTGGTTTTTGAAAAACATTATGGCAGAACTTCATATATGTTTGTTTATACATTTATACAAAATGTACACACATGTATATATATAGATACATAGATGTGTTTGCATAAACACATGTATGTATATGCCTATACATATATATTTGTGTATTATCATTTTCAGGGTCCATTTGTTTCTGTTTTCTAGTGTCATATGGGCATCATATTTTATTAAAAGTTTTTTTCTGCATCTATTGATATAATCATGATTTCATTTTATTAATATGATTATGTTTATAATTTTCCTAATATTAAACCAACACTGCATTCCTGGTATAAGTCCAGCCAGGTTATATTGTGTAATCTTAATGAAATTTTGTTTTAGTCAATGTCAATATTTCTTTTGTTTGTTTGTTTTTAAATTATTTATATAAATAATTTTAATAAATTATAAATACATTTCAAACATTTATATAAATAAAATGATCTTATTTAATTTTTTGTTATTTAAATTCTATGTTTATTAGGAATTTGGTTTATAGTTTTCTTTTAAAACTTACATCTTTTCAAGTTTATGCCATCAAGGACATATCTGTGTCATGGAAGGAATGACCACCCACCTCCTTAGGGTTAGAGATGATATTTTTCAATGCATCCTAGGATCTCATTAGCTTTTTGAAGATGTCCCATCATGCCATTGGCTCATATGGGGCTAGCATTTTATCAGTTTTAAATTCCCAGTTCTTTTTTGGATGAATTATTCATCCATTTTATAACCCCCTTTAAAATGGATGCTGCTTGATGTCAGGAGATTTTTATTTTTGTCTATTAATCCCTAATGAATATCATAGTCCCTTTGACAGAGTGGAACATTAACAAATGCTTTTTTCAATGCATAAAGTCAGACCATTTGCATTTTACATATATAACCATTTTTTCTTCCAACAGGAAGGGCAAAGGGATGAAATAAGCTTTTATATACAACCTACCATGTGTGAGTCAATGAGCTAAATACTTTTACAAATGTTCTCATTTGTTCCTCACAACACCCCTGGGGTACGTGATATTATTATCCCCATTTTAGAGATGAGGGAACTAAGACAGAGACTGAGACTTACCCAGGGTCATACAGCTAGTAAGTGTATGAGGACAGATTTTAACAAAGGTCTTCCTTTGTTAAAGGACTTCAAGCTCAGCACTCCATCTACTGTGCCAGCAGCTTGGAGTCTTTTAACAAAGGAAGACTTTTTTCTTAGTATAAGGGTATGTGTATATAATTCATAAACAAATAGCCATACATTAGAAGCACATGTTTGAATACAACTGCTCTAAATTATCAGGAGAATGAGACATTTCTTTTAAAACTGAAAGGCTTCAGTGAGAAAACAAAGAAGGAAAAGCATCTGATTAGTCAACATAAGGATTAAGGGAAGATCATTGGATTTAGGAGTCTGGAGCATAGAATTTTAGACAAAGCAGGAAGAAAAGAGGGACCACTGAACACTGGGTAGTAAGAATTAGTTGTGAGACTCTTCTGGAAGGAAAAGGAGTTAAATATTCTAAAGAAGATGCTGCTGGTCTCTCAAGTAATGATGATCTGTGACATTTCAAGTGATAGTTATTTTTTGAAGGGAGACAGCAAGAGATCAGAGTTGTAGTTGATACCATTTTGAATTATTTTTACACAATTATATATATATGTATGTATGCACACATATATTTATATGTATGTGTATATGTGTGTGTATATATATATATACACACACACACACATACATATAAGCTATAGCAAACCTTCCAACAACGTCAAACTAGAGAACTACTTACTTCTGATGATTCATGTATAGCAACCCCCTGTGACCACTCAGTCAATCTATGCTCACATTCTAAATTTGATGTTCCCAACAGGCAACTGTTACCCTCCTCAAGATTCTAGGGATAACCCTGACAGGTTAGGTTTCTAGTATTCTTGCTTATGAGACCCCACCAGTGTGTTTTTCATTTATCGTCTAGATTAACCTTTAGATGAGAGTAGTTACTGAGAACATAAAGCGAGAATAGTAGTTACAAAAACATTTTCCCAAAACTCTTGCCCTGAACACAAAAGACTCTTATGGATAGCTAGTTCTAATTTAGAGTATGTTGGCAGTGAGTTACATGTAGAATACACATATAACCAAAGGGTAAATTCACAGCTTGTGATTACTGGAAGTCCTTCTAGACCTTCACATAGTCCTCATGAAGTTCCTCATAGGTGTAGCGCTCTCCTGGGCTTGGAAGATTAGTGCTTCTGTTGAATCCACACCCAGCACTTCTTTGTTATGAGGCTGCTCATCCCCTGAAAATCTTTCTGTCCTTAGAGGATGATTGTTTTTTTCATATCTGGATACAAGTACTTTCCCTGTCATCAATCACTACTATTTTAGTAGCCACTGCTATAACTACAGGTCACTAATATAACCTCTGATGGGACCTCTGGATCTCCTAAACTTACTAGATAGAGTGGATATTTCCATCTCAGAACATAAATAAGAATGATTAAGCAAGCAAACACAAAATAAACAGAGGTAGCATTTGCTCAAATATGGTGACCAAGCGGAAAACAAGGCAGCTACCCTTTTACCTGGGCTCCCTTGGGACATCAGCCCTAAGACTTGTCACCTTCCTGACAGGAGATAGGAAAACAGAATTGTAACCTCTCACTTTCTCAAGGGACCTTCTGTTTATCTCTGATATATCTATTTCTGCTTCTAGCTTGGAGTGTTGTTTCCTACTGGTCCAGGGAAGAAGGAGGAAGAGACAGAGAGTAACCCTCTCTTCCCCCTTCCCCAAGGTGAATCTCTCTTCAGGCCTTGGCCCCAACTTTCTGATTCATTACTTGATTAACCCACTGCTTAAATTATGTGCTATTTTTATGTATAGCCAAAGAAGCATAATTGGATCTTATCAATGAATGACAATATATTTCCTGTATTTTATATAATCTGCCTTTTACCCAACTATGTAGAGGCATACAGTCATTTTGAGTTGATTAAAGGCTTGTCCACACATTGTCATAAGGTTATAGGAAAGTCCCTTAATACCTATTTGAAATTGTTGATTGAATAATTGATGAACTGGGATGGTGTTTGAAGGCCAGCATTATAAATGGAATGTATGTGTTATAATGAGAAAGGAAACTATAATGGACTAATGATGATTCCTTGAGTGGGAAATTGAACACATTATAAACATAGGTAATGCTTTCATAACTGCTAATCATCAATGGCAAAGACTTCAAAGGGAAAAAAAAAAGCAAATTAGGGAAGTGAAATGATGATCAAGAAAAAGGTGTTTGAGAATCGGATTTGGGATTTCTGGACCATGTTTATTTTATAAGAATGATTAGACCCTTGATTTTGGGTAGAATAAATAGCTAGTCAGAACAGTGAATAGAATGCTGGACTTGGAGTAAAGAAGACCTAAATTCAGATACTGAATTAGAAACTTAGCTGTATGACTGTAGGCATGTCATTTAACCTCTTTCAGGGATAAATAGCACTTAGCCCCCAGGGTCGTAGTGAGATAATATTTGTAAAGCACTTTGTAAACCTTTAAGTACTATGTGAATGCTAGTTATTATTATTAAGATAATTTAATTCATGATTTTAAGGATTCGGAAGACAGAAGTCAACAAAGGTTAAAAAATGAACTTTAAGAAAATATATTTTACTCAGTTTAAGGCACCATTAAGAAACTAGAATAGCTTTGCATGGCAAAGAAAAACTTCAGCTATTTCCAAGTTCTAGATCGTGTGGAAATTTATTTTGATTTGGGGACCCTACCTTTGGGCTGAGATTGGAAAGCCTTAGGCCCTCAGGGTCTCTTCTGTGTGGGAGGGGCTGGTGCCCTGACCCCCCCACACACACCCTGTTTCAGCTGAGCCAGAAAGCCCCATGGGCTATGCAAGACGCTGGGTCAGACAGCTGGGGGAAAGAAGCCCCCAGCTCCCTCTGCCTGAGCGGAGGTATCTGATAGATGCTGGGCTGGGGCCTGTGCTGGGGCACGTGAGGCTCGAGCACAGCCCCCCCCCCCACCAGCTGCAGCCCTGGCTGGCGGATTAGCTTGGTCTGTGGGGGTGCAGGAAGCCCTGAGATTTGAGTGGAGAGAAGAAAAGGTATATATAGACCTGGGAGTTAGACAGAAGGGGTTCGGACAGACGAGAGAGGCTGAGAAGATGTATGGACAAGGGGGGAGGGGGAGACAAACAGTAACACAGGACTAGGAGCAAGAAGGAAAGGCCAATGGACAAGATAGAGGGGCGGACAAGGAGCGGTTTGGCAGATGAGACAAGGCGGGGAAGAGGTCAAGCAGCGGATGCAGGAGAAGACAAAAAGGACTAGGAGCAGTGAAAAGAGAGGCCGAAGGGCAGACTAACGGAGCAGACAGACAGACAGACAGAAGGTCGGTGAGAGAGAAACAGAGGGGTTCAGTGGTGGCAGTAAGGAGAGGAAAGTTAGAAGGAGGGGATTTACAAAGTGAAAGGTGCTCAGAGTTAGAATAAAGGACCTGAGTGCCCTAAGGCCTCTTGCGTGGGCCCTTATTGTATTCAAGAAGTTCCAAGTGCAGCAGGTGGGAAAGAGAGGCAGTGGAAAGAGACCGCAAGAAAGCAGTCAGGTTGTACACTTTATTTCCCTATATTCTTAATTTTAATAAGTATCTCATAAATAAACTCTGCTTTGATTAGTTAAGAGGCTTCTTAATATTTTGCTTATCAATTTGGGAGTGGAGCAGTGTGGTGGAACTTTATAAACGGCCCACATTAAATTAACAGCAGTCAGATAGCCAGTTAGTCAAAAGTCCCCAGATTAGTCATCCCCAGATTAGTCCCCCCAAAATTAGCCATAGTCATTTAAAATATCCTACATTTGAATGGCGACCTCGGCAGGACTTACAGCCCAATTATAATTTTTCTAAACTTATCATTTTTCATATACTTATAATTTTTCAGATTATATATACTTATTAATAATTAATTTTTTACAATAGATAACAAAAATGCAAGTTTGCCAAATATAGAAATCTATGTATGGAGTGAAAGGAAAAGGGTAAAAACCCCAACTAGGAATGGAAATTAGGCCACTAAAACATCTTCGAATATATTAGACTAAGGAAGAGGAAGCAAAAATAGTTTGTTACCATGATAGGCAGGGAGAGAAAACTGGTAAGAACTCAATCAATATGTGTTGAATGGAATTGACTTGTTGAATTGCAAAGTAATTAACAGAAGGCAATAGAAAAAGGCTTAGGTTTTTAATGTCTTCTTCACTTTTGTCTTTTCTGAAAGAAAAAAAAGCTATAAATAGTTGATTGGAGCAAGGCATGACCATGAAGGAAGCTTAAAAAACCTATCTAATAAAGGAAAGCTAAAGTTCAACAGTGCCAGAGAAATTAGATGTATTCAAATAAACAGAAGAGATAATGGGCACCCTATGATACTAAGTGAACTGAAAGGTATCATTACAAGGCTATCAGCCATCACTTTTGCTTCATGAATTTGTGTATCATCCTTGTGTTGGAGCCATGCCAGTCTTTACTGCATTATTCTAATTTCGGTATATGTGCTGCCAAAGCAAGCACATAACCACTATTTTATTTTTTTGAAAAAAATCACAAAGGGACACAAAAGGGAAAATGTTGTGGTCATTTAAAAAAAACAGTAATGAAGGATGACTAGGTTAAGTTAGCTTCGTGTTGTTATCTGGGAAGATACTAAAGCATCTAGATTATTTTTAGTCTTGAATATAGACACTATGAAGAAATAAACATGACTTTCTTTCATAGCTACACCAACAATTTGTTCTTTTATAAAAATGCCAGGACATGAAGAGAAGATCAAAATAGTAGAAACATTCTATATCAGTTTCTATATGGATTTTCATTTGTTTCCATATAACATTTTTGTTGACAAGATTAGACCTTCATTGACATTTACTACCTAACAGCAGTTAAGTAGCTGAATGCCTCATTTAAGAACTTCATCAATTACTCAGTTTATCAGATCATCAGTAAATTATCAAATTAGAATAATGTGTATCACATGACTTCTCTTTACAATTGATTCCAAGATCCATCTATTCAATATCTTCATAGTTTAACTGATAAAGGCACAAGTCTATATTTCAAATATAGTTTTTAAATGTGCCAAGTCTACAATAGGAACTTTATATATATATATATATATATTTGGTGAATTGAATTAAATATTCCAAAGTATCTGTGATTTAATTTGCTGTGGATATTCCTTGTATTCACATAGATCATGACCCCTCTACATCCTAGAAAATGGCCTTCATGACATGCTTTGATTAAAAGAAATCCACCAATGAATAACCTTTTGGCAATTAACTTCTCTGACTTTGGAAATCTTTATAAAGAAAACTAGATTGGTAAGAAATTTTTAGGAACCTAATTTGGTAGGACCTGCTAGAGATCTTGATATGCTACCAGATCAATAATCCAAGTCTCTTTCATACTATGAGAACATTAATAAAAGGATCAAATCTGTCAAATGATACTAAATAACCATATTGGTCCAAATATAGATTGTACATTTTCCCAAATTGTTTGCATAAAACTATGATTTTTCATTTACGATAATACAGGGTTGTTGTTTTTTCTGCATAAACTGACAGACAAGAAGACACAGAGATAGACAGAAAGGGGCAAGTTGGGAAGAAACAGACAGACAGACAGATGAACAGTATAGCACAGTGGATAGAAGACCATTCTTAGAGTCAGGAAAAATTGAGTTCAACATCTTTACAATAGGTGTTTGACTGGAGGCAAGCAACTTTGCTCTCAAAGACTTCAAGTGGTAGATGGGCAATTGGTGGGTTGAGTTTTCACATTGAGCATTCTCACACTAATGCAATCATATATCCTTTACATATTGACAGTGTACATATACACCCACAACCTCCACAAAATTCCAACTGTAGTGCTTTCATGAAGGTGATCCTAAGTTCTTAAATGTTATTCCCCTGAAGTGAAAGTTGTGGGTGATCCTATCAAGTTATAAGGGTATCAAGCAAGGACCCTACAATAGCCTGTATCCCTGTTGCATTTAGTTATTATCTATTTTGCATGTCCTAATTTATAATACAGGTGTCATCCTCATAAGAATGTGAACTCCTAGAGGGAACTGTCATTTTCATCTTTTCTTCCTCAGCTTGGCTCAAGCCTGGCCAATAATAGGTGCCCAATAAATGTTTGTTGATTAACTATTGTCTAAAGATCATCTCAGAGAAATTCCAAGAGGCTCCCCATATGGGTGGCTACAACTTGATTAGGTATAATCTTAGTGTAGACCCTAAAGGTTGCAAAAGCATAAAATTGGTTTGGATAGTATGTGCATCTTCACGAATGAAATTATAAATCTTTGAAAAATTAACATATATACCTATATCAATATAGGGAGAAACAAAGAAACTGTAGTAAAGAGGTTAGTTATTTAGTTAAAATGCACAAGTGGGTGCATGTGCTTACTGCCAAAGAGGCCTCATTTTAGAGTTGTAACCTATAGTCAAGAGATGATTTATATTAAGACTGAAATGGGAAGATGAGACCTAAGCATTCCAGAAAGGATTCATTTTTTTGTAAGGATTAACCAGAAATAAATATAGAAGGGAAAGATCATGAAAGTCAAGGTGGAAAGAAGTTCATTGCCAATTAAATTAGAAGGGAAAAAACCCTTAACAACAGTCTGACCGCAAGCTAGGAATATTAAAAATGTTTCTTTTGGCTATCTATAGAGAAAATGTCATGTTCATAATAAGCAGTGATTATGTTTTAGCATGCTATGGTGTCATGTAAAATATTAGCAGTTTAATTTCGGGTCTATGTGCTCATTTTCTCACTTATTTTCCTAAGGGATTCCTGTTTTTCCTCTGTATATGGTACACAGGTGTATGTATGTTTATTTATATATTATCCCCAAACAGGAAGATATCTCTTAAAACATGTTATCTCAAGACACAGAAATTATTGATGTCAATTCTTTGCTTATATTTTAGTTAAGATAATAGCAATAAAAAAACACTAAAATACAAAAAGCAATATTACTATTAATGCTCTTTAGAGGTTATAAAATATCTGGAAAGGAGCTATCCTTACATCTTATGATGGGCAGTGGTACACTGCTTTGGGAAAGAAGAAGAGGGACAGAATTCTTTTTAAATAGTGAAAGCCAGCTAGCCACTGCAATGAAGAAAACAAAAAGAGTAGGGAGAGAGAGTCCCCCACTACAGTAGAAACAGAAAGAGATATACTGCCCAGGATGAAGATACATGCTTACCCATCACATTGGGAAAGGAAAGAGAAATTCACCACACTGGAGAGGAGACATGTCACAGTGGGGAGAAAGAAACAATGAGTCAGAGTACAGCAGAGAAACAAAGAGGCACTGACTACAGCAGGGAGAGAGAGAGAAAGAGAGCATAGCAAGGGACTCAAAGACAAGAAGTAGAAACAGTGTGTGTTCTATCCTGAAGATTAGGCTGGGCAAATCCCTGGACTGCCCATTGGGCAGCCCTGCCCCATCCAATTTGCATGCCTTCATTTCCTAATGATCACACCATCTACTCACCGCCTACTCTGTTGGAAGTGAGTTAGGATCCAGTGACATTATCCCTCCAAAGACTGGTATAAGGTTATAGGGAAGTCACACACAGAGTTTGATGTTGTACTCACTGTTTTCTATTTCCTCTTTAGCTTTTTGAGTTACTGACATATTATTGCAGTAAAACATATGTAGGGTCAATTCATGCTGAATAGTTATTAGAAACCATGATAACAAAAGTCATTACACTGCAGTTCAGTTTTGACAGTAAAATTTCTGCAACATTATCACAAATCCTCATGCATTAGTGCAATGATCCTTACTATAGTTTCATATTAGAATCAAAAGACTGCCGTAGCATGCTCAATACAAAAAGCTATGCGAGTCAAGTTCTTTCTGCTTTCAGAGATAACACATTTTTTTTCTTTTCTTTTCTATGTACTTCAACCATACTGTATCTTTGTTTCATATACCTTTCTCTGTAGTACATAGCTTATCTCTTTTTAAAATGGATAATTTCTCTGGGAAAATATGTATATGAATGTACATACATATACATGCATACATAGATATGTGTGTATACATACATATATGTACATATACGTATATAAAATGCTGATTACCAGAGCACCAAAGAACATCAGTTGTAAATTATCTAATATCATAGATATCCACAGAGCATTCAGTCCCCATGTATTACTCTTATGTCTCATTCTGATAATCATACCCTCCTTCCTCCAATCACTTGGTTTGCCATGTATTCATGTGTATAGGGGGTGGTATGTGGGGTGGGTAGGAGTATATATGGATGCAAATTTATTTAGAGTTTAAATGGAGTGGAATGGGATAAGATTTAAGATGGGGCACTTTCTTTTCACCCTTTCTTTCTTTGTATAAGGGATGATGGAGAATTGAGAATAATATTATTAAATATTTATCTTTCCAAATCTACTGTGCCAGAGTCACATACTACTACCAAACAAGGACCACATTTGACAGGTGATAGGTAAATGGATCATTTTTTAGAGGCGAATTACCTCAAGTTCTTTTTGTAGCAAGCATGACTAAAAGAGGTGACCTATGGAGCAGAACCCAAGGAAAGAGTTAATGCACTTCCACAATAGCCAATTAACCTCATCCTCACCATTAGACCTGTGATGAAACACATGTGAAACACATGTCCTCAATATAGATAATGATAAGTACACTGACTTTATGGAAAGGAGGTATGTTATGTAAAACTGTTAATGAAATTAATCAGATTTTAAATGCCTTAATGAAACACTTGATTAAAAGAAAGCTGTGTAAAGAATGCTTTTGAAATACAAGTCATATCACCTCTGATATCTTTTTTTAAAAGTTCTGATTATATTTGTATATACATATACAGAGAATTTTTTAAGAGTGGCGCATGCATAGTAACATACTAACCTAATTCCTGATGAAATGCTGCCTCCAGTTTATAGCAAAGAAAAGCAATAGGCAAATTCCTCTACTTACACTTTTATTATCAAAAATAATTATCTGTTTGTCTTAGATGAGGTGTTTCAAATTCAATAAAATAATTGGTGGCTATCAGTAAATGGTAATGTGCCTAGATAGTATTTATTTATTTGAATTTCACAAGGTGTATTTCACATCAAGAAAACAGGATGGCCAATACTTTCCTATGATGACATTTGCAATGAGGGCAAAAGAGCTAACATTATAACACTTTATAAACAATTATAAGTAAGATGATTATGTACGAGTATAGTATTAAGTATTCTTCCTTGCCAAAGATACTAGCACTATCTCACTGGGAATCTTTGTGCATCCACATAAATATCTGATATGCCTCTTTATTTTCTGGATATTGATGGGGAATCAATCATATCGGAAGAAGCTGCCTATGCAGTCAGACCACTGGCTAATTAGAGCAAAAGTAAAAATCAACATTAAATTAGAATAAAGAATAATGATAAAAAGAGCACACTATATTTGCAAAAATTTCAGCCTGACCTATTGAAAGAACACATTGATACTGAAAAAGGTCAAGATATTAACTTAGATTATAATTTCCTCTACAATTTCCTTTAACCAATGAAAAACAGTTCCCATAATAAGGAGGTCAAAAAAGTCCAGTTATATGTTAGGCAGCATACAGTTGAACTCCTTGCCAAGTAAAGAGACATAGTAATCAGAGACAATGGTTTAGAATACAAGCTCATATCTAAAACATCATGGAGGATGACAGAAAATAATGAGAAGTATTGATTAATCACATAGTAAAAAGCAACAAAAACAAAAAGAAATCTACATGTGTATCAAGAGTATCCTTGAGGGCAGCTAGGTGGTGCAGTGGATAAAGCACCTGTCCCGGATTCAGGAGTACCTGAGTTCAAATCTGGCCTCAGACACTTGACACTTACTAGCTGTGTGACCCTGGGCAAGTCACTTAACCCTCATTGCCCTGCAAAAAAAAAAAATAGTATCCTTGATGAAAATATGTAAAAGGGATAGGAAGACTTTTGCAAGCACTTCTATAACAAACTACATCTTTACAGTCATACTACTGAGTGAAAGGTACAGAGAATACAAGATTCCACCATGTGTAATCTTATTTGTTGATTACAAAAAAGCATTTGACTCAGTAGAGCAAAAGAGCCTTAAAAGACTCTCCTTCAATAAGGTGCTTCTGATACACATTAAAATCACACAATAGCCCTTGATAAAAGCAAACACATAGATAATAACAAGCAAACAGGGAGCCATGCTATCATAGAGCAGAGGTGTCAAATACATGGGCAATACTCCCAAATGCTACACAAACCAGATTAAAATGTAATTAGGAAATATTTATCAAAATTCAGAATATATGCAATAGAACATAAATAACATTAATATGTGGCATTTTGTCAATATGCACCCATACGGATCCTTATGTACCGTTTAGTGACACCCCCCCCCATTTCTATCTGAGTTTACACCACTGTCATAGAAGATGCTTTCTAGGTCAAAATGAGTTGTTTTCCTTATAAATGATGAACTCTTCTAGTGGTTGTTTGATTCTGATATTGCATTGATTCTGTCAAGTCCAAGAGTCCAAGCAACTCCACAATGGTATCCATAATTAGAAGGAAGGGAAGGGTATACATGTTTATTTAGTGCCTACTATGTCTTAAGATCTGATGAGTAACTTACAAATAATATTTCATTTTATCCTCACAAAAACCCTTTGAGTTAGGTGCTGTTATTATCTGTATTTTACAGTTTAGAAAACTGAGGCAAACAGAGGTTAAATGACTTGCCTAGGGTCACACAGCCAGTAGATGTGAGAGGTTGAATTTGAACACAGGTCTTCCTGACCCAAGAACCAATACTCACTCTATGCACTGTAGTGCCACCTAGCTGGAGAAGAATTTTTGAAGTAGTTTAAAATGCTTCTAAATCCAATATTGGTTTTTTGTTTGTTTTTTTGGTGTGTTTTTTTTCATGTTAACAGGTATTGATATTACTTGTGCATAGATCCTTTTTATTGTCTTTATAGTTCTCCCTGTAACACTCAATGTTTTTACCTTTGCTCAAAATAATATCCTATCATATTCTAATCTCTAAAAACAAGAAACCTTGTTTGCCACTGTGGTTCCCCGAAATCCATAATTTTACTGAGTCACTCAAACTTCTTTTCCTGGCCCACCTGCTCATAATCCCCTGTCTACTCCATCTGTAGTTGTCTCATAGAAATCATCAAGAAGCAACTAGAAGACTAACTGTTGTTTACTCTCAGAATAAACATTTCTAACCCAGATACACTGTGATCTGTCACTGCAGGTGAAATGGCTGGCTAATTTCAAAACCTTTTTTTTTTCCTTCAGTCCTATACTACCACTGAATAAAAACTGTAGTTAGTAAATGATGCTCAAAATACTATCATAAAGCAGGATTTGATGTAGGTCTGTATTGCATAATACAACATAGAATGTTGTACACTATCATCATATTACAGGGCTTTCATTTCTCCTGGACCCCCCTTAGTATAGACCATTTTCTAGTTTTTAAGGGATATTCCAGCTGTTTTGGTTTTTATTCTAGTTCAGCTTCTGACAAATACTGGGCTCTTACTCCTAAAACTTGAATGTTTTTCCATATTACTGCATACTTGGAAGGAAATGTGACTCTTAATTGGCAAAGAGAAGGCTGTGCTCAATGCCTTGGACCTGTATAAAGAACTCAGGAAGGTGGTTCTAGAAACTCTTAGGAAAAGACATATGAACAGAGAACATTCTAAAGAGATGGAGAAGAAAAAGTTGGAAAGAGTGGGAATGAGTGGGAAACTGGCCATATAATGTCTTTTTTTTTTTTAATTAGTGAGGCAATTGGGGTTAAGTGACTTGCCCAGGGTCACACAGCTAGTAAGTGTTAAGTGTCTGAGGCCGGATTTGAACTCAGGTACTCCTGATTCCAGGGTCGGTGCTCTATCCACTGCGCCACCTAGCTGCCCCTGGCCATATAATGTCAATGGACATGCCCAAAATTCTAGAGAACGGACCTCCTCTGTGAAGGTGTTGTCCTCTCTTGGCTTAAGAAGAGCTATCATCTTGTTCCTAGCTAATGAGTTCATTTGCTCTTAGGCATTTTCTAATCTCTGTAACTTCTCTGATTTGTATTTTTCCCCTTGGACAAATGGCTTTAACCTATAGTCAGTATCTATTTTATATAAGATTTTTTTTTTTATTTTTCAGGGATAGCTACGTGGTACAGTGGATAAAGCACCAGTCCTGAAGTCAGAAGGACCTGAGTTAAAATCCGGCCTCAGGGAGCAGCTAGGTGATACAGTGGATAAAGCACTGGCCCTGGATTCAGGAGGTCCTGAGTTCAAATCTGACCTCAGATACTTGATGCTTACTAGCTGTGTGACCCTGGACAAGTCACTTAATCCTCATTGCCCTGCCCCCCCCCAAATATATCTTTTTTCAACCATTAACATCTATTATTTTAGAGAGATTCTTGGACTCGTGGTTCATCTCCATAAGCTCTTTCTACTTTAGTACCTGTTACATCCTCAAAAGGATTTCCAGCATCACCATATTCACTCTACAGTTCCATTATCTTTTTTTGTTTTTGTTTTTGTTTTTGCAGGGCAATAAGGATTAAGTGACTTGCCCAGGGTCACACAGCTAGTAAACGTCAAGTGTATGAGTCCGGATTTGAACTCAGATCCTCCTGAATCCAGGATCAGTGATTTATCCACTGTGCCACCTGGCTGCCCCTCCATTAGTCTTAACTATATGAGCTTCGCTTTCTTGATTATCTTGATTTGTCCAATAAATACATTATGAAGAGAGTGAATGAATTGATAAAACTATTCCATGTATTTTCCAATACCATCTGAAATCATTCATTTTTCCTGCACCTCCCATGTTATGATTTACATCATCTTCCAAATTTGATGGACCTGTTAGTGATGGTCATAAGTGGTCTTATAGATCTAATTGTGGTACTTCTTCATAAAACCAATTCAGAAGAGGTGTAAGATACAGTAATCAAAAGTATTTAAATCAACATGGGCACTACAAATAAATAAATAAATTTTTTAAATATATCAACATGGGATTCAATTATTAAGATCTGCAATGTTTTGATCATAAATATCTCATCCCAGGTAAGGTTCACTGTATGGAACTCAGTCCATTTATTTTTTACCCCCAAGAGTGGTCACCTTGAACTTATGAAAAGCAACCTCCTTATTCTGCAAATCAGCAAAGCTCACTTCAAAAATATAACTCTCCAGACCATCAGAAACAATTTCATTCCTTGATACCAGGATCTTGACAACGTGACTTTTATCCAACATATCAGCTACCTTGACAACCTATCAATCCTTCTTCAAAATAGATCAAGGACTTCCTTCTTAGCTCATTTTTTAACTGCCTTTTGTCAGGAAACTATTCTTGCCAACTACTATGATCCTGCTCAAAAACTGATTCAAGATTAAATGATGGTCTTTTGTTATGCAGTGTTTGATGAAGAGTTGAGCTGGTATGGATAAATTAAGACTCTTAAGAGGCAACAGGCAAGTGATTTTCCTTCTGAACCCAAATGCATACCCCTAGACCCGAGATAACTAAGTGGAGCAAACAGTTATAATTCTAGCCCAGTCCCCCCTCTTGGAAACTGGAGAAAAGAACATCCAGCCTCAATGATGCTCTGGGGGCCGGCCTGCCCCTCTCCCCAAGTAGTGCACCCGGTAGTACAAACATGTCCCCTGGCTGTCCTACCCTGTAGAGAGGCTGACCAGACCTCTTTTCTTATCTATCCATGCCACCCATATATTTACATTTAGACACATATACATTTAGACAATTCATGCTGACACACACGTCACCCAAATCCTGTGACCAGAGATGTTTTAACCTTTCAGTGCCTCGAATAACTCATATATGAGTTGCTGATATTCACCAGTTCAGAGAGTTTCTCTACCTGTAGTTCCCATCATTGATGAAATCATAGGTCTGAGTAAAAGCCAACCAAACAAAAACTACTTTACTCTAGAGATACAAAGTAAAAAACAAAACAAAACAAAAAAGCCCAAACAAAAAAACCCAGTCTGCTTCTTTTGTAACTCCAGGGTTGGATAGTCTAACACTGTATAATAAGAGAACCCAGGCAGTGGATAAAAAGGCAGTTCTATTACTCTTGTAATTGATGCGTTGATAGCTGAGTGTGGCTAAGGGGATTCAACATGGTCCAATGAATTTGGAGAGAAAAGACTCAGCTTCAAATTTTATCTCTACTATGAATTAACAAGCCATAAACCTTTCTTGCCCTCAGTTTCCTCTTCTGTAAAAATCAAGGCTTCTTAGTTTCCCTCCAGTTACACATGCAATCGACCCACACTTACTTTCTGCCTAGATTTCAGAAGTGACCTAACATTCCTTGGGACATAATTTAGGCAATGATGACAGTGTAGATTATTTAAGGGGTATTGAATTTGGGAACAAGAAGAAAGAGTGGAGGGAAATATATTTTATTTAAAAGTAAATGAAAATAAAAATCTTATCCATATAAATCTGTGTTTCTTCCAAGCTCATATTCATTATAAATAATGTTTGTGATATGATACTATAAACTTGAAAGACAATTATAACATGCCACATTTTCAACTGTTTATGTTGCTGTGATGTGAAAAATCATTATATATACACTCCCTCAGAATGGATTTTCATCTGTAGCTATAAGTCACTTTTCACCAAAGCTAAGAGAGAAAATGTATTGTCATCTGTGCATGCAGTAAAGTTTTCCACTCTTCTTGGGAAAAAATGTTTCAAAAGTGTCTGTGTGATAGTGAAAGGATTGTTATGCTTTCATATTTGGACTATAATGATTAAGGTTCTTGTAAGTTTAAATCTTTCAGGTGACACTATTAACACTTTGGAGGCATATAATTTTTTTGGTATTCTCCAAGATTCTAGAGACTTTTTCTAGTACTTTAATAGTAATGATTAAAAAATAATAAAACATTTCAAACCTCTTCTTTATCATTTGAACATCTTTTTCTGGGGGCAGCTAGGTGGCGTAGTGGATAAAGCACCGGCCCTGGATTCAGAAGTACCTGAGTTCAAATCTGGCCTCAGACACTTGACACTTACTAGCTGTGTGACCCTGGGCAAGTCACTTAACCCCCATTGCCTCAAAAGAAAAAAAAAAAGAAAGAAAGAAAGTCTATTTCTAATCTTTGGTCTATGTCTATATCCTGTGATCCCCCCACACAATATTCCCATGACACTACCTAATGACCAATATAAAAGGAGAGACAGAGGTATGGAGCAAAGAAAGAAGAAGAGGGGGAAAGGAAGTGAAGGCTGAAAGGTGGGAGAAAGGAGAGGAGGGGGCAAAGATGAGAAAGGAGGAAGGAGGGAATCAGAGAAGGAGGGGAAAAGGAAGGGACAGAAGGAAAGAGGGAGGAAGGGAGGAAATCGAGTAGAAAAAACAATTGGGGGAGAGAAGGAACAGAGGAGGGAAAGACTATAATTCATCTCATAGGTAAGTATTACCACCAAATAGTGATTCAGAGTACCATAGCTCTAGACTGAAACTCTAATATCTTGCTTAATTTAATTCTCAATTTCACTGCCTTAAGAAGCAGATAACTATATCTTTTATTTTTTGGATGTTACCTCTACCCCTTGGCTTGCAAGTGGAAATTTTGAGCCCAGAGGGAGAAATATACATTATGATAAAGAGATACACCACCTGCTGCCTATTTATGTCACAGGGACAGTATAAAGATTAATGAGCTCCTCAGAGAAAGGGACAATATATAATAGTATAACAATTACACAACTATAATATTACAACATTATTATTACATGTATGGTAGAAAAAGGGCTCTCTTTGAGCAAATGCTTTGGGCCAATAATAAGTAAGAAAGCTAAAGTCCCAAATAATGAATGTACCTGGAAATTTCAGGCGCCACATCAAGCCAAAGAACAATTCTCATTCTTGTAACATTGAGACTGGCATAAGGAGACAGTAATGCTATTAAGCAACAGCCTCTTCATTCAGAGAATATGCAAACTGAAGGGCCAAACAGCTCATGTGTTTTGAGGGAGCATCATATGTTGTTTAGTGACAAGCAACATCAAGTTCTGAATGGAACCGATTTGATCTGATCCATCAAATATAACTAGATTTAGTTTGTTTTTCCCCAGCACCGAGCTTCCCACGTGAGCTCATAAATAGATCAGAGAGGGAGCAAAGAGCAAGCTAATGAAATCTGAAGGTGACACAAAATTTGAAGATATAAATGGTACTCAAAAAGACCTATGTAGGATAGGCAAAAGAATGAACAAAGTTCAGTTTATACTTAGCTTCTCTGCCCTCTCTTGGATGAAGTGGGAACACGACAGCAGTAGAGATTAATGAGTACTTAGATCTCTTTGAGACTATAATGGCGCCACAAGTCAAATCTCAAGGCCCAGCACACTCTACATTTCAGTTCATCTTATCTTATGCCCTTAACTACTATCAAGATCAACAACCATAGGTAAGTTCCAATGAATTCTTTTTTTTTTTTTTTGGTGAGGCAATTGGGGTTAAGTGACTTGCCCAGAGTCACGCAGCTAGTGAGTGTCAAGTGTCTGAGGCCGGATTTGAACTCAGGTCCTCCTGAATCCAGGGTCAGTGCTTTATCCACTGGGCCACCTAGCTGCCCCCAAGTTCCAATGAATTCTTAAGGATTGGGGCCTGATTTAGGTAATGTTATATAAGGGAGATCTAAGAGAGATAGTAGATGTTGATTCCCTGCTCATGAGTACTGAAGAAGTTATTAGTTGTCTCTGAGGGCATATTTTTTAAGACAACATGTTGTTCAGCATCAGAAAATGATATGATCTTAGTAGGAGAATTGATGTTAAAGGAGAGGCCTTTCCTTCTGTTTAGCTGCTATGCCCTAAGGACCATAGGACTTTCCCATGTGACCTGTAGCTAAAACCTTCCACATATATTTTTCTCCATTAGAATGTGAGATTCTTGAGGGCAGGGAGTGTTTTCCTTTTCTATTTGTATCTCCAGTGCTTTGCACAAAAATATTTAGTGAATGCTTCATTCTTTCAGAAAACCTCCATTGATTTATCAAAATGAATGACTCCTATTAACTTCTGCTAATTCACATGGGCAAAAATGACACTGCCAAAAGGAAGTTAAAAAGCATTTCCAATCATTAAGAAGTCTTGGGAAACAGACTAAAACTCACAGTGATACAGTCTGTGTTATACATTGAATGCAAATGATGAATAAAATTAATATGGGAAGTGAATAACTGAATAAGGAGGTAGTATCTGAGAATGGAATTCAGAATTATGAACCATAGTGATGACAGATTCTTGGCCACAGATATATTTACAAATTTATGTTACATGATCTCAGGTGGGCCCCCACTGCAGCAAGGCAATAGTTTTGTACATCTCTAATGATCCCTGTTGGCTTTCCTCATCACAGTAGCTATTTCAAGCCTTTTCATCCATTCTCAAGATTCCCACAGCACCTGAGCTCATACCTTGCTAAAAAAACAAAACAAAAATGGAGGCCAAAGTGAGACCTCTCTTCTTTCATCCTCTTCATCTCACATCACTCACATATCTTCTTCCACTATCTCCTGCTCTACCCTCCTCTCTCATGAAGGATTTACACTTCTCCTTCCCAAGGGAAAACCCCTTTACATGCATCCCTAGATCCCAAAATCTCTAGTAGATTGGTCCTTCTATCAGCCTAATTGTCTTTAAACTTCAATTTCTTCCTATCTATTGGATCCTTCCCTGTCATCTACAAACACTCCTATGTCTCAACCTAAAAAAAAAAACAAAACCAAAAAAAAAATTTATCTGATCCTATAATTCTTCTCTTTCTTTATTTCCCTTCTCCTTCTCAACTAAACTTGAGAAAGGCTTCCATATTCGTCTCTCTTTCTACTTCATTCAAATGCTCTGCAATCCATATTTCAAACTCCTCATTCAACCAAAACTATTATCCCCCAAGTCACCAATGATCTCTTAATGACCAAATCTAATAGCTGTTGATCAACCTCTTCTGCATATTCTCTTCTCTCTAGGTTTTTATAACACTGTTTTGTCCTGGTTTTCCTCTCATCTGATTGACTTCTCTTTTTCAGTCTTCATCAATGTCACGCCCACTAACCATATTGTTCTCCCACATCTACCTCTATACTCACTCTCAGTGGTTTCACCAGCTTCCATAGGTTCAAATATCTTCTCTATGCAATTGATTTCCAGATTTTTATATCTAATACTAAATTCTCTGCTGAGTTTTGGTTTCATATCACCAATTCTCTCTTCAGGATCTCAAACTGGATATCCCTTAGCCTTCTCAAACTCAACAAGGAGAAAATAGAATTTATTATTTTTCTCCCCAAAGTCCTCTGATTGTCCAAATTTACTTATTACTATTGAGGGAACCACCATTCTCCCAGTCACCTAGGTTCATGTCTTCAGTGTTATTAACTCCTCTCATGAACTCACCCTACATTTCTAATCTCTTGGCAAGTCTAATGATTTCTGCTTCCATAATCTCTCCCATGGTTCCCCTGGACTACCACAATATCCTTCTCCCTGTCTCAAACCTCTACTCATTGCAATCCATTCTTCACTCAGCTGTTAAAGTGGTTTTCCCACCCTCTGCTTTCCTACCTCCTTTTGTGTGCTGTCTCTCCCAATTCGATTGTAATCTTCTTGAGTTCAGGGACTGCCTTTCTTTTTATTAATTACATCCCCAGTACTTAGCATAGTGCATGACACATAGTAGTCACTTAGTAAATTTTTATTGAATTAGATTTTAGGAAAATAGACTCAATGGCTACAGAGAAAAGATGAGCAGGATCTATTGATCCTATAGAAATCATCCTTTAACAGCAAGGTCCTAAAGGTCAACTAGAAGACCTTTTACCATTTAAATGTATTTTATTGTTGTTGTTTATTAGTCATGTCTGACTACATTTGGGGTTTTCTTGGCAAAGATACTTGGAAGAATTTGACATTTCTTTCTCCAGCTCGTTTTATACATGAAGAAACTGAGGCAAACAGGGTAAAGTGACTTGGCCAGGGTCACACAGAGAGTATGTGAGGCTGGTTTTAAACTCAGGTCCTCCTGACTCCCAGATAGCACTCCATTCACTGTACCTAGCTGCCCTATTAAATCTATTTAGAACTATTATAAGACAACCCTCATTTCAGGGATGGGAGGTTCACAAATTGGAAGTCCCCCTTCTGATAACCCAATATATCTTTGTGTTAAATACACTAGCTCAGACAATTCCAAGGGTTTCTATTTAGCCCTATATACAATGATCTACATGAAGGATATCAAATCAACTTAGGGAGCTATGACTCCAAAAGATTTATGATGCCCCTTTTCTTGAAGCTCTCTCATTTCAAATTTCCTATGGAAACTGGGGTGCCCTGAAGGGTCTGTTGGCATCCCTTGCTATATTAACAGCTTAGCTGGGGGACAGCTAGGTGGCACAGTGGATAAAGTACTGGCTTTGAATTCAGGAGGACCTGAGTTCAAATCCAGCCTCAGACACTTGACACTTAACTAGCTATGTGACCCTGGGCAAGTCACTTAACCCTCATTGCCCTGCAAACACAAAAACAAAAAACAAAACCGCTTAGCTGGTAGGGCCTAGCAACCTCTTCTATTGTGAGGCAGTTAGGGGATACCTTAGGTTTGCATTGAAAGGAGCCTAATGTCCCATGCTGAATTTCACAGTAGTTTTACAGACACACATAGACTAGTGATAGACTGTTTTCTAATTAAACCCGTATTTTAGGAGTCATAGCCAAAGAAAAATCTTGCAGTGGAGAATCACTGCCTTCTATCTAAGGATGCCATGCCTTCTGCAATATCCAGAGTGTCTATTTGAATTTACAGCCATATTTACCCTGGACACCACTGAAATTAATAATAATAATAATAATAATAATAATAATAATAATAATAATAATAATAACCACAACAACAATAGCAGGCATCTATCTATACCAGGCACTGTGCTAAGAACTTTACAAATTGTACTTCATTTGATCTTTACAAGAACCAAAGGAGGTTATTGTCATTATTGTCACCATTTTGTAGTTGAGGAAACTGAGGCAAACAGAAGTGACTTGCCCAAGATGTTACTAGACTTGCTAGTCCATTTCTGAGGTCAGGTTTGGACTCTAGTCTTCCTAATTCCAGGCACAGTGCTCTATCCACAGCACCACCTAGTGCTACAGTGGTAGCACTGTCCTAATCTCGTGCTTCAATATCACCTGTATATCTGGGTGGTGGAGGGGAATAAGGAGAGGTGGAACCCATAACTAAAGCTAGAAAACATTCAGGTGACATTCCACCCAAAAGTTGGGATCTATTGCCCTACCTCAGTTTGAACATGGAGCTACAGGTCATGGGAGAAGAGGCCCATGGGTCCAATTTAGCAAATCTATTTCCCTTAGGAACTCCATTTCCTCATTTATAGGCCCCAGTTAGTAAACTTCTATGATCCAAGAGGCTACTACAAGGGAAAATCATTTTTATGGGGCCAAGTTTGTACAACTCTCCATCTTAGCCATCAAAAAAGGGACCCATGGTGTTATCCACCAGGAGCATCTAACTCATTTAAGTGTGTTTGCCAAAATCAGTCTTCTTCTGAGGGGTCCCCGGACACTAGACTTCCGTGGTAGGGAGAGTCTCTGCCATGCTATTGGACTATAGTATCCCTAGTAGCCACTATTGTACTATCTCCTCGGGATATTGTTTAAACATCTCTTGCACTTCCTTAGTTCTTTGGTGGTAAAAACTCATTCTTCCAATGCTTTCTGCGGAGGAAATCACCTGGGGGTAGAGGAGGGAGTAAAAGGATAAGCCTTGGACATTCTTACCATGAGGCAACTCAGTAATGTAGTAGATAGAGCACTGGGCTTAGAGTCAGGAAGTTCTGAGACCAAATCAGGCCTCAGTCACTTAATAGTTGCTTGATCCTGGGCAAGTCACTTAACCATTGTCTGCCTCAATTTCCTCAACTGTGAAATGGAAATAGTAATAACACCTACTTCCTGCAGTTACTGTGAGGCTCAAATGAGATAACGTTTGTGCCTGGTACATGGTAGGAGCTTAATGAATGCTCATTTCTTCCTTTCTTTACCCAAGCCACATCCTCATTTTCAATCTCACTCTCATGGCCTATGACCCTAATTTTCCTGTGAAATGCCTGGGTCAGAGACTCTATTTACCACCCCCAGAATGTCCACCTTCATCAGCATCACCTCCCCCTTTAGGAGCTGCAACTCTGTTTTCACAACATAGTCTTTAAAAATTAAAAGCTTTGTCTCTAGCTGCCAAATGTATAGTGCCAATTTACTTGCAGCCTTTTTATGCTGATAATTCAAACACATGGTTAACCAAGCAGAATCAGTACAGAATGTCCATGCATGCTCCATAGTCTCTTCGAGGCATTGCCCTTATACATCATCACCATTCTTTTGGAACCAAACTCCCTAGTGTCCTCCACACAGAGAGATTGAATCAGCTGAGCAAATGGATAGGGTCTGTGGATCCAGTAGACCCCCATTAAAACTGCAAGCCTGGTGCTGCCCTCAACTGAAATAAAGAAATAGAGGAAAAGTTGGGTTTAGGGGAGAGACAATGAATTCTTACCTGAACGTTCTGGGTTGAAAGGGCTGTGAAACATCTAAGTTGATATGTCAAGCAGGAATGAATGTTCAAGAGAGAGAGATGAAGGCAGAAGCTTTAGTTTTGGGAGTCATCTTAACAGAGAAAATAATTGAAAGCATGGGATTTGACAGAAAGGAGAGGAGGAGAGAGGTAGTGAAAAGAAGAAAAAAGTGGGAGGCGGTAGGGGGAGGGGTAGTGAAAAGGAGAATGAGTAGAACAAGGACAGAGGCCTAGGGTATACCTATACACAGAGGCTAGGATATAGATTGCTGTTGCTGGTCTTTCATCCTCAAAGAGGATCATGACATTGGGTGATGTCATGACTTGCAGTAAATTGGATTTAAGTGAGGGAGGACTGTGCAAGGTCTCCAACCTCACTCTCTCCTGCAGAGTCATCTGGGTCCAATGGCAAGATATATATCATGATGACTGGAGAGGAGCGCAAAATTTTAAGGCAACTGGGGTTAAGTGATGGCAAGTCAGGGTCACACAACTAGTAAGTGTCTGAGGTGAGATTTGAACTCAGGCTCTCCCAACTTCAGGGTCAGTGCTCTATCCACTTCACCTAGCTGCCCCTGGCTAGAGCATAAATAATGTAACATCAAATGAGACAAAGAACTAATGATCAGACAAGTGGGAGAGAGCTAGGCTACCTGTCCCAAGTCTCTCCCCATTTGATTCCATCTGGTACTCAGATGCCAAAGTGATCTTCACAAAAGCTCAGGTCTGAACAAGTCACCCAACCTCTACTCAATGAACACTAGAAGAGTAAATATCACATACAGATGGGTCTAAATATTTATCTCAGTAGAAAGGGAAGGGCCTAAGAGAAAGGAGTGATGAGAGGGAGGGTAGATCAAGAAAGGCAGTGGTCAGAAGCAAAGCAGACTTTTGAGGAGGGAATGAGGTAAAAAAAGAGAATGATAAATAGAATAGAATCAAAGGAAACAAAGAGTTAGCAATCATAATTGAGTATAAGTGGAATGAACTCACCCACAAAACAGAAGAGGATAGCAGAATGGATTAGAAACCAGAATCCAACAATATGTTGTTTATAAGAGACACAATTTAAATGAAACACACACACACACACACACACACACACACACACACAAAGTTAAAATAAAGGTCTGGAAGAGAATCTCATATTTCTGCTGAAGTAAAAAAGGCAAGAATAAAAGTCATGATCTCAGACAAAACAAATATATATATATATATATATATAATTAAAAGATATATTCAGGGAAACTATATTTTGTTAAAATGTACCCTAGACAATTAATTAGCATAATAATGAACATATATGGAACAAATGGCATAGCATCCAAATTCTTGAAAGAAAAGTTAAATGAATTATCAGAAAAAATAAACATTAAAACTATATTATGTATAAGACTTCAATTTACTTCTCTCAGACCTAGTTAAATCTAGCTATAAAATATATATATATATATTTTTATAAGTTAAGGAGGGGGCAGCTAGGTGGCACAGTGGATAAAGCACTGGCCCTGGATTCAGGAGAACCTAAGTTCAAATCTGGCCTCAGACACTTGACAGTTACTAGCTGTGTGACCCTGGGCAAGTCATTTAATCCCAATTTTCTCACACACACAAAAAAGAAAAGAAAAGAAAAGAAAAGAAAAGAAAAGAAAAGAAAAGAAAAGAAAAGAAAAGAAAAGAAAAGAAAAGAAAAGAAAAGAAAAGAAAAGAAAAGAAAAGAAAAGAAAAGAAAAGAAAAGAAGAGAAAAAAAGAATTTTGTTTTAAAAAGTTGAGATGAGCAGAATTTTGAAAAAGTAAGCTATGGTAGACCTCTAAAGAATATTGAATGAGTATAGATAGGTGTATACTTATTTCCCAACTGTGCATAGTACTTTCACAAAAATTGAACATGTATTAAGGCATAAAAACCTCACAAACACAGAAAAGCAGAGACATTAAATGCACTCTTTTTGGACCATAATGCAATAAAACCTATTCAATAAAGAGCTGTGTAAGAATATATTTAAAAAAAACAACACAATACTATATGGGGAAGCTAGGTGGCACAGTGCATAGAGTGCCAGCCCTGGAGTCATGAAGACCTGAGCTCAAATCTAACTGTGTGACCTTGAGCAAATCACTTAATCCTGTTTGATTCAGTTTTCTCATATATAAAATGAACTGGAGAAGAAAATACCAAACCACTCTAGTATCTTTGCCAAGAAAACCCCAAATGGGGTCACAAATTTGGATATGACTAATCAACTAAGCAACAACAGAAATAGGGCTATATAGATTGACAATTGAAGAATTATATACAATTATAGAATTCTGCAAAACACTCAAAGAACAATTAATTCCAATACTATATATACTGTAAAATTAGGTAAAGAATGTATCTTTATAAAGTCCTTCTATGACAAAAATGAACAACTTTCACAAAATTGCACAATAAAAAATAAGGCTGCACAAATTATCAGCATTTCTATATGTAACCAATAAAACTCAGTAGGAAGAGAAAATGAAATTCCATTTATAATTACTACAGACAGTATAAAATACTTGGGGGGGGGTCTACCTGCCATTATGCACAGAGGAACTATATGAATACAATAACAAAATGCATTTCACAGAAATACAGACCTAAACAACTGGAGAAATATTAATTGCTCATGGGCAGGCTGAGCCAATATAATAAAAATGATAATCCTATCTAGATTAATTTACTGATTCAGTTTCATAACATTTTGTTTCATAACAAAATTCATCAAGAGGAATAAAAAGTCAAGAATAACAAGGGAATCAATGGGGGGAAAATGAAGAAAAGGGGCCCCACAATACCAAATATCAAAATATACTATCAACCCATAATCATCAAAACAATCTCGTACTGAATGAAAAATAATATTGTTAATCAATGGAAAAGATTAGGTATGTAATATAGAAAAATAAAAGAGCACAATTACCTAGTGTTTGATTAACTCAGTGATCCCAACCATTGAGGGAAGAACTCATTGTTTGTCAAAAATCCTAGGAAAATCCGAAAACAGTCTGACAAACTAAGCACAGACAAGGTTCTTATACCATATACCAAGATAAGCTTTAAATGAGCCTATGATTTGGACATTTTGGGGAGGCAGGGCAAAGAGGGTTAAGTGACTTGTCCAAGGTCACACAGTTAGAAAGTGTTAAGTGTCTGAGGATGGATTTGAACTCAGGTCCTCCTGAATCCAGGTCTGCTGCTTTATCTACTGTGCCACCTAGCTGCCCCCATGATTTAGACATAAAGTTCAATATCATAAGCAAATTATAGGAATGTGGAAAAAAACATGAACTGTCAGACCCATAGATAGGTGCAAAATTCATTGACCAAACAAGAAACAGAGAGGATCACAGAAGTTCAAATAAATAATTCTGATCACATGAAATTAAAAAGGTTTTGCACAAACAAATCAGTGTAGCAAAAATTAGAAGTAAAGCAGGAAACTGAGAAAAATATTTATAGAAAATTTCTCTGATAAAGTTCTTATTTCTCAAATACATAGGAAATTAAGCCAAATTTATGAAAATAAGTCATTCCCATTTGAAAAATGGTAAAAGGATAGAAACAGGCAGTTGTCAAAAGAAGAAATCAAACCTATCAATAGTTGCATGAAAAAAATGTTCTATTTTACTAATAATTAGAGAAATGCAAACTAAAAATACTCTGAGGTACCACCTAACATTCATAAGATTGGCTAATATGATAGAAAATGAAAATGACAAATCCTGGAAGGGATTCAGAAAAAAAAATAGGTACACAAATGCATCATTGGAACTATGCACTATTCCAAACATTATGAAGAACAATTTGGAATTTATGCTAAAAGGCTATAAAACTATGCATGCCCTTTGATCCAGCAATATTGCTTTTAAATCTATTCTTCCAAAGAGGTCAAAGAAAAAAGGAAAGGACTCAAACGCAAAAATATTTATTGCATCTCTTTTTTTGTGGTGGCAAAGTATTAGAGAACTAAGGAGATGTCTGTCAATTGGGGGATGGCTAAACAAGTTAATGTATGTGATTGTGATGGAATAATATAGGTTCAGAATAACTTACAAGACTTGTATGAACTAATGTCAAGTGAAGTGAACAGAACCAGAACAATTTATACATTAATAACAATATTGTGATATAATAAGTATAAAAGGCTTTGCAGATTTGATCAATACAATCATCTACAATAATTCCAAAGGATTAATAATAAAAATGCTATCAACTTCTGGATAGAGAATTGATGAAACCAGTGCAGATTCAAGCATATTTTTTCTCCTTTTCTTGCCTTTTTTGGAGGAAATGGATAATGTGGAAATGTTTTGCATGACTTAATATGTATAAAGGGTATCATATTTCTTGCCTTTTCAATGGGTCAGGAAGGGGTAGAGGGAGGAACAAAATTTGGAAGAGAAAATAAAACAAAAAGAAAGAGAATTGAGGCATAGAGATGTTAGGAAAGTTGTCCTTGTTTATACAGGTTACAGTAGTAAGGAGAAGGAGGAGGAGGAGGAGGAGACAAAGAAGACGAAGACGAAGACGAAGACGAAGAAGACGAAGACAAAGAAGAAGAAGAAGAAGAAGGAAGAAGACGATGACGACACTTTGACTTTTTTTTGCCCTTCAGGTTGGTGGAACTAGTGCATTTAACTTAAGTCCATAGTTGCAGGTATGCTGTATGAAGAAACAGAAATGGCACTCAAGAAAACAATGATGAGGAGAGTATCTGGAACAGAACAAGAATACACAAGGAAGATTTGTGGTAGAAGCAATACAATTTTAATTGCACTGAGGGATTGATTTGTGAGATTTCTAAAAGAGAGGAGGGTTCCAAACACTTGGGAAAATATAACTATCAACACTTTTGTAACTCTATTAAATATATATGAGAATAATTGATGTTTCCATATATCTAGATAGATATTACTAGACGGCATCCTTGATGAAGATATGGGAAGGGAATAGTAAGGTCACATCTTTACAGTAAAACGATTGACTGCATCATGCAGGGAACAGAATATTCCCTTGTGTTTATTCTTTGCTGGCTTTTAAAAAACATGGATTCAGCAAAGCAAAATATTGCTCTAAGGTTTCTCCTCTATCAAGATATTTCCAATATTATAATTGGACCAATATCTATCAGGGTTCCTTCTTCAGCCGAACAGGAATCAATTTTCTCTTAAAGGATACAAAACTGTCCCCAGAACCTGATTAGATTCTGCCTCTCTTTACTCAGCTTTCTGGTCTTGTGTGGGAATAAGAAGTCAAACCCACATGGAGTCTGGTCCCCTTAGACTTGGTTGATATCTAAAGACTGCCATACTTTGTCCTGCTGAACTGACATGTTTCCATATAGAGAGGGAGATAGGGGTATGGGAGAGATATTGTAAAATCTAAGTGTCATTGTACCCTTGGTGCATATCCTTGCTATGTTGGGGCTCAAGAACTTCCTTTTATTAGCTGTTCAATGATGTATGAGTGCATTCATTTATTCTAATATTTAACCTGAACTAACCCAATCTCTTTATATCCCAAAGACATCCCCAAAAAGAGAAAAATATCTATTTGTACAAAATATTTATAGCCATTCTTCTTTTGGTGGCTATGAATTGGAAATCAAGGGAATGCCCATCAATTGGGGAATGGCTAAACAAGCTGTGGTATATGGTGGTAATGGACTATTATTGTGCTATAAGAAATGACAAGCAGGATGACTTCAGAAAAGCCTGGATAGACTTATATGAACTGATACATAATGAAGTGAGCAGAACCAAGAAAACATTATGCACAGAGACATCAATATTGTTTGATGAAGAACTGAATGACTTAACTATTCTCAACAACACAATAATCCAAGGCAGTCCCAAAGGACTATTGATGAAACATACATATTATACACCTACAAAGAAAGAACTGATATTGATGGAGCACAGATGGAGCACATGCTATTTTTCACTTTCTTTCATTTTTTTCTTTTATTCAAGTTTTCTTGTACAAAATTATAGTAATTTTTTATGTAGTCGTATATGTATAACCCATATCTGATTGCCTACTACCTGAGGGAGGGGAGAAGATAAAAATTGGAACTCAAAACTATAAATAAAAATGCTTATTATTATTATTATTTTTTAGTGAGGCAATTGGGGTTAAGTGACTTGCCCAGGGTCACACAGCTAGTAAGTGTTAAGTGTCTGAGGCTGGATTTGAACTCAGGTACTCCTGACTCCAGGGCTGGTGCTCTATCCACTGCGCCACCTAGCTGCCCCACTTATTATTTTTTTTAAAAAGCTGCCCCACTTATTATTTTTTTAAAAAAAGATTTGAAGGTGTCAATATGCACCCTCACTGAGAGTGCTGACAACAATGAGATCACAAAACTCATCTTTTCCATTGGTCTGTTGCATTAAAATGTGAAGAAAGGTTAAATACATGCAAATTGGCTTAGCAAAGAAAATTGTGGAAAGAGGAAAATAATGCCTAAGAAGTATATTATTAAAAAGAAAGAATTATTTAGCATACTTCAAGTATTCCTATCTAGAAGCAATGAAATCAAGCTAAGAATGAGCAAATGTAGGTAAAATAGAAGAGGAAAACAAAGATTGCTGATAGGGAGATCTATTAGGCTGTAGTTATGTGACAAGGGAATCAGGGAGAATAGGATGTACTCTAACATTCAAAACTAGATTCCATAATAGACCAAATCCTCTTCTTAAGGGAGAGTTACTAAGGATGAGGACTAAAGAACTAGAGATTATTTTCTTTTTTAATGACCAGATTCCAGCCTGTGAGTAGTGCATTAGAAACTAATGACATATGATTCCTCACTGACAGATTTAATGGCATCAATAAGACCTCTCTGTCCATTGCAGCAAATTGATCCAACATGACACTGACAAGGGCAGGCTGCACTTAATGACCTCCATAACTGAAGGATGTAAATGAAAAATGATGAGAAGTACAAATCAATCTTTGAAAGTTTCTGTTAAACAGGTATGCTGGAAATGACTTGTTTGAAGAATCCCAAATGTAAAACTCAAATTCCTCTTGTAGACTGTCCATTATTCCACACTAATGTGTGGTATATACAGGATAGTAAGTGACCTGGCAAATCAGACATATGGTACCATATTATATTCCCCTTTAACTTGACAAAAAGAAAAAAAAAGTAATTTTGATATCATAACTAAAGTACTAAAAACAATACCATAAACATTTTCCCTTTAAAATATACAATCTGCTATTTGTGTAAGAGTAATTCATTTTTTTTCAGCTGGCATGTTATTGTACAAACTAATTCCCAGCCTATATGTATTTCATTTTTCTATTCTCTTTGACTGTAAAAGAGAAATACTATATAGTCATTGCCTCTTTTATTTCCCCCAATTGTTAGTAACAAACAGTACATGTTCAACCACAATAACAATGACAAATGCCTGAAGTGAAGTAGACTGATGCTCCACTGATACATCAATGGATTTCTTTGAAACCTGTTGAATTTTGTAAGTTAATTGATAATTTCCAAAGACACAAATATTTTTTCTGAACTTTTCTCTAACAGACTTCTCTGTGTAGACATACCTGCTTCAGCTGCCTTCATGGCCTTTGGAACAAATTGTTCTCATCTGCCCATTCCCCTGGGGGAAGACTTCTGAGGTAGGTGCTATTATTATTTCTATTTTACAAATAAGGAAACTGAATTTGAGAGAGGTTAAATGATTTTCCCAGGATCACATAGGTAGTAAGAATATAAGGAATTTTGGGGCAGCTAGGTGGTGCAATGGATGAAGTACCACCCTGGATTCAGGAGGACCTGAGTTCAAATCTAGACTCTGACACTTGACACTTACTAGCTGTGTGACCCTAGTCAAGTCACTTAACCCTCATTGCCCCACCAAAAAAATGGGAAAAAAAAGAATATAAGGAATTTTTAATTCAAGTTTTCTTGATTCCAAGTCCAGTGTTATATCCATTGCATTACCTAGCTAAATACTGAAGAGCTAAAAAAATTCACTTAGAGAAACTTACAATCCTCAGTGCATTATCATATCGAATATTACTAGAGTTAACAGGGGGAAAACAAAATAATTTCTCCTCAGTTTTCTAAACAATGTGGGGACCAATCTTTAATTGGGGAGTGCTAGCTAAGCGGCTTGCTGCAATATTGGAGCAAGGAAGGAGACCAGCAGCCTCCCTCAAAACAGAACAAGATTTATTTTAACAAGAACGAACTTAAAAAAACACACACACAAAAAGGATCAGTAGGATCAAGGGAAAGGAAATAAAATGGGGAAAAGGAAATTGTAATACCTGAAAAAATACCACCGCCCAGGAATCAGCTGAAAATACACAGCAGAACGCCTGTTGCTTTCCAGCTTCCACCTAGAATGCCCAATTCTCCTCCCCCAAACCTAGAAACACCCCACACAGCCCCAGCCAATGGGATGGCTGCTCTGACAGTCATATGACTGCCTTCACTAGGCTTCCAATCATTATAATTTTGCCAGGCCCATGTAGGCGTGGGCGAGTGGTGATGACATGAGATGCCAGAGCCCTGGCAAGGGCTACAACCAGTGGGTGGAGCACCGTGTGGTTTGCGGAACCCCAGGCCAGTGCATGCTGAGGCATAAAAATCTCAAATAACAATTAATTCTTTACAACAACCATCTCTCTTCTCTTCTCCCCCCTTTCCACAGCTTCTCTCTGTGTGTTTATTTGTCTCTATTTTTCTCTTACTCTGTTACCCACTCCAGGTCTCTCTCTGTGTCTGTCTCCCCTTCCCCACCTGCATGTCTCTCTAAGTCTCTATCACTCCCATTCATACATATACATATACATACATACAATGTAATAGGGGAAGACTGATAGACCAATTTAGGTAATGCACCACAGTTGTCTAGAAGCACTGACTGGAAACTGAGAGAACATAGTTAACCCTGTGAAAATGAAAACTACTTCAAGACCAGGATCTCTAGATGTCATTTCATATTAAATCATTTTCAAGAAATTATTTTATATTTAATTAAATGTAAAATATTTAGTTATTATTAAGAATGCAATTATAATTACTTAAACTATTACAGCTTGTGTTTCTTCCAAAATGTAATTTAGACAGGTTACTGGAAGTTTGAAATACACACACACACACACACACACACACACACACACAAATGTATGTGTTGTACCCTAAATCTACCATCAGATTGGAAATACCATGGTTTGATTAATTTCTATTCTTTAGAAGTGTATATATCAAGCAAAATACCTTTTTTAAGCACAGAAAAGTTAATACCTGTTTCTTATCTTTAATGACAGCTTCAATTGCTATCTTTTTATTGTATTGATCGAAATACCAGTCTTTTATTCCTAAGAACTCCTTCAGAGCTTGCTGATACTCTTGAGCCAAGCGCAGGTTTTCATCCAAGGCATCATTATATGCAATCTGGAAAATTAAAGAGAAATTCACCAAAATCATTAAACACTAAGACATCATTTATTTGAATTGTGGCATGTCCTGGGATCTTCTAAATTCCTTCTATTGCATACTATAAGTATAATCAATAAAAGACAGGTGTAGCACAGAATTAAGAAATAATAACATTAGGAAAGAATTACTTCTCTTACAAAAATAAAGGTTCCTGAAACATCTAATTACACTGCCAATTTCACCATCTCCTTTTGGATTCTGACATTTTTATTTTGACAAAACAATATATTTTTTAAAATATCATTTCAAAACAACAGATTCAGGAGTCCACTATTAACCAACTCACCTACAGAACAACTACATTAGAGATGAAATACAATAAGCAATAAAATTATTTTTCAGTGTCCAGAGGTTCTTGAAATAATCTGATAAAAACTTCATTACATTAAAAAATCAATTTCATAAGGTATGCTTATCTGTTGTTTGTGGAACAGGGCATGCTATTCTATTGCATTTGAATTCTAGGAATAAATAGCCAATCACTGGGATTTATATTATTAAGTCCCATAAAACAAATCTGGACTTTTTGATCAGTTTGGTGACTATTTACATGCTAACATCATCGGAACAGAAAGCCCCCAATTTGTACTAAGTAAATTATTTATATCTTATACAGTATCTACATTTTTAATTAAATGTCACTAATATTTACTAATATGAGACACTAATTGAAATGGGGGGGATTCTAAACACATCGTTAAAAGTTTGCAGTAAAGAAATAATTGCCTTCCCACCCCATAATGCTTAATTTAGGAATATTCTGGCAATCTATTTATAAGCATGACTTTTGATCTTTATAAAACAGGACCTGTGTTATTTATCCCTAAGGCCTTCTTGGGTGCTTTCTTTCTGAATAAGCCCCAACCCCTAAAACTGAGGAGCCTTCCACCAGAGCCATTTGTTCAAATGACAGTCCCTCTGCTTGAATCATCCTCCACAAATAAAAGAGCAACAGAAACTTCTTTTCACCTCCCTATCACCCAGAATTCCAGGTTTCTTGTGCAGGCTTTCCTTATCCTTTTAGGAACTGGAGTTTTAGATTCAAAGGAACTCAGTATAGGCATCAGGGATACTCAAGATTTGAACTGGGTTTCAGAATTCAGGATCTAGGTTGTTGTCACAAGATTAAGAAGAGATCAACAGAGGCAGCTAGGTGGTGCAGTAGATAAAGCACCAGCCCTGGATTCAGGAGGACCTGAGTTCAAATCCTGTCTCAGTCACTTGACACTTACTAGCTGTGCGACCTTGGGCAAGTCACTTAACCCCCATTGCCCCACAAAACAAAAACAAACAAAAATAAAAAAGAAGAGATCAAGATTAAAAGAAGGACTTGGGTCTCAGGACTTCTATTGTTAGTGAGTCATTTTTCAGTTGTTTCTGTCTCTTTGTGACCCCATTTGGGGTTTTATTGGCAGATTGGTTTGCTATTTCCTTCTCCAGCTCATTTTTACAGATGAGAAAACTGAGGCAAACAAGGTTGAGTGACTTGTCCAAGGTCACACAGCAAGTAAGGACTTCTAAAATTAGTAAATTCAGTTTAATATATATTTACCTATGACCCTTAAAACGCTGCCTTGTGGGTTAAATAGTCTTTTGGGGGATCGGTAGGGAAGTAATGATTAGTAATAATATTACTGGGCAAATACATCACAAATTCTCCAGCTGACTCATAAATGAGTTTTGGGAGCACAAAGCTGGAAATTGCCTATATTTTAAAATCATCCATATCATTCTACCTTTTTCTTCATTCACTCTGTTACGTTGCAAATAATAACAATGGTTAATTACCATTCCTGTGGATAGTTTGAAGATATTTATCAATTGTATATTCCTAAGGGGCAGCTAGGTAGTGCAGTGAATAAATAGAGCACGGGCCCTGGAGTCAGGAGGACCTGGGTTCAAATCCAGCCTCAGACACTTGACACTTACTAGTTGTGTGAGCCTGGGCAAATCATTTAACCCTAATTACCTTACAAAAAAAAAAAAAGGATTGTATATTCCTAAAAACAACTAAAAATTAATAGTAATGGGCCAAACGTACCCCACCTATTACTGAAGTAAGAAGATATTAGCAGACAGTAGGTTACAAGGATTCTTCAAAAGATGAAATTAGTTATATCTTATGTTTGAGAAGTAGTTCATTGAAAGGACATAAATTATTATTGAAATTCTGCTAAATACATTTTGAATGGAAATGCGTGTTACCTTTAATATACTTGTCCTCACCCCCCTTTTTTAAAATTGTGCCTCCTGAAGTAGGTTTTGCTAGGTATTTTAGGGCTACAACCAACCTTTGGAGTGATTTAGTTCAAGCCCCATTCCACCAAATCCCACCACCACCAATGTATACAGACACATACATATCCATGTTCATACCTCACACAATTTTATTAAAAAGATGACTGAAATCCAGAGAAGTTGTCACTGACATAATTAAATGTGGTTAGTAAAAGGCAGAAACATGGCAAGTCTAATTTTCAGTGGGTTGGGGTTTTTTTGTTTGTTTTTTTACCATAACTCAAATAAAGAATATCTTTAGGTTTCTTTTTTTTCCTTTTTAAATTACAAGGATTTTCTTTTATCCCTCAATGGCAATATCAATATTGAGTCATGTTAATCAACACAATCTCACTGTAATTCCTAAAACATTGATGATGGCCTATACAAAGTGATCATCTTCGATTTTTTTCTTCAAAATTCCAGCACCATAATTTGAAAATATAGTTCAGTTTACCTGTATAATGACCCTTTATATTTGTCTCAGTTTCCCTAGCTTCCTCCATGACTCAACTGCAGGAAGCCTTTTGGTTTCTCCCCAGTTGCAAATAACATCCACTCTGAGATTATGTCCCATCTACTCTGCGTAGATCTTTCATTCTCTTAGTTATTTACATGTGGTCTCCCCTATTTGAATGAGAGCTACTGGGGAGCAGGGAATATTTTTTTCCCTCATATCTCTAATATTTAGTATAGTGCTTAGCATTCTAGTAAGTACTTAATAAACTGGTTGATTGATTGCTCTAAATCACAGAGAATTAACTTTGGGGAAAGAATCAGCTATCTTCAGACATTTACTAGTCATTATATTTGGAGAATCATGATGACTCCTTGCAAATTCTTATTACTAACTTTAGGGGCTAATCTTCAAGTTTTTGGAGTCCATCTTGACAAGTTTTCCATTGTAATTAATTACATTCCATTCCTGATGAGAGTTTATCATAAAAAAGAAGATCCATTTAAAGCCTAAGCTTTCTCAAAATCATCCTCTACACTATGACGAGCTACAAGGGCAGAAAAAGGTTGCTAAAAATGAGAACGCATGCTATTTGACTTGTGGGACATTCACTAAACATTATGGAACTTGGTCGATGCACTCATTTTGGAAATTATTTTATGCCCATGGTGAAATGCACTGTGTCATTTCCAAATGTACATATTTTCCATTTCTGGGTGACAACAGTTCTTTCTGCTCCCATGCTGCATAATATGGGAAGGTGCCAAGATATCAAATTGTGTAATCATGCCAATGAATCTTCAAAATATTGGTATATCAGTCATAATATTTTACATTATCATTTCCCAGTAATGAATGTATGGAAGGCTTTCCCAATTCACCACAAATTCTGGAAAGTCAGTGACCTTCAGATGTGCAATGAAGTTTAAGTTTTTTAATTTTAAATAATGGTATTCTGCAGGCATTGAAAATGTTTTTATGTCTAACTGTGGTTCCACCTCACAACTCTGACTTGTTTAATTTTAGCCAATGGTATAACAGAATGCAAATGAACCAAAGGGGGAGGATGGCAATTGGTTGAGCTATATCTGAGGAAATCATGCCACCACCATTTTAAGTGGAACTGCTCATAAAATAATAGCAAGAGAAAGGATTTTTAAGTGGAGAGTGAAAAAGGAAAGGAAAGAGAAAATTAGAGGAAAAGAATAAGGAAAGTAAGGTGACTTTGAGGGATGTTTTATTCAAGTCCAGTGGAATCATGATCAACAAAAAAGAGATTTTTTTTTTTTCCTTTTGAGTACTTGGATAAACTTGAATTTCTCAAAGGTTAGCTCAACTGCTGTTATTTTCTATGTAAATTATCAACCTGAACTTAAAACCCATTCATTTAAAATTCTCCTATATTGAAACTGTTACATTGCAAATAGCCTTCCAACATTTTCAAATTAAGGTGTTCAGAATTAAAGGTAGAAAGGATATTGGAGATGGCCCAGGAAAACCTTTTTTATTTTCAGATAATAAAGCTAAAATTTTAGGAAGAGTAGCAAGGCCACACAGGTAAGAACAGAACAGGTTGGATTCAATGTATATTTTCTGAATCAAAATCCAATATTCTTTCTACTATACTATAGTAATTCCCTACTATAGCACTTTGTCTGTGATGTAGAATTATGGGATTATTGTGCCTCTGTAGTTAATAAATACAATCAATGAGCCTAAGTGAACAAAACACCTCCTCACAACTTGATTCATTGTTCTTTATTCAAAACTCATTATTAACAATGATAGTGAATAATTATGTTAAACACTTTTCCTGAGCTTTAGATATATTATATGATTGGTTTACTTTCTTTCCTTGTTTAATTTAGTATTTAACAAGGAAAGGAATCAAATATCTGACTGGCTTACATTTTATGAGCACCTTTTCATTATTTTACTATAAACATTCAGATTTCTCAAATGGCAATAGTCAAGATATCTTTGATTAATTTTAAGTGAGAAAATATATACTCATTGAAAACTTCCACAATTATGTTTATTTTTATTGACTTTTTCTTTGATATTATTGTTGTTCAGTAGTTTTCAGTTGTGTTTTACCCTTCATGACCCCATTTGGGGTTTTCTTGACAGAGATTCTAGAGTTGTTTGTCATTTCCTTCTCCAGCTCGTTTTTCAGATGAGGAAACTGAGACCAACAGGGGTAAGTGACTTGCTCAGGGTCATACAGCTAGAGTCTGAGTCCAGATTTCAACTCAGAAAGATAAGTCTTCCTGACTGCAGACCCGCCATTCTATCCACTGTGCCACATAGCTGTCCATTTTCTGCAATAGGGGGATTTCTCAATAAGGAACCAACTCAAATATCCTCAGCTCTTTAGAGACTTCCCTTTTCTCCTTGTCATTAATAACCTTTCCCCTCTTGGGCCACACAAGGCACTTTGTTTTACAACCCCAATGCATCTACTGTGAAATTTTGTATAGTATAGTTATCTATATTTTGCATTTTATCCTTTACTGATTGTAAGGTAAAGTCCACAAGGGAATGGACCATGTCTCATTTATACTTTGAATCTTCTTTGGCACAGAAAACAGTGCTCTCCCTAGAATAGGCAGTGTTTGCTGAATTTTGAATGAATGAATAAAAATTTATAATGTGGAAATACATTGTATGTTTATCCCTTAAGCATTATTAAGAGGATATACTCTTTTGTCCTAGATATAAAGTAATCACTAATTTCTAAAATGCAAGTCAATTCAGTTTTAATTTTAATACCAATTTAATTCAAATTCAATTCAATGAACATGTATTAAGCACTTACTAAGTCAGGGCATTATATCAGAGAATAGAGGAGATATATAATACATAGTTCTTGCTCTCAAGGAGCCTGAATCCTAGGGGTTCAGGTCTCTCTAGGCCTTTCTAATTTAGCATTATCTTTAGGGTTAATTTCTTAGCTTTCATTCCCATTGATGGACCACGGCCTCAGAGGGTAGCTGCCTACTATTCAATCTAGGTTCTAAACGTAACCTTGTTGGCCTGAATTTTTAGTACCATCACTCACTAATGCTAACCTCCTCCAGCATGCTTCCCATTGATAATCAGACAGTAATCTCAATTAGCTTATTTTATTTTATAGCAAAAGTATTTAATAAAACGGTATAGTAAGAACAGTTAGTACAAAACATTTCCCCCCAACTTGGGAATACACTTTCCCCAAAATACTCATAAAGTCTAGGGGAAAAGTGGGCTTAGTATATTATGATAAAGAGGTGCACTTGTACAAAATACACTTGTACAAAGGGTAAACACAGTTCCTAGTTAATGGAAGTCCATTTTTAGAGTGCACAGTCATCATCCTTCTCTGACATAACGGGTCATGTTTTTTGAAACTGGTTGCTTTGTTGAGAGGCAATTTTTCTGTATCTGTCTTTGTTCATATTTTTCTTTTGGTGTGTCTACTACCACTTTAGTGTCTCCATCTCAACAGAAATAGGGAAAGAGAGAAGCTCATTATTCCCAGATGCCCTAATCCCCATGAATGATTCTCAAGGGCCTGCTTGACACCCTCTAAACTGAAATCTGCCACTTCCTGACTAGTCCATTCTTGCCTAAACAAGTGCTAACAATCATCCCACTATTTTTAATGTCCCAAAATGTAGTTAGCTTGTTGAGTTAATCAGCTGTTCCTTTCTTGACCCAATTAAAGAAGAATTCACACCTGAGAAAGGGATAGCAGTTTGTAGACAATCTTGTTGAAACTTGTTGAAAACCCTAATCCTTTCTGTGGATTGAAGTGGGATGTCCCTTTTGCCAGAGGTCTCAAATATTCAGTTATACCAGATTAAAATGTAATGGGGAAAATTTAACAAAATTAAATTTTAAAGTAGAACATAGTGTTAACATGTGATTTTCTAGGTCAATATGCAGGCATGGAGGGGCAGCTAGGTGACACAGTGGATAGAGCACTGGCCTTGGATTCAGGAGGACCTGAGTTCAAATCCAGCTTCAGACACTTGACACTTACTAGATGTGTGACCCTGGGCAAGTCACTTAACCCCAATTGCCTCACAAAAAAAAATGCAGACATGGGGATCCCTATCCACAGTATTTGTGACTGTCATCACTACCTTACACTAACACATATTCATCATATTCCTACTTGTTTTAAAAACCAACACTATCCTTTTTCCTAGAGGAAATGTGGATCCACAATTGTACCCTGTCTTTTCATTTTCACAGCACCTACTAAACATTTTTTGTATCCTTCAGTTGGTTATACCAATTACTGTTAGTAAAGCAATTTGGTATACGTATCTTTAGTCAGTATATAAATACCCTGGTGGTTTGAATTAACGTAGAATGACTTCATACCATCTAACTTTTTTTGGCATGTAAACTTCATTACAATGCAGAGTAATACTGTGCAGTAAAACAAAATTAATGCTAGACTATGTTCATGCTATAATTGCACCATGTGATTAGCATACTGGTGCACTCTGGTATCTTTGTGTCATTACAGCAAGCATGTCCATATCAATGGATTCTGTGAATTCACAGTTCAGATGCAAGCAATGGAAAAAACAGGTGGCAATGAATTGATAAAAGCTATATTGCTTCAAAAGCATTTGCTTTCATTCTTAGGCAGTGATATAGTGTATGTTTGTACATGTGTGTACACATATATGTATATATATGTGTGTGTATACATACATATATGTTTAAAAACACATGTCAATTTTCTGATAAGTCAATTCCTTTCAAGTCAAAAAATTTAATTATGGGCCTACTATATAAAAGTACTATGCAGGACTCCAGGGATACAACAAAGCCAAGTCAAAAAAGTTCCTGTACTCAAAGAACACACATTTTACTAAGAAGTATAAGCATTACTAGAGAAGAATAGACCTAGTTTCCTCCAGAGGACTGAAATTTAAAGAACACAAATATTTGAAATAATTATTTTAAAGGGTTGGAGAATGTTTTTATCTTTTATGTTTACATTTTTATAACACTTTTACTCCAGCTGCCTAGAAATTAATTTGTAAGAAGAATTAAACTATTCAGTTACTATGTGGTAACCTTGACCTTGCAGTGTCCCAGTTTCTGTTCCCATGAGGGCCAAACCTCTTGGACATCCCCTCTCTTTGGTGGTCTCTATGGTCACAAACAAGTGTCCTTCAAGTCTTTAGGATTGGCCAGGGTCCTGTGGTTTCAGGGTCTATAATTAATTTGAGGGTGTGTAGTGCTCTTTGTCCTGGGAACCAACATTGGTATTTGGGACAAATACACACATAAATATAATACAAGGTAGGGCATGAAGGGTATAAAGAGGAGATCTAGACAAACTATTCTATGAAAATTTGAAAAAAGAGAAAGCTGCATTTATTAAGACATGAATAAACCAATGTTCTCTTAGAATCCAAACACAAATTACTACAAAATGCCTTTTGTATCCTCACTGCTTCCAGGGTTCATATCTATTAGAATGATGTATGTGAGTAACCAGAAACTCTGAAAGGCAAACAGCTGTTCTAACTCTCCTAGGAGTCTTCCTTGTCTGCCCCACTATTGAGACTAGTCTCTTGTCCAATATGAATTTTCAGATGAGAGTCTTAAAATGAAGACACCTGATATTCATAAATAAAACAAACTGCATCAGTGGTGCTACTATTCCTAAAACTTTGCATTGGTGAAATTATTTTAAATTTCATTTCATTATATTAATTTATTCCTTCATTCCTTCATTCTTATATGTGAGACTCTTCCTATTAGAAGGTGAGCTCCTCAAGAAGATAGTCTATCTCATATGTAAAAATGTTCTAAATCAGTGTTGATTAGAGAAATACAAATTAAAACAACTCTGAGGTACCACCTCACACCTATCATATTGGCTAATATGACCAAAAAGGAAAATTATAAGTGTGGGAAAATTGGAACACTAATGCTTTGTTGAGGGAGTTGTGAACTGATCCAACCATTCTGGAGAGCAATTTGGAACTATAACCAAAGGACTATAAAACTTTGCATACCCTTTGTCTCAACAATTCAGCTACTAGGTCTGTATCCCAAAGAGATCATAAAACAGAGAAAATGACCTACATGTACAAAAATATTTATAGTAGCTCTTTTTATGGTGGCAAAGATTTGGAAATTGAGGGGATGCCCATCAATTGGGGAATGGCTGAATAAGTTGTGGTATAGGAATATGATGGAATACTATTTTGCTATAAGGAATGATGAGCAGGCAGATTTCAGAAAAATCTGGAAAGACTTAAGTGGACTGATGCTGAGCAAAGTGAACATAACCAGGAGAGCATTGTACAGAGCAACAGCAACATTGTGTGATGATCAGCTGTGATAGACTTGGCTCTTCTCAGGAATACAATAATCCAAGATAGTTCCAAAGGACTCATGAAATTAAATGCTCTCCATATCCAGAAAAAGAAATGTGGAATCTGAATGCAGATTGAACCATACTATTTTCACTTTTTTGGATTTTTTTTTCCTTTCTTGAGGTTTTTCCCTTTTGCTATGATTCTTCTTTCACAATATGACTAATGTGGAAATATGTTTAACATAATTGTACATATTTAACCTATATCAAATTAGTTGTTGTCTTGTGAAGGGTAGAGGGAAGGGAAGAAAGGAAAAAATATTGGAATTCAAAATCTTATAAAAACAAATGTTGGGGCAGCTAGGTGGCGCAATGGATAAAGCACCGGCCCTGGATTCAGGAGGACCTGAGTTCAAATCCAGTCTCAGACACTTGACACTAGCTGTGTGACCCTGTACAAGTCACTTAACCCTCATTGCCCTGCAAAAAAAAAAAAAAAGCAAAAAACAAATGTTGAATACTATCTTTACATATAACTGGAAAAAATAAAATACTATTAATATTGAACAAAAGAAAATATTAAAAAGAATATAGGTTATTTCACCTCATGCCTATCAGATTGGCTAATATGACAAAAAAGAAGAATGATAAATGTTAGAGGGAATTGGGAAAATTGGGACAGTAATGCACTGTTGGTAGAGTTGTGAACTGATCCAACCATTCTGGAGTATGATTTGGAATTATACTCAAAGGGCTATAAAACCATGCATACACTTTGATCAAGGATCTAGGTCTATATATCCCCCCCAAAAAAAAAAAAGTTTAAAGGGCTGGAGAGTGGAAGGAGAAGAAAGAACCTATTTTGTGAAAAAAAATTATATTTATAGCACTTCTTTTTTGTGGTGGCAAAGAATTGCAAATTGAGGGGATGCCCATCAACTGGGGAATGACTGAACAAGTTGTGGTATATGAATATAATAGAAAACTATTGTGCTAATAAAAAATGATGAGGAAGCAGATTTCAGAAAAACATGGAAAGACCTACATGGACTGATTCTGAATAAAGTGAGCAGAACCAGGATAACCTGTACACAGTAACAGCAAAATTGCATGATGATCAACTGTGAACAACTTGGCTATTTTCAGCAATAGAACAATCCAAGACAATCCCAAATTTAATCCATATCTAGAGAAAGAACTGATAGAGTCTGAATGCAGAATGAAGCATATTATTTTTCACTTTCTTTATTTTTGTATATGTATGTGTTTTGTCTGTGTCTTTCACAACATGACTAACAGAAATATATTTTGTATGATTGCAAATGTATAACATATATCAGATTGCCTACTATTTCAGAGAAAAGATGAGGAGGGAGGAGGGAAAAGAATTTGGAAATCAATTTTTTGGGGCAGCTAGGTGGCGAAGTGGGTGAAGCATTGGCCCTGGATTAAGGAGGACCTGAGTTCAAATCCAACCTCAGACACTTGACACTTACTAGCTGTGTGACCCTAGGCAAGTCACTTAACCCTCATTACCCCCCCCCAAAAAGGAACTCAATGTTTTAATGAATGTTAAAAATTGTTTTTTTAAACATGTAATTGTGAAAAAATATTATTTAAAATACATATAGGTTATCTTACACTTGTATTTGCATCCTTAGCTCTTGGCACAGTTTTTGGCCTTAATATGTAATTAAATGCTTTTTTCCTTCATTTATTCACTAATTTATCCACCCATTAATTTACTTAATAAATGAGAACTTACTATATATATATATATATATATATATATATATATATATATATATACACACATACATATGTGTATAAACACATATGTGTGTGTGTGTGTGTGTGTGTATATAAACTTATTTGATCCTCACAGCAACCCTGTGAGGAACATAAGCACATACTATTATTATCCCCTTTTTACAGATAAGGAAACTAATTCTGAGAGTGGTTAAGAATAACTTATCCAAAATCACAGAACTAGTATCTGAGGCAGGATTTGAGCTCAGGTTTTCCTGACTCCAAGTCAAGCATTTTATCCACTGAGCCTCCTATCTGCTTAATATTAAGGGGTACATTCTGATGGATTCACACATATATAGGGCTAATGTTGTATTGACAAAAACTACTGCAGTTAATGAATTCACTAAGTTGTACCAACCTCATATTCTAGGTATGCTAAACCTGAAATAGTCTACCCAGGTCATGACTTTAGTGATGAGCAGATGGTCGCTCACCAAACTCAAGGGATTGTACCAATTCAAATCAATTTAATTAAATCTCATCCCCTTTAATTCAAAAATGCTTTCTTAATTTTCTATTAAGCATAAGGCTCTCTGGATACAAAAACAAAAACACAAACACAGCAGTCCTTTCCCCAAGGGGGCTTATATTTACCTACACCTTAAATCTAGTAAAGAATGCTGCTTATGTAACTTTCTATCATCTAACTCCATTCTAGCCAAACTTACATTTTGTGAAAAGGGCCCATTTCCTCATAATATTCTACTTGACCTTTCAACTCTTATAAATAAATGTATTAACTAGGTTTCAGTGACAACAGATTTTGACACTGTCGACTCTACCTCCACCATTTTCTGCATTCATTCCCATCCCCTCCCCACTCCTCTTCACTCTTTCCCCAAGATATTCGTGGCTATGAGTATCATCTGCACATTGAGAATTCTCAAATAAACTTTTCTAACCTCACCCTTTCTACCTAGTCTGATATTTCCTTTGTGAAATCTTTACCAATCAATGAGTCAAGGGGATGTCTACTCTAAGCATGTGAAGGCTTCCCCCCTGCCTGCCACTGCCCCATGGAAAGGGTAGATGAAAACAATTTGTTCTAACAGCCATGAATGGCAGCTGAAGCAGGCACTATGGAACACTTAGAGCCTAGTCAGACATTGAAGATGTCACTGTATCACGGGTCATTATCAGTTATTCTGACTTCTGTCCTGCCACTAGATCTTCTATGACTCTGGAAGAGTCATTTCTTTGTGCGCAACTTTAGTGCATAACTTTTTGGAGCTTCTGCCTCACTTGAATCCAATGTATAGGCAAGTCAAGACATCATTCATGATGTCATTGGTCCCCTTCAAAAATGAAGGCCAAACAACCATATTTATACTGTGTTGAAGAATGAATTCATTTTTCCTATATCTTATTCCTAAGTTGAGGTTCCTCATCGCTCCCATAGAATCCATTATGTCAACTAACTTTTCAAACATGACAACTCAAAATGGTTTCAATTCCTTAGTCTCCTTTAGCACCTTTAACAGTAAAGAAATATTTTAAAATACTACATTATTTACAATCCAAAACTATTTAGACATTGATATCAGGCAATGGAGGTAGTGATGGTGAAAACTTTCTAAAACTTCTTAATGAGATTCTCAAAGGTATGATGTTAGTCAGGTGAGTGTTCTAAAGTAACTCAAAGACTGTTGATGCTTGAACCCACATTTTAAAAAAAAATGTCAGCTGCCTGGGAAGTATGTTTAAAAGTGGAAGTTTTTGGTGATTCTAATTTTGCTACTATGATTATACAAATGTAGGGGCCCTGTGGAAATGCCATTCATTTCTGCAAGTGTTTCCTCACAGTTCTTAAGGCAAGAGGCACAGTAATTCCAAAAACCAAAGTAGAAATGATAGCAAGGAGCAACATATTACTTAGTGTCATAAAGAGAATAAAAATAAGGGTCAGTTAATCTATGCCCCACGGAAAAGCAAACTTCCCAAAGGAATAAAGTCTTTAAAACAAAGAACGCAAAACAGAAAACCATGAATTTGCTTCTGACTTCAGCAACACTTCCTTCCCAGCACAGTTTTGGACGGTTAAGCACAAGCTTATTTGCTTATTATTGCCTCATTAAATTTTCCCATACATCATCACAATTTGGTTATATATACCTGTCAATATTTTAAAAGAGTTTGAACAAGATCACTGCTTTCCTTTTAGTGGCATCATGGGAAAACTTGACAACAATTTCCTCTCCACGTACTCCTCCTGATTTGAGTAGTTGAAGATTTAGAAAGGTTTCCTATTTACTCACATTTTAATGATATACATTTCTACTTCACTGGTGGAAAAGGCTGATCAGTCACAGAAAGGTCAGTTAACACTAAATAGACCCTTTCCTTATGTAATTACAAAGAATAATATCTTTGCACTGATGGCATTGCACATGGAGTGGGTGATGCAGAGAATTAATGTGCTGCCTTGTTGGCCCATGGGATACAAATTCCAATACAATAACCACAACTTATTCTAATTATACAGCTGTAAAAGGTCATCAGTAAAAAGAGTTAAGGAATTATCAACTAAGTTCATCATAAAGTAATAATGTACCACATAAATGCAGAGACTACAAAAATAGGATTCATAAAGTTTATTACAAGCTGAAAGAGAGATGAGAGTAAATGAATTAAAAGGGGGAAGAGGTTTTGAGGGTCACTATTGTCACATAAATTAAATAAACTCAAGCACTTTCAAAATTAAAATATATTACAAAACATACATTCTCTTCAATACACAAAAGTTTAGAGGTTTCCTTTCTTGCATTTGTGGAATGTTATTAGACCTGAGGAAGGTCTTTGGAATCTATTATCTTTTGTCATCATTGCATTCTTTTAAGCCATAAATGAAAGGAAGGAAGGAAGGTGGAAGGGAGGAAGGGAGAGAGATTTGGAATCCCCCTCAGGTGTTATGGGCATGTGGACTGTGGCAGGTGGAACATGTCATATATTTGTAATTGCCATATCTTTGAAGTATTGTCGTTCCTCTTTCCTTCTAGAAGAGGACCAATGACATCAGCAGGTGATGTCTTGACCTGCCAGTGAATTGGATTTAAATGAGGCAGAGCTGTTCAAGTCATCAGCCTCACTCTACTCCAAGGTCATTGGAGTCCAGCGGCAAGACATAGGTCAAGATAACTAGTGATGGCCCTGGATGCATTGGGAGACCTTGGCTTTTTTAAGCTAAGGTCTTTCCCATGACTCAGTTTGTTTGAGGCAATGCCCATTCAGTAATTAAAGGTTAGGTAAGAACTGAGGCAAAAGATGGGCTAGTTTGCCTTTACAGAAGAATCAATCAGGGAAGGGAAGACCCTCAGGGTTTCTGACCAGAACAGAAACAATTGTTATTTACATTCATTAGGCGCCATCAAAGCCTAAAAGATGAAATAAATGTTGTTTCTTTGTAAAAACTAATCAAAATGTTAACTGATTAGCTGGAACTGAGCTACAGGGAACCCCTAAAATTGAGAAAACAATCAGTGGGGGTGGAGCCAATGGAAGAGACTGGACACTCCCCCTCCCCACCTTCTTTAAAGCTTCTGAAGAACCCTGGGGAAGTGGTAGTATATAACACACTTGACCTTCAGGTTGTATGGGCCAGGGTAGAAATTGTATATTAATTATATTATTTCCTACATGACAATGTTCAGGGTTTTTTATTTGTCATATTCTTTTGGGAGATTTATGATCTTTAACTTATCTCTGCACACCCACATACACACCTACACATATATGTGTGTACATGCATACATACATACATATTTGATTTCAATTGTTTGGGCATGTACAGAGATCATGAGTTCTTTTAATTTTGTTGATGTTTTTGCTACTGTGATGCAATATTTTTTTTTCCATTTTAGTATTCCAAATCTGTTAATCTTTCACTTCTTTGAAGAAATTCCACCTTACATTTCAACTTAATCCACTAATTTAATTATATTGACAGCTATAAATTCTAACGTATATTCACTCTCTTCGATTTGTTCTCTTATAGATTACCTGTCTTTTTTGAAGACTTCTGAAATTTATTGGGGGGGTTTTCAAAGCTCTTTTGATATTCCCAGGGATATTATCAAGCATTGGTTAATTTTCCTTTTTTCTCATAATGTTTGTTAAGAAAGCTTCATAATCTTTGCAAGCTTTGAAAAATTAATAATAATCCTTCCTTCAAGTTTTAGGATCTTCTCTGTTGGTTTATCTGATGGTGCTCTGAGTTTTGTTTTGTTTTATTATTGGTTTTTCTCCTTTTGAAATCTGTAATATTTCATTATTTCACCCCTTACATTTCCCTGTCAGTTAGCTTCTTATTCTTGTTACTTGTCTTTTGGGGTTGTACTGTAAAATTGTCTCTAACTCCTCCCATGTTGGGAAATTTAAGGTTCATCAGAATGGGTGCCTGACCTGAGTAGATTTTGGAAGGCTACAGGTCTAAACTTGGCTTCTATTCCCTTTTATCCAGGTGTGGTATAGCTAAACACACATTAACTCACTTCTCTTGTTTTCCCTTTGATTCACCTCTTTTCCTTCTGTGCCAGAATTGAATCAGTATCCACCAATGTCCAAAACAATATTCACCAGTGCTTGTGAAGTTGGGAGAGTAAAAGGTATGAGATGTGCAGGAAAGGCTCTGTAGGGGGTGGTGAATTTCAATATGGACCAAAGGAAAAAACTGTGTATCCCTGACATGAGAATGCAGGGAGTGGGGGGCAGGGGTGGGGTATTAAACAAGCACTTTAATGATTAATATTTTCTGATGTTCTCTCATGAGGATTATACCTTGTCAGAGGATTCTCTCTCTCTCTCTCTCTCTCTCTCTCTCTCTCTCTCTCTCTCTCTCTCTCTCTCTCTCTCTCTCTCTCTCTCTCTCTCTCTCTGTCTCTCCCCCCCTAAAGATATAATTGTTCTATATCTGTTAAATAATTCCTTTTCTGAGAAGGTTTTCTAAAACATATATATATATATATATATATTCATTGAGTCTGGGGAAAATATCTATTCTGCCATCTTGTTGGATGTCCAGAAGTCTTACTTCTCTTTTAAACTCTTTTCTGAACTGAAATGTCCTGAACTCAAATGAAATTTGTGTTTCCACATATCCTATCTGTACTAAGCAAACACAAATTCTCTCAAAAATAACTTGGGATTAGAGAGCAGGAACCTGAAAGAAGTTAAACCACAGGACAATGTTTTTATTAGAAAAAAGATGATCAAAATTGTGGCATTTCTTTTGAAAATTAAGGTGTGTTGAAATAAGATGTACTGTCATAATGACAGTAGACATAAGTAATACTGAAAACTTTTCGGACTTGGTAAACCATTCTTATCAATATGCTTATTCAAAACAGCTCAGTCTAGTGGATCCAGTTCATTGTCCATCTGCTGTGACAGTCCAAGATATAAGTTCTGTGAGAATATTAGACATATGCATTTCACATCCATACTGGTTTTTCCTCTGTGAATTGCCAGGCTGATCTGTATGAATGTTCATGAATCTATCCAGAAGACCCTGTAGTGTTGCAGGGTTCAGCACAACCATCACAATTTTATCTGCAGACAGGAACATCTAGAGAAATAGTATCATCTAAATGAATCCAGGTTTTGCAGAACACATTGCCACAACAGTGGTGGATACCTTCATTGATTATACATCTCCCAGATAGAAAGTGTCCCCCCCATTTCAGTTGTAGAAGATTAAAATATATAGAAATTCTAAAAAGAATAACATGATTTTCCAAATCCAGTGAACTGTGACAAGTAAAACTAAATGTGTGGTCACCTTATTCCTGTCCCAAGTGTAGGGGAAATTAGCTAGGGTTTCTAATATAAAATAGAAGCTTTAGCACAAGTTTTGGGCATTAAGCATTTATTAAAGCATACCTGGGTGTAGGCCTCCATCAGTCGCAGATGACCATGGATCAGTGCCTTGAAGAGCCACAGGCCACAGTGTGGCTGTGCAGTCCGATACCGGAGCCACAGCTCTTGAGTGACTTATAACCGGTAACTGCCGAGTGACTTATAACCGGTAACTGCCACATCCTGTGTTGTATCTATCCCATGAGGAGTAGCTGGAGTGTCCTCTCCAGGGTGTTGGCCTGGGCGGATCAATTGGAAAACAAGCTGTTGCCCATGCAGCAGGTTTCCCCTCTCTGCGACATTGGTGGATCCAAAGGAGAGGCAGAGCCAATACAGTTTGGCACCAGTGCTGCCACAGGAGTTGCCAGAGGAATGTGATGTCCAACATCCAACTGCTTAAGGGACTCCGACTCCTGATTTTTCCTCAGGGTTAACTCCGGAAGCCTTTCCCATATACGGGTATAGCTGCAAGGCAGAGGAGGTTTAAAATCAGGGTTTCCTTCCCCTAGGTGAGTTGCCTGCCAAGACTAACAAGCCCCACCTGCCGGAAGTGACTGGTTTTAAGGTGCCAGTGACTTGCCTTTGCCCCTTCTCCTGTTAGTAGAAACAGTTCCGTCATGAGAAGGCCAGGAGTTGGGCTTCAGATGTCAGAGGCTATTTGAGACGCATGCTATTGGAGCATTTTATAGAGTGGGAGCTTATCCCCACTCCCACCCCGGCATGACAAACCTTTGGAACCTAAAGCATACCAGGTATTAGTAAAAAGAGAACACCTGGGTCAGAAAGTTAAGAAAAGGCATATCTAGTCTAGAGCTCCAGCCTGGTCTGGTTCTTCCTCAAGTCCTCCACCACAAGCCTGTCTGAGCTACAAACTGTTGAGTAACTGTGTGTGGAAGCTTTTTTTCTGGGTCCAGAGGAGAGGTGGTCCTTACACATTGCTTCAAGCTAATCGGCTAGCATCAACCAAATCTATTGGTTCACAGGACTTGAGGGTGGTCCTATTTTGAGGTCAGAGCTCACAGCCACTGAGAACACTCCCTCTTGGGAGTCAGGCAGGTGTTGTTTTTAAAAAGTCAACTTTAAGTGAGTAATCAGTGAAATCAATCACTCTCAGTCAATCCAATCAGTCCAAATCAATCTGGGGCCTTTGGGTGTTGGCAAAAGCCCATTATTTTCTTATAGAACCATATACCTTTATAGTGGGTGACTTCAATGTGAAAGTAGGTACAGGGAAGGTTGGTGAAAAATATATCATTAAGATAGGGTTAAAGGTTAAGGATGAGATTGATTAAACACTTTTAAATTACTTTGAAGTGTCATGCCTGTGTATCATTTATACTTTAAGAAAAAGTTGGAAGACTCTGTGGATGCCATGTGTTAAATAAGACAAATAACATCACCAAAAAAAAATTCCATTCATACATGTATGGAGAGAGAGAAAGAGAGACAGACAGTGAAACATAATGAGATAAAGAAGAAGACAGGTTATTGACATGGGAGGTATTTCAGGATCGGCTGTCTGTGGGATTATATTTATTGAATGGTTAAAACAATGTTTAAAATTTGAAGAAAGGATACTTGTGTTCAGATGCTATGTGAAACTGACCCACTTAATAAGAAAAACCTATTAACTTCAAACAATATGGGAAATGGATATTTTTTTTTAGTAATCCTGGAGAAGATCAACAAGTGCTACAAAAAATACACGATTTACTCACCAAGTAAAGAGACCTGGCAACCAACGATAATAGCCATTTAGAATTCAAGATCACTTACACAAAATTACAGAAGAGGATGATAGAAAATTGTCTGTGGGATATGTGTATATGTACATTAAAATGTTTTCATAGGTATAATCAATGATACTAGAAGGTTATTTCTATAGCAAAGCATTTTAATTATTTAATAGTTGCTAATATTTTATTTGCATATAGAAGTAAAAATTATAGACATCTAATGTGTAATTTCTGAGCTTTAGAACTGCTAAGGATACTGTGGAACATACAGGTAAATCCTCTCTTTTTGCAAATAAAACTGATATAATTGAAATTTCCCTTTTTGAGAGATGGCTACAGATCACACATGAAATAAGTAGGTTTATTTGTAAACACAAAGATCTATATAAGAGAGAGAGAGAAATGCAGAAAAAAAATGTGTTTGAGGAGAAAATAACACATTTAAAAATTTTGGACTTAAGAAAATTGTATCCTTTCCTCTATTAATAGACCTAAGAAGAGTTGACGTATAGAAAGATGCATGGCTGTCATCCTGTGTGTTTACCTACAGAGAAAAATCTGACAATTCATTTTTATAACAGAAAAACATAGGAACTTGTCCATTTACATTTTAACTGTGAAAAATAATAATAAAATTTCCAGTTCTTTAAGTCCTAGTTTGCAAAGGCATTTCACTGTATAATCTCTCTGTGTTGTATTCCAGTTTACTCGCAGTTTTTCCTTGGAAGACTAACAGAAATCTAAAATGCCTGCTTTGCTGCTTTTATACACTTTGCTAAGCTATGTTCCCACAACTCAGGAGATTAAAATAAAAAAAGAGTAAGACAGTTTCACATGACCTAGCCACAGTGCATTTTTTTAAAATTACCGTACACTGTCAAGGTTTCAGACTAATACAAACAATTTAAACACAACTGAAAAATAGTAAATGGGGTGGGGGGTGGGGAATGGTTCTCTTACTGAATAGCTTAACAAAACACAAAAACTAAATGAAACCAAAAAATGTTAAGTTTGCCTGGAATCTTAAAGCATAGAAATAACATTATGTACTCTTATCTAGATCAAGCATGTGTGTATACAAATATACACACACATGCATGCATACATTCATATATACATGTGCACATACATGCACACACATAAATCTGTCTGTGTACACATGTATATAAATATATGTCCAGATATAACAATCATAGAAATACTTGTTATATTTCTAGGTTTACATAGATGCATTTTATACATATGCATATGTGTGTGTTTGGGTGTATGGGAGGAGAGGAGACAGCTAAATGGTGCAGGGAATAGAGTGCTGGGCCTGGAGTCAGGAAGTTCTGAGTTTAAATTTAGCCTCACTTATTAGTTGTGTGACCCTGGGCAAGCTACTTACCCCTGTTTCTCTCAGTTTCCTCATCTGTAAAATGAGCTGGGAAAGGAAATGGCAAAAACTCTTCAGTATCTTTGACAAGAAAACCCCAAATGGGATCACAAAGAGCTGGACATGACTGAAAACAACTGAACAACAACATAGATATGTGTACATGTGTCTAAACACTAAGCCACACAAGCATACACATAATTTACTTGTATCTTTCGGTAAATGTTGAAGTTACTTTTTTTCAATCAAAATTATACTCTGTACTCTGGCTTGTGCTCCCCACATGAGCTAGGCAAACCGACTTGGCAGCATGTTGTTTGTTGTTGTTTTTCTGGTTCCAAATCATCATCTCAGACACCGATATTCATGGATAATACCTGTTTTCATCAAAACAGGGTCTCTCAGCTTTCCTCAAAACTCATCTTTCTCCCAAAGACTACTAGACAAATTTAATGATTTTGCCTTTGCAGTTATCTGACTCTATGGCAGTTATTCATGATATGTAGAACAAGGGTGGGAACTTGTCCATTTGCAAGCATGCATCTATTTCAGCATGTATAGTCATAAATATTTACTGAGTCATTCTGGCCTATTCACTTTCTTGTTGTTGTTTTGTGTGGTTTTTTTTAGTGAGGCAATTGGGGTTAAGTGACTTGCCCAGGGTCACATAGCTAGTAAGTGTTAAGTGTCTGAGGCTGGATTTGAACTCAGGTACTCCTGAGTCCAGGGCCGGTGCTCTATCCACTGCGCCACCTAGCTGCCCCTATTCACTTTCAAAGTAGAACAGAATCCCAACTGAGGGCTGTTTTGTGTGTGTATGTGTGTGTGTGTGTGTGTGTGTGTGTGTATAATATATGAGTGTGTGTGTGTGTATATATATATATATATAAACAAATAAATGGATATAATATCCATAAAATAATGGATATATATATATATATATTTAACCTGTTTGATAATTTCCTGAAGTGACCAAAAAAAATCATCACTTAATGACTGATTTTCTAATAATAAGTCTTTCTTCATTGATTTAGCCTGGTCCTAAGAGAGCAGTCTACTCTGAATAGCCTGCTGTACCTGTCCACCTTTGGAGAACCATAGCTATATACTTCTTCATTAGAAAAGAGGCTCCTCTCTCTTTTATAAAGGTCTTTCATTCCCTAATATAATACTAACCATTCATAACATTCATCATTACTGAAAGGATAAGCTTAAACGTATTTATGGTTTTTTGTCACACATGTCTATTCCTATAGCAGAACAAGGTCCTGGCAGCTAGCTTTGCAGCACTGGATCTGTATACTTGAGCTGTAAAATGGGAGATTAGAATAACCCTTGAGGCTCTTGGTCACTGGACTGATAAAGCTCAATCACATCACAGATGTGGTTCATTCAATCTCTAAGGTAAATTTTTGATCTCCCTGTAAGCCATTTTTAACTGGTGGCTATCTAACTTCTTCGGTCAAGTGCAAAGTTGACAACTACACTTGGAAAAAAGGTTCAGTTATAAATAGGGTAATTTATGATTGAAAAATGGGAGCAAATTGGAAAGTCTATACTGGAAACCTAACATTACAGGAAAAAACATGCCTGGAGTTTTATAAGGAATAGACAATGATCCATGTTACCAAGGATTTTTAGAAAAAATATGGTATAAAAATTAAATCAAAATAAAGAAACAATAGTGCTTTATTACCTATGTTCTTAACTAGAATAATTTTATTCCTTCCTATGAACATACAGGCCCACTGTAATACTGGTTAGGACCAGACCACAGGAAAAAGTGTGAAGTCAAGAAAATCTATCGTTTCTTAATTATCCCACCTACTTCTGACACTGCCATCCCCAAATGCATGCCTCCTCACCCCCTTTTTCTTAAGTATCTCCTTTCACATCATAGAGGCTCTAGTGTCTCTCCCTTGAAAGAAGAAAATGGTCTAGTAAAAATTAATATGCACTAAGGTGTTAGTATTTCATGTTTCACTACTTCCAGGAGTATTTGCAATTTAAAGGAAGATCCCAGGGAAAGGATCCCACTCTATTGCTTCTGTCTCTTTGGTCATGCTTGGTATGAATTCCCTTTAGTATCTCTCAAAGGATAAACAACAATCTGTGAGTAGTAGTAGTTGCACCATTGAGGACCCAACTGGCCCTCTCCCTCACTCTCTCCTTCCTTCCTTCCTCCCTCCCTCCTTCCCTCTTTCCTTCCTTTTTCCCTCCCTCCTTTCCTCCTTCCCTCCTTCCCTCTTTCCTTCCTTCCTTTCCTCCTTCCTTCTCTCCCTCCCTCCATCCTCTCCCTCCTCTCCCTCTGTCCACATAAGGAACAGTACCCTTATCTGTAGGTGGTCTGTCCAAAAGAATATATATTTTTGATGAACCTTACAAGATATCTTGGGGTTCATGGCTAGATTTCTTTTTTTAAGGGCCATGCCTTAAACCTAGATCACTCTGACTCTCATTGATTGGCCAATAATAGGTCTCAGTCTGAGGCTCATTTGATCTTTGTCTGGGTTCTGATGGCTCTAAGTTATAAATAGTGCAATTGTTTCTACTTTGGCCAGAAACCTCTCCCAGATTGATTTTTTTTTTTTGACTAGGTAAAAGAGACCATTCTCTGCCTCATTTCTTCCCTAGTCAGTCACTGAATGGGTGTTGCCTCAGACAAACTGAGTCCTGGGAAAGACCTCAGCTTAAAAAGGCCAAGGTCTCCCATTGTATCCAGGGCCATCTCCAGTCATCCTGATCTATATCTTGCCACTGGACCCAGATAACTCTGGAGGACCAGGTGCCCTCTCTCACTTAAATCCAATTCACTGCAAATCATGATATGACCTTCCTGGTGCCATGGTCCTCTTCAGGAATGAAGGACAAACAACAACAGAAACTTTCTCCTATATCCATCTGTTCAAATACCTTTCTCTTCAAGGCCCAAATCAGATGTCACCTCCTCTTTGAAAACTCCCCTACTTCCTATTTGAAAGTAATCTCTTCTTCCTCCACTTTTCCCTATCTTGGTGCATCTCCTTGATATTAGCCACATTCTGACATGTGGCTTAAAAGACTACAAATTCTTTGAGTATGAATTGTTGGGTCTATCTGTATTTGTAGTGCATTGCACAGTTTAGGGACTTGATAAATATTGTTATAATGTATTTTTAAAGTAATTACTACAGACACCAGTTTGGGGTAAACATTGTTTTGTCAATATTATACAAGTAAAGGATTGACTATGTCTCCCTAATTTCTCATGGTCTCAGGCCACATGGTAGAAAAAGCAGGGAGAGAGCTTCAGCATTCTAGTTAGCATGAGCAGGAGAAAAGTGTGGTGAGACACAAGACCCCAAGAAACTTAGAGACCTTAAACTTTAGAAGTGAAAAAAACAATCCTTAAACTTTAGACACTGAAACCAGATTCCAGAAATAAAAATACAATTCCTGTTTCACACCTTAGGAATGTGATGTTGCCAGAACACATAGACCAGGGGTCATGCAGACCCTGGGATGTTTGGAGAGTTCTATCTATGATGTAAATAACCAATAAGAATATCAAGATCTACAAGGAACATAGATGATATGCGAGTTCCATACCTACACATCAGCAAACACCCCAAACACCCCCTCCCAATGCCCCCTCCTTGGTTGTTTTGGCAATCTCATTCCTCTTGGCATGTAGCCTTCTTTGTCCTTAACTGTATAAAAGGTGAACTCTCCTTCTTTTCAGAGAGATAATGTCCATCTTAACCACTGTTTCCCAACCATATATTCCTCTCTCCTAATAAAAATCTCTCTATTTTATGAGATTTGCCCTGAGCCTGACAGTTCTTTAGATGAGCCAACACCCACCCCCGGGTCCCAAGCTCTGCCCACAACAAAAAGTCCCAAAAGATCCAGAGAGACATCAGGTGGTCTCACAGAGACCCAAGAGCAAGAGAGACAAAGACCATGTGGTCTCAGAGAACCAAGAGTGAAGCTCAGAAGATGCCCCAGAAGCCTTTGCATGGTATTTTCCAAGGGTTTTTATCCTTTTTAGATAGAGGTGGGTCATTATACCTTGATCAAAGCTAATTGACATGACTTGAAGGTGGTCTACATTAAAAAAAACACTATAGAGATGACATCAGGGAAAAGAATGCAAAAGACCCTTCACTCAGGTTGCTCAAGGCAAGTCCATTATCTAGGTGTGGTTTAATCCCATCAGTCCTTCACCCATCTAGACAAAAGAATCTATCTCCATGCCTTTTCTTCCCTAGGGTTTATCCCTGATGAGACTTGATAAAGAGTGCTGGACTTTCTGGAGTCAGAGGGAGAAAAGACTGAGAAAGTGATCTCTGATTTCCCCAATAAATCAATTATTATAATGATTTTCTCACAGAAAGAAGAGTGTGGGGCCTATATGTGTACTGAAGACTCCTCATATAGAGGGCTTAGGTGTAGTGAAACCTGTACTATGTGGCTTGAAGAGAGGCAGAGTAGGCATCCCTAGCCCTCTTGTCTCCCTACTCTTCTTCAAGGGAGATTTTAATTTCTGACAAGAGGGTAAGCAGGAAGTTGGGACTGGAAGCCACTCTGGTCTCAGAGAAAGGGGTTTGGGACAAGAAGTTTATGTACCTGAATTTTTATTATTGTTTGGCTGGTGGATATGATCAGGTTTGAACTAACATGTGATTATTTTGTCATTTCTGGGAAAAAGAGGACCCCAATCTCTATATGGTTTGACCCCCCCTTTCTCACCAGATTCATAATAAACACACATAGCAGATAAGCACATTTATCCAAATCATAGTGTTATGGGGGAAAATGGGGTACGGGGTTTGGGTAAGGGTAGGAATTCCTCTTTAAAGAATTACACCCTCTTGCACACAAAAGCAGTTAGAATAAGATGGTAGTTTATTTAGGGGCAAGGAAGGGGGGGAGGGAAAACCATGAAAGAAATCCTTGGACTTCTCATGGGGAGATAGGTATGGAACAAAGCACGTGGCTCTGAGGTACCAATCTCCTCAAGCAGGAGGCTGGTAGGTACTTTTATAGGGGACTGATGGGAGTGACCATCTGCCTGTGGAAAGTTCCTTTAGTGAAGGAGGACCATTCCCCACTGGTGGGGGCTAGAGGAGTTGGGTGAGGGGTGGCTGCTGATCTCTTAAGCCATCTCCTCAGAACACAAAAGAAGCAGCCATACCTAATCTTATCTCTCCAGGGGTAAGGGAGACCAGAATGAAGGGTGGAAGTCCCTAAAATAGCTCAGTCCTATCTGGTTCCGATTATCTCTCTAGGTGCATCTGTCCTCTGGTTTAGTTTCTCAAGGACAAGATTCCTTGATGTGCCCCAGAGAACTTCTGGGGTACTTTGGGCCCACAAGAATAACAAAACAAAAATAAGAGAAGGTATATATAGGAGAATACCTAACAGAAATTCAGATGAAAGAAGTCCTTAGCCCCATTAGGAGTGAGATAACTCAGTTCAACTGAGAGGTCCTTGATCTCTCCCAAGGGGAAACCCTCCAATGGCTCTAGCTGGATATAGGGTCATGATGAGGACAGCTTCTCTCATTTTTCCAAGTCTTTTCTTAGCAACCTGAAGTGCAATTAGGCTTTTCCATCATTCTTCTCAAAGCTCCCAAAGCCACTCAACTTGAAAAGTCCCAAAGGGTGACTAATCCTTGAAGAGTCCTGAAGGGGACTAGCACTTACAGAGTCTCAAAGGGAACTGGCAAAGGTTGGAGCTCTCTTATCTATCACTAACTCTGCCTGGCAGAGTAAGATATTCATCACCACCAATGAGGAGAGCGAATCCCCTAAACAGTGGATTTGGAGACAGGACAGGGTTTATATTAGTTAAATTAAATTGAATAGGAACTGTTACAAGAACAGAGAAACAATAAATACTGTATCATAATTGTGACATTATTCTTCAAGTTATAAACCATTTTACCAAATCAATGAAAATATCTTGATGGAAACACGTTTCTCCATGATAATTTAATATAAGTTTAAAATTCAAGGAGTACATTCTGTGTCCTCAATACTGTTGATGGGCATTGGTGGGGAAAGGGGGGAATCAACAACAACAACAAAAGGAAGACTATTAGTTAATAACTATTCAATGATTAGCTTTCCTGCTGATTATCTATCTTATTTCCCAAATGTTATTGTAATAGTACTTGGACAGTCTTGCATGAATCAATAAGCCTTCTCTGGTGCAATGAAAAATACCTAATTCTATTAGATCCAGGATCTGTGCTAGAAAAAGAAAAAAATCCTCTCACCCGCTATCAAGGTCCTGTTTAAAACTGCTCTGAAGTCTATTCCTGCTCATTCATTTCAGAGCTGTCAGTTGGTGTGGTAATGGTACAGTAATTGTGCTTGTTCTTCATTAAAATGGCAGCCTGGTCCAGCCTGCTCCCTCTTTTCATGTCAGATGTAGTTACTACAACTAAGTTTCAAGTTATGGCCATTGATACAACATCCACATTGCAGTTTTTGACAAGCTTGGAAATGTATGGGTGACTATTTTATCTTTTCTTTTTTTATTTCTAAGTCTTTTTACCTGACATTTGAAAAACTCACATAAGTGACAGCATTTTCTTTTCTAAATCTACCTAACACTACAAGTATTCATTAGAACAAAGGGAGGAAAATTTTGCTGGAATTGGTAAAAAGTCTGAATTAAGAAATATTTTTAGAGAAAAGCAGTTTGATTATTTTCAAGTGTCTGGAGGAGGTACCCTTAATACTTGCCTTAATTTCCTCCTACAAAGAATAAATAAGAAGCATTTGCAATTAAGATCCTAATTGTTTACATACAAGGGGCTGCTTCAAAACCAGCTAGTACAGCAGGCAGGCAGCTAGCTGCCTTTTCAAAAATAGGAAGGGAAAAAAGCTGTCTGGCAATAGTTTCCTTTGTCTTGATTCTTAGTCAGACTAATATTCCTCCTAAATTATTACAATCCTATTTGCCCTATTCATTTAAGGTAACAAATACTTCCTCCACTCCCCTATGAGAATACAAAGGTAAGCATCTGTTTGGATTATAAAGTATCTGATAATTATGAACAATTTTATCTACCCATCAAAGCTCTCATAAGATCTTTCTAAGATCTCCACTATCCCCATTATTATCTGTCTTTTTTTTCTAATGCTGAACACTGTCTTAGTAATTTATTTGTACTGTTTCAAATGATCCCAAATTACAAATGAATGGCATGTAAAACAATGCTTTTGCAATATTATTTTTAAAACAATAGCTGACATTTTACAGTGCTTTACATATCTTATTTCACTTTACTCCTATAATTCTGTGATGTAAGTAATAGTAAATATATCATTAAATAAAAAGATAAATATGAAGAAACTCTAAGAGTTTATTTAAGTGGCTTATGTCATGTTTACCCAGCTAATAAGTGTCAGAGCTATAATTGACCCAGGTGACTCCAGATTCAAAGACCATCACTGTTTTCATATATTTTGGCATTCTTTGAATGTGGAAAAAAATACATTCATATCAATAGATGTTATGAAGATTAAAAATAGCCTACAAGTACATAATGTTTAAGGTTTACAAAGGTACATAATAGTCACCAGGTCTCCATGTAACTTCCCAAACAATTTTCAATGCCTGCTGACTTGCATGTACCCCCATCCACCCCGATTCTGTCTAGCTCCCCATTGGGCTATATTCTCCCATTAGAAATGGAGCCTCTTGAGGGCAAGAACTTTCTTGGTTTCTTGTATTTGTATCCGAAATCTTTTGTTTGTTTTGTTTTTGTTTGGGGCAATGAGGGTTAAGTGACTTGCCCAGGGTCACACAGCTAGTAAGTATCAAGTGTCTGAGGCTGGATTTGAACTCAGGTCCTCCTGAATCCAGGACTGGTGCTTTATCCACTATGCCACCTAGCTGCCCCCCTATCACAAATCTTACACAGTGCCTGACCCATAGTAAATACTTAATAAATGCCTTTTTATTCATTCATCCTCCAAATTAATTTAATCTCCATTATAGCCCTATAAGATAATTTAGAATAAGTATTATTGTCTTTTTATAAATATGATAACTGAGAATGGTGAAGTGATTCAAGATTTCAAATAGATTTTACCAATAACTCCAAACCCGGTGATTTTCTCATTGTCCCTGTAACTATAACAAAACATTCACTCTGACTCAATATATAAACATACTTATTCATAAGTTCACATACGTATTTTTTCAACAGGATTTGAGTAAAAAATTCCTTTCTAAAAATATATACATATGCATGCACATATATATGTGTATGTATGTGTATATATGTGTGTGTATATATATACATACACACAAAGTCAGGAATGCGACTAGGCAGAAGAAAGATATCAACCCCATCTCCAGGATTAAGTTTCTTCTAGAGTCTTTCTCCTCCAAGCTTTTACATGGAAAAAAAAAGAAAAATTTGGAATGGAGTAACTGGGGAACCTCAACTTCATAGTCCTCTATATGGTTGATGACTAAGTCTTGTTTAGGTACTGAAAATTAAACAGGGAACTACAAAGAGTTACTAGCCTAAGTCAGAAACTGACGGTATCTGGCAGAAATCCAAGTAATGGGAACCAAAGAAATGGTATGAAAAATAGAATTAAATCTAAAGTCACAAGCTATTTGGGAAAAAGATGATAGATAAATGGATGGATGGATGGATGGATGGGTGGGTGATAGATGGATGGATGGACAGGCAAATAGATATAGATAGATCCACTATGTATCTACTGCTTTGTCTGATTTCAACTCCAAGGATAAGCTCATCACTTCTAAACTCATCACCAAGCTGCTAACACAAGTCTTAATTGATACTACCTCCCTCAGCCTCCTCTCCTCTCTGACGGAAAGGCTGGAGGGTGGAATAACAAATTCCTCCCATTGTCTTCCTTTATAGAGGCAGAAAGTAGCTGAATCTACTTTGCATCTACTGCTCTGCTTTGTTTCAATTCCATAGAACAAATGGCCCCCAGCCAGGTTCAACAACCCCCAACTTATTTTCCAGCCTTCTTTTGTGTGCTCTCTCCTCCCTTAGATCGTAAACTCCTTGAAGACAAAGACTGTATTTTTTTATTTATTAAATCCCCAACAGCACAGTGCCAGATAGATAGTGGGCACTCAATAAATCTTGATTGGATTGACTGAATTGCTCAATAGATAAAACATTTACTAAGTTCTTACTATATGCCATGGTTCCCAAAGGTTTGTCATGCTGGGGTGGGAGTGGGGGATAAGCTCCCACTCTCTATAAAAATGCTCCAATAGCCTCTGACAGCTGAAGCCCAAACTCATGGCCTTCTCATGGCAGAACTGTTTCCACTAACAGGAAAAGGGGTGAAGGTGAGTCACTGGCGCCTTAAAACCAGTCGCTTTGGGCAGGTGGGGCTCGTAAGCCTTGGCAGGCAACCCACCTAGGGGAAGGAAACCCTGATTTTAAATCTCCTCTGCCTTGCGGCTATACCCATATATGGGAAAGGCTTCGGGAGTTAACCCCGAGGAAAAATCAGGATCGGAGTCCCTTAGGCAGTTGGATTTGTACATCACATCCCTCTGGCAACTCCTGCAGTGGCACTGGTGCCAAACTGTACTGGTTCTGCCTCTCCTTTGGATCCACCAGTGTTGCAGAGAGGGGAAACCTGCTGCATGGGCAACAGCTGTTCTCCATATTGATCCGCCCAGGCCAGGTGCCCTGGAGAGGACACTCCAGCTCCTCCTCATGGGGTAGATACAACACACAGCCACAGTGTTGCCTGTGGCTCTTCAAGACCCTGATCCATGGTGGTCCATGACTGGTGAAGGCCTACTACTATATTCCAGTCCCTCTGCTAAGCCCTAAGGATACAAATAAATGCAAACAAGATGGTCCCCACCATAAAGAAGATCACACTCTAATGGAAGAAGATAGTGTGTAGAGGGATTAAAAGAAAACGGAGCATGGTGGAGACTGTAAGCAGTAATAGTACTAAGGAGGCTTGGTTCCCAGAAAGTAAGGCAAGAAGTAAGTAAGAAAGTAAGGCAAAAGGCTCCTATCAGAGCCCAGAGACAAATATATGGTTGATGACTAAGTCTTGTTTAGGTACTGAAAATTAAACAGGGAACTACAAAGAGTTACTAGCCCTAAGTCAGAGACTGACTGGTATCTGGCAGAAATCCAAGTAATGGGAACCAAAGAAATGGTATGAAAATGGGTCCTAGGGCAAGAGCCCCAAGGATAAATGAATTCTTTTCCTCAGGGATTAGAGGCTTGGATTTTAGAAGTCTAGGTCCACTGTTGAGAGTAATAGTTCTGGTGGAGAAAGCTGGAATGGACAGCTGTACTATGGAAGATGTTGAGGCAACTTGGGTGGATGGCTATATTGGCTGTATAACTAGACAGTATAAGTTAGTTACAAAAGGACTCCAGCCTTTCAATCAGAGAGGAGAGGAGAGGAGGCTGAGGGAGGTAGTATCAATTAAGACTTGTGTTAGCAGCTTGGTGATGAGTTTAGAAGTGATAAGCTTATCCTTGGAGTTGAAATCAGACAAAAGCAGAGACTGGGATGCAGATGGTCCAAAAAGTAGAGCCATGGGAAGGAGACATTAAGAGTGGTCATGGGGGCAGTTGGGTGGCGCAGTGGATAAAGCACCGGCCCTGGAGTCAGGAGGACCTGAGTTCAAATCCAGCCTCAGACACTTGACACTTACTAGCTGTGTGACCCTGGGCAAGTCACTTAACCCTCACTGTTCTGCAAAAAAAAACAAAAATCAAAACAAAGAATGGTCCTGCACTGTCCAAAAGAGGACTAAGCCTAGGGCAAGGAATTTTTGCCTAGATTGTGGGTCTTTCTTTAAGAATTGATAAACTGGGGGCAGCTAGGTGGCACAGTGGATAGAGCACTGGCCCTGGAGTCAGGAGTACCTGAGTTCAAATCTGGCCTCAGACACTTAACACTTACTAGCTGTGTGACCCTGGGCAAGTCACTTAACCCCTATTGCCTCACTTAAAAAAAAAAAATTGATAAACTGGAGTATCTCAGTAGGAAAGCTAACAGGATGGATAAGGGCATCCATTTCATATTCTATTAGATCGCTCCCCTCTGCCTGACTAGGAAAGTTAAACATATTGATGGACTTCATGAGCTGTGGTTTTGAGTCTGAAGACCCACCAAATACTGTGAACCAGGGATAATCCTGTTGCTGTACATGTGAATTGGGGGTGCTCTCCAGACATTATATTGGAATTAATATGAAATGTGTGCAGTTTTTGACAAACTAACCATCTGTTTTATTCAAAGCATTCTTCTTTCCAGATTGATCATCTCATAAAAGCCTCTTTTTTCCAGAATGAGCTCACTCTCGTTCTAAGACATTGTCTTAACCACATTTTCCTTCTACTTATAAGCTATTGCCTTTGCAGTCCCAAAAGAATCATGCCTTTCCCTATCCCTTCCTGGACAAGAACTCTAAGACCAAGGGTAACTTCCAGACAAAGATTGTTTCTTTTTCTTTAGGAAAAAAAAAAAGATGTAATGGGCTGACCTAAAATGCTATTATTCTTTCTTATGATTCTATTGGGTCAAATAATAGCTGTTAGTTACAAATGGCTAATCATAAATACTAGACCATTACTTCACTCTCTTATACTGTCTAGTTTTACAGTCAATATAGCCATCCACCCAAGTTGCCTCAACATCTTCCATAGTACAGCTGTCCATTCTAGCTTTCTCCACCAGAACTATTACTCTCAACAGTGGACCTAGACTTCTAAAATCCAAGCCTCTAATCCCTGAGGAAAAGAATTCATTTATCCTTGGGGCTCTTGCCCTAGGACCCATTTTAGAGGGTTGCTGAGTACAAACTAGCTTAGTTCATTGTATTGACTGATTAGCCCTAGGCATTAAAGTATGATTCACTTTCACATCACTTTCAGCCATCTAGTAATTCATTTATGCCATTTTACCATCTGGCACTCATTCTTTTTTACCTAGCCCCAAGAAACAGAAAGGTACAGTGGAAAATGTTCTGGATTTAGAGGTAGAAGACTAAGGTTCAAATCAAAGTTCACCAATTTATTACTTGTATGACTTTGGGAAAGTCATTAAATCTCTAGCCTCAATTCCCTTTGTAAAAAGTGGGATTTGGATCACATGGTGTCTGAGATCCCTTCAGCTCTAAATGTATGATTTCTGATCCCATCTTTCAATTTAAAAAACCAACTATCAAGGTATGTGTTGATGCATTTTGGAAGATCTTGTCAAGTTCTTCATTTAATTACTATATTAATTTACATATTGTAAGTAATTTACATATAGTAAACAATCATGTAATAATATATATTAATAAAGGGTCCAGGGCATGAAGAATGACTATTTTCCAGACTATGGTACGTAGTTGAATAGATAATCTAAAAAATAATCAGTGTGTCTATTTTGGGCAGACACTGAAAATGGACTAGGAGTTGGGCCCATAAGTGATCAAGAGGAATATGGCATACTAGACTTCCTTTGTGGAATTAAAATTATTTTAATGACCCCAAGTTTCTCCCTGAAAAAAAAGAAACATTTTTAATGCTAATATTTTTCCAGTGATGTAAAGATAAAACTTATGATGTAAGATACAATTTATGGTAGAAATCTTTTATTTTATTGATGAGGGAAATATTCTTCAGTTTTATGACTATAAAAATATCTTTGTTATAAATGCCTAGCTAAGGAAATAATGATTACAAAAAGCCAGCCAGGCTTTATCATGAAAAGGTCAAGCGAGACTAACTTCATTTCTAGGTTATAAATTAGAAGACCTCCTCAATGTTATTTGGCATGGAGGTGGCCAAAGAGTGGTGTGGTGGACCTAAGGCTAGAAGTAGATAAGGTTAAAAATAAAAAACTCACCAATCAGAGTTCAGGGCCAAGTTGACAACAACTTATTCTTAAAACAATGTTAGCAAAGTATTGAAAATACTACTTAGGGGTTGTGTACTCTACTTCACATCCTAGGAACCTGAACCAGGCTCACCTCTGTCTTTAACCTACATGGCGCAATGACTAGTGAAACATAGATGTATTACATCCAGGAACTGATGAAGCATTTTCAATGATAACTCATCTTTTCAACAAAAATTATATTCCCAATGATACTAAAAGGCTGAAATTCATGAAACGTTACAACCTCAGATGCAGCACAACTAACAACTATTTGTGAACCGAATGGCAATGACAGACACATGATGGCTACAAGGACGTTATAGCATTATCAAAGATTCTTATAGGAGAAATGGCATAGTATATATCATTGAGGCCCTGTATGACTCAAAAAGGGGGTGGTAGCAAAATACCAAGAGTTAGAAGTTGGACAGTGGAATGTGGCACTGAAGAAGACTTCATTTGGATCCTTTATTGGAAATATAGGAAAGGGCATGGAAATGAATTTTATAGGATGAGAAGGTGTGGACTCATGGTTCTCTGAAACATCAGATGAAGTATCCACATCCTTGGGGCATCATTTGGACCATGAGTTCAGGTGCTGAAGGTAAACTTCTTATCTTGAAGATTAAGAAGTTGAGGCCCATAGAACTCAAGTTATTTGCCAAAGTCATACTGGTAATAAACAGCAAAGGTGAAATTTTAGCCTAGGGGCTCTCACTCTAAAATCTAGTATTCTTTCCATTATGGCAGGTGGCTGCCTGTGCTATGATCATCCAAGATGTATATGCAATTAGTTCAATGCTCAATTGTTATTACCATTTTTCAGCCTATACTGTCTTGGACACTGATAATCATGGCCCATTACAAGGCACGTTTTTCAGCTGTTTCAGTCCTGTCTGACTCTTTGGGGCTCTGTTTGGAGTTTTCTTGGCAAAGATACTGGAGTGTTTTTCCATTTCCTTCTCTAGCTCATTTTACAGATGAGAAACTGAGGCAAACAAAGTTAAGTGACTTGCCCAGGGTCACACAGTTAGTAAGTGTCTCAGGCCAGATTTGAACTTAGGAAAGTGTCTTTCAAATTCCAGGTATTCTATGCACCATGGCTTCACCTAGTTGCCTGAAATAATTATTTACTTTAATTACTACTAATTATTTACTTTTACTTTTAATTAATTACTACTAATTATTTACTTTTACTTTTAATTAATTAGTACTAATTATTTACTTTCCTGATAATAACCATTAACATATGAAATTGGAGGTCAATGATCTTTTTTGAAGATTTTTTTTCCCCCCTCTAAGGCTTTGGTCTCAGCAATCAGGTTATGTGTACTTTAGATTTGAAAATCTTATTCTGACCAGAACAATAACTACTGACCAACTAAAAGACAAAAATAAATCTTGAGTTACCTTGCCCAAGGCAAGTTGATTTTGGGGGTGTCCAAAATGTCATTTTGCTTTAACTCTGAAATAAAACTTTAGATAACTTTCTTTTTGCTTTTGTTCACTTATCTGGATAGATCCCTTAAAAGAAAAAGAAAAATATAAACAAACAAAAACTTTTCTAGGTAGTGATGGGATTCTAGGAAAAGTTTGTATTTTCCCAAAAGATAAAGTGATCAGCTCAGCAGTAGAACAGTGTACAAAAGCAGCTTCACATTGAATATCTACTTGCAAGTTTCACTTTGTTAGTTTTCATAGCCTGTTAGGTTTAATGTCAGGTTCATCATATGAATTGGGGGAACAAGATCAGCACTTGGGCTCCAAACATCTTCCCTATTATTATCGCTCCATTTGCTTTGGTGATTATTCTATACCCTAGCACGCTTACTTATGGCCAGGACAAACAGAAGTTGGTAGGGAATTTCTGCATTTTCCACAGAGAGAAAACATGAAAATCAAAGGAAAACCCTGCTAATTAAAAAGCACACCTATTAGTGAAATGAGTCTAAAACACAGACCTAAGTTGACTATGACAAGCCCCTACAGCTTCTGTTCCCCAAATCCAATAAGTCTCTTCTACATAAGCTTTGTTGAGAAACAGCTTGACTTTAGTGGAGGGACAGCTTGTTTCAGAATCACAATGGCCTGAGTTCAAATCTCACCTCCAACACATAATGGTCTTGTGACCCTATGAATGTCAGTTTGGATTAGAAATAAGGAAATCTCCTTTGAAGAAAAACTCTGAAAACTAACTTTACCCAGATTATTATTTCAAAAAATGTGTTTTAGTATCTATATACAATAACTAACAACTAAAATACATGCATATTTTCAAAAGGAAAATGACCTAGAGGGAGAAGTAAGATATTTGGAGTCCAATTATTAATTTGCCTGGTTACCAGCACATTAAAGAAAATTTGTTTGATATGCCTGTGTTCTCTGTTAACCTATTTTGTAATTCTCTCATTAACAGTGGCAAGAACTCTTAACTGAGTAGAACAGGGAGTGGGAAGAAGCTTTTTATTACAGAGAACAAAATAAATATACTATAATATTCAAATAGTAAATATAAATAAATATGTAAAATATGTTGATTTTTCTAGTTCCTATTATAATTTGGGAGAGGGAAAGAGGCCTGTAGAATTTGTATATCACTATCTCAAATCTTTTTTGGAATTAGTTGAGATAGAAGCCCTAAATAAATAAAATAATTCTGACAAATAAAAGTAGTGTGGCAGAGTTTGATCTGTTCTTCCTCCAAATAAACAGAAGATTCTGACTTCAGTTTCATTCACCTTCAAATTCAACATCTGGACAAAGTCTTTATCACTGATTAAAATAATAGCAATAGCAATAGAATAGCATCTGCAATTGCACTGTTTAGGATAAAATTACAAGGGCTATCAATCTTCAAGCTTCAGGGCATGAGCTGATCACCAGCTGGGGTGAGAAATAAATTTCTACCTATTGTGTACCACTGCAAAATTAGGTGCATTATATGTTTTAATCCCTCTGAAACATCTGGCACTGGTCACTGTCAGAAAGAATATTGGACAACATGGGGCCCTGGTTGGTTCCACTATGGAAACTGCTAATGTGCTTTAATAAAGATAACACTAAAAGTTTCAAGGGACTAGGAAAAGAGTGTTCAATCCTTTATACTGATTTCACCTACTCTTATTCTAACTGGGCTGATTGTGATCAAAGGTCATTACCCAACAGATGTCAGGTAGAACACAATAAATTCATTAGAGTTCAAATGTGTTGTCTCAGATAATTTTCTACAACATAGAAGTCAACATCATATCTGATAGCGTACAAGCAATTTCTAAAGACAATGTAAAAATACTTATGGATTCTGAAATACCATAGTAATCTAACAGGGAAGAGGGATGCATGAGGCAAATGGGATTTTACCTAGTATCCCCTTTTTCTTTCCCTGTGAGAACTGATTTAGTTTTACCCTAGCCTGGAGGAATATCCATCCACAAAGCAAAAACTAGAAAAAACATTGCAGTCTTTGATTTGGGGGTGAATGGTGGGGAAGAAATTGGAAAAGGTTTAGAGGAAGGGGTTATGCCCAGGGAACAGTAGTCTCAGTGGTACAGGTAGCCAGGGGGCAGCATGAAAGCTCTGGACATTGGGACTGGTAGAACATAAGAAATAAGAGAGCCTAGAGGATATTTAAAGTGATACAGTAATTCACTAAATTTATAATTAATGTGAAATAATGTAGGCTTTGCAAATCTTAAAACATTGTCAATACTATAAACCATCATTATCCTCACCCTCCTCCTCATAAATTTTTACTGGGACCAAAACTGTTTGGTTTGCTTTCGTTTTGTTTTGTTTTTGCAGGGCAATGAAGGTTAAATGACTTGCCTAGGGTCACACAGCTAGTAAGTGTCAAGTGTCTGATACTGGATTTGAACTCAGGTCCTCCTGAATCCAAGGCTCGTGCTTTATCCACTGTGCCACCTAGCTGCCCCCTTGGTTTACTTTTAGAATTATCCTCATGTCCAAATTTGGCCTGGTCTCTTGAGATTCTTTGGACCTGGAGTTAGTCTAGCTTCTTATAGCTATTCTAGGCAAAACCATACTTTTTGTCTCAAGAGTTTGGGTTTTTTGGTTGTGTTGTTATTGTTGTTTTGTTTTGGGTCTGCCTCAAAAGTTATATAGTCCTTTATTCTCTGAACTGTATTCAGAATTACATGCTTGAACAAAGTGAAAACTTTTAATAATATTGGGGTTATGAGACAGAATTAATTTTTGGCTTCATAAGCTTTATTATATATAACTTTTATTATGGATGCATACATACAAACATGCATAAGGACTTTATATATTTACATATATGAATAAACATATATGCAAACATATATGTGTCTATAATACAAATTGTTATCTATCAGTATTATTTTGTACCAAATTCAAATCTCATTGTTGTAGCTTCCACTACCAATATGTCATCACCTCTTTTGCACTTGTAGTTTTAGAAATCTGCCTAGAGATCTAGGAGGTTAAAGGGCTTGTCCAGAGTCATATAGCAAGAATGTGTCCAAGACAGAAGCTAGAACTTTTTGTCTATGGGACCCCCAAGGCCAGCTGTCTATGTACTATGGAAGACTGCCAAGCATCTTTTTCATATCATATACAAATTTCTTAGAAGGCATAATTGGTATTACAGACATCATTATCAAAGTCACGGGTGATTATAAGAGGAGATAAGTCAATCATGCTGGGAGAGTGAAGGAGAGCAAATTAAGAACCTTAATATTGTTTCATATTATCGTACTATTACCCCAAAAATATTTTTAGCTGAGAGACAGAGACAGAGAGAGAGAAATTTCACCCATTGGTACTCTATGAGGGATTTATGGAATGATACAAACAAGAATCACTCAGAATGAGAAAATGTGGGGCAGTTTCATTTTATACAAGTGAAGGGAAAATTCACACCAATGACAATGAAGTATGCAAATATTTTATATATGTGTGTGTGTTTATGTGTATATGTGTGTGCATATTTATTTCTTTGTGCATTTATTTACTTACTCATTTATTAATTCATTCATTTGTTTATTTATTTGTTTGTGTGTTTATTTATTTATTTATAATACTGATGTATTATTGATGGTTTGATTTTCATAAATGAGCTTTTACCTTATCTTGCCCAAAAGAAGGCCTCCAGGCAACTTCCTGGCCACTTCCACACCATTATCTCTATCCTACCTGCCCCTTTTCTAAATCTCTTTTGTGTACTATCTTCCCCCATTAGAATTTTTTTTAAACAAATGAAACTACTTTGCATTGCTAAAAGATACTGAAAGCACTTTAAAGATACCTTGTATATAGTCAATAATTAATGTTTGCTATAACTGAACTGAATGTATAAATATGTACTATCTTGTACAGCTCTCTAGTGATTGGGATAAGCATTGCTCCAGATTCTTAACCTTGATGGTTACCCAAAAAGCTCTAGGTGGCAATGTGGAAAAATTCATGGTTACTAGAAACCTGTTTGTGTTTTTCCTTTGTTCTTGAAGAGGACCTCATGGTCATCAGGAGGTGATGTCATGATTTGCAGTGAATTGGATTTAAGTAAGGGAGGGCTGTGCAAGGTCATCAACCTCACTCTCTCCTCCAGAGTCAGCTGAGTCCAGTGGCAAGATATACATCAGGAGGACTGGAGATGGTCCTGGATATTTAAAGGCAATTGGGGATAAGTAACTTTCCCAGGGTCATACAGCTAATAAGAATCTGAGGTAAGATTTGAACTCAGGTCCTCATGACTCCAGGGCCAGTCCCTTATCCACTGTACCACCTTGCAGCCCTACTGGAAACTAGTTTGGATTCAGCCCATGTAAAGAGAGTAGAACTTTAAGTAGCAAGATGGCAGAACTAACCAGATCTTGTAGGAGGAGGAGGGGATTATGAGACTAGATTTAAAATCGAGTTTTGTGCTGAGTATGCTGAGTACATTGTACATGCCACCTGCTAAATAAATGTACAATTAATTTAATTGAACTTATGCAATAATGTAAAGTTCCATCCTCAGACTTCTATTTTTTTTTTCCCAGAAGACAATACTGATGTATTTCATCTTTCCTTACAGGTCCAGAAACTCAACCTTTGATTATTATCAAAGAGAGACCAACCAGAAGGCCATTGAAAGAATTCAGTTGACAATGCAAATCTCCTAAGTTCACATACTGCTTGGGTTGTAAAGCCCCAAACTGAATAAACCAATATAGTTCACATATAAAAGATTAGCTTTCTGTTCTATACATATGCCTACATACATGTATCATTTCTACCTTCCTCTGTAATCTTTTTCCCCCAACAGCATCAATTCATTGTTCACTATGAGTCATAAGACAGGCAGTGCATTAAAATGTGAAAACCTCTAAACTTGGAGTCAGGAAGCCTGGGTAGAGCCTTGGTTCTGCTGATTAAAGGTCATGAAGATGAAGCAAACCTAAGACTTAGCATCTCTGACCTTCAATCTCTTGCCATCTCCTTAAATATAAAATGATTATATAATTATATTCACCTAATATGGTCATTGTGAAGATCAATTTAGATAATAGATATAAAAGTGCTTTGAAAACTACCAGGTGTTACATGTATAAATATAACAACAACAACAACAACAATAATATAACAATATATTATATCATATATGATAAAAAGTTATTATAATAAAATAATTGTTATTTTAAAATGATGATGATGCTTTTCTCCCAGTACTCTCACATGCCCAGTAATTACTTATTTTTATCTGTGTAGTATATTTTCCCTCCAAAATGAACATTACTTAAGTCCGAATTAATTCTGGAAATTGTAGTTTAAATACTGTGACCAAAAGAAGACAAATTCCAATCTTCATCAAAGTAGACTTTGACGGAAATGATGTTAAGAAAAACTTATAATAAATTCCTTATTTGATAATAAGAAATTTAACAGATTACCATAATAGAATAAACATTCTTTTCCCAAAAGAATGCAAGTCCTTTTGGGGAAGGACTATTTGATTCTTCTCTTTCTATCCCCAGATCCTAGGAAAATATTTGGCACACAATAAGTATTTAATAAATGATTTGACAAATTGTGCTAAAATGTCCCTGCTATGAGTCACTTCCCCAAAAGCAATTAGATGTAGTTTAACTTTACTGAATCATCTGTGTCTACTAGTAATATGGTACGGAGTACAAAAAATCTTGTTAAGCCAAAATCCAGCTCTTTGCAGAAGGGTCTATAGTGGCTTATAAAACAAAACAGACCTTATGGGTACAGCCATCCACATTTTGAATGCCAAGCCCACATAAGAGGTTTCTGGGAGACTTTGAAGAACCTGAATTAGGATGGGAGTAGACAAAAGCAACTCATTCCATCCTGAGGCCTCCTCTGTATTCTCACAATATTCTGGGAGGATTAATATGAGCTTTCCCCCTAAGGCATGGGGGTGGAAGAAATGGAGAAAATAATGCAGAACCTGAGTTTCTCTGGAAGAGGTCTATTAAATCTAGAACAGTTGTTCTTAACCTTTTTGTGAGTCATGGAACTCTTTGGCAGTCTGGTGAGGCCAATGATTTCCTGCTCAGAATAATATTTATGGGTATATAAAATGAAACATAAAATTACAAAAGAAATCATTGTATCAAAATACAGTTATAATTTTTCTTATGTTTATGGACTCTAGGTTAAGAAAACTTGGGATTCTACAATGTAAGTCAATCTCATATTTACTTCTTAGAACAGTTCAGAACTCCCGTAGAGGTCTAGAACCAAACTTCTTCCATAAGAATCCCTTAGAACTGAAATCAGCTGGAACCTAGAGTGAATTTCTGATAGCAAACTTTAGGCCTCTTGCTGAATCAGGGTCTCACAAATTCTAGAAGATTGGAAGATTCCTTGGGATTTAGGATCTATACTTGGGGCCACCACCATTTGATACTTCATGAAGAAAACAAAAAGTGTGAAAACACTGATGCAGAAATATAAAAGAAAGTAAGGATAAAGTAAGGAAGCATTTTGATATGGTGTTAATTTAACATTTCCCTCATAAAAATGACCTACTAAACCATTACAATATTCTAACTATAATACTGGTATGACTGTGATGCCAACTTTAAGAGATCAGGAATGTTTTTGCTGTTGTTGTTGTAGTTTGTGGTGTTTGGTTTTTTTTTTTTTTTTTCAGAACCCAAGTTTTACTTCAAAGGTCTTTAAGGACCAAATATTGATTAATCTAGTAACCTGACATGTAATCACAAATAAAGCTGGGTTCTCAAAGTTTATTCAGGAAAAACACAAGTTCTAACAGGCTTTTACCAAACTGAATATGCTTCAAGTAAAGTCTCAATGACAGGCTGTGCTTGCTTTAGTACAGAAAGGCTCATCACCAGCAAACTGGTCAATGGGGGCACATAGTAGGGGGCACACACAAAAAAAGTAATTCAAAATGGCAATTTTGTCCTGTGATTCCACAGTGATGGGGGTAAAGGTATAGAACTAGGCAGGCAGAGTTTGGTAAGAACCACTCCATTTTATAAAAAATCAAATTTAATTGTCGGTAATTGAAATATGAATCTTTGTCCAATGACCAACTAACTTATATGTTATGAACTGTATTGATATGAAAATTTTCTATGCAAATAAAAACCAAGAGGCATAGAAAAGTTGCAGTTAGATACAAAGATATTAAGCAGGATGACCTTGGAGAAAGGAATAAAGAGGCAAAGTTAGTTTCATCAAGACAACCAGAAATATAATTTCATAGGATAACTGGTCATCTTGTCTTGCAGTGCTCAAAGTGAGGATAAGAAAAAGATCACAATGGAGATAATTTTGGTGTATGTGTCAACACCTATTACCAAGGATAAGAAAATAAATAAAAACTTAAATGACTTGACAAGAGCCTTCAGACTGAGTTAATGTATATATATTTTGATATGTTGTGACTTTAATATGAAAGTGAGCACAAGGGAAGTTGGAAAAAATGTTCAAATTATTCAGTATTAAGGAATCAAAATGTCCAAAGGATTATGGAGTACTCAGTTGCCTCCTGTCTGCTTATTATGAATCTCTTTTTTAAAGATGAGCATTGAAAATTGTTGTGAATGAACACGTGACATAAAATAAAATGGACTCTATGTTAATGCAAAGAAAATGACTCCTCACTGAAAGAAAAGTGTTTTCAGAATCTGCTATGTATAATCAGACCTTCAACTAGTGAAGGCAAAGGGGAAAATTAACATAAAATTAAAAGAAAAGATAAAGACACGAAGACAGTGTATGTAATTACATCTCCAAGCTGTTGGTTCTGGAAAGGCATTGACTTTTGTTACTCCCACTCTTTAGAGAAGTTTAATTGATGTAAAACAATCATCACAAAGTGAAGGCCAAAAGATGCCTGAAATAGTGTCAGTTAAAAAACATACAGTTTACAAAGTAGAAAGATGTGTGACATGAACAGACCATAAGCATTTCTTAAGTGCTTACTATGTGACAGGCCCAGGGGATAAAGGGAAAGCAAAAACATGGCTCCTGCCTTCAAGATGCTCACATTCTAATGAGAAAGACACTATATACATGGATTGTGGAGTACATGGAGAATTATAAGAAGAATGAAAAAGTGGAATGAGGACAGATTATGAAAAGTTTTAATGCCAAATGAAGGAATTTAAATTTGATTGTGGAAGTAATAGGGAGCCACTAAAACTCACTGTGTAAGGATGACATGGCCACACCTCTGACTTAGGAAAAAAAAAATCACTTTGGCAGCTGAGTAGAGAGGGAGAGATTTAAGTCAGAGAGACCAACCAGAAGGCCATTGAAAGAATTCAGTTGACAAATTCTCCCCACCAAGATGGTGGCTGTGTGATTGGAGAGAAGTAGTCATATCTGAGATGTGGTGAAGGTAGAAATAACAAAAGAGAGATACTTGGCACTACATATTTCCAGTGATAAATGATGGGCAAAAATCAACATGTCATCTTCTATTTATGTAGTGCTGTGAGGCTCACAAAATATCTTACTCTCTCATTTGAGCCTTGCTGAGGTTCAGAGGGGTTTAAGTGTCTTGATCATGATGACAAAATAAGTTTTATATGTAGAATGTTATCCTGTATTCCTTCTGACTCAAAAGTCATCATTCTTTCCACTACAACAAACTTTTTGAATAAAGAATATCCCAAGGAAAAAGAAAATGCTTGTGACAAGATGAACAACTTGAGATCTACACTGGTACCCATGAAATCTAAAAAGACTTAGAGAAAGGTCTCTAACATGTTGGGTACATCCTCTGACATATATCTATGGAAGAGAATGGATAAGAATAGCATAGGATAAGGTGTGGTTCTGATCATTGAGAGCCCAGATCCAATGAGTTACTAAAGAAGAGGATATATCCCAACACAGAAGGATCTTTTCCTATATCTTTATTTTCTAAGGGGAGTACCAATGCATCACCTAAGCTTTTAATTTGTTATCTTGCATATTCACTCATTTGCTGAATCACCTCCTTTTCTCATCACGTATAGTCTCTCTCTTTTTTCTTTTTTCTTTTTTTTTTTTTTTTTGGTGAGGCAACTGGGGTTAAGTGACTTGCCCAGGGTCACACAGCTAGTAAATGTCAAGTGTCTGAGGCCAGATTTGAACTCAGATCCTCCTGAATCCAGGGCCAGTGCTCTATCCACTGTGCTACCTAGCTGCCCCCACATATAGTTTCAATAATGCCTTTTATACTACTTCTCAAATGATGGTTGTTATTGGCAACATGGTATAACTTCCTGATGCCTAATATTCACCTTTCCACTTAGTTTCCTCATCTATAAAATGGGGATAATAATGTACATTATAGGGTTGTTGAGAGGATCAAATGAATTACCATGTGTAATGTGTGTTGCAAACCTTAAAGCACTGCATAAATACTAGCTATTGGAGGTGGTAGTTGTGGTGGTGGTGGTGGTGGTGGTGGTAGTAGTAGTAGTAGTAGTAATTTTAACTTAATAGTAGTCATTTTAATTCTTCTGAAGTAGTGATGTTCTATAATTCAGAGCCATACATCACCAGTGGGAGAATAGGAGTATTAAAAAAGATTTGCTTTCTTGGTGATGGACTTCTTGGTGCTAATGAGGGTATGACTTCTCAATCACACTAAACATTATTCACAGAAATCTTTTATTTTAATTTATTTACTAAGTTTTTAATTATTCCTATACATATGTTCAGCTTAAATGAAGGGCCAATAACAATATATTTTAAATAGCTCATTAAAATATGATAGAATAAATGAGTAGTTTCAATGGAAGAAGGAAGATAATAGAAATAAGAGGACTAGGAGTCAAGAGGTCTTGGTTCTATTCCTGATTCTTTCATTACCTGGTTGTGTGACCTTAATTAAGTCTCTTAGCCCTGGTGGATCTTAGTTTCTCATTGTGTAAAATGAACCCTTTGAACCAGATAATTTCTATGATACCTTACAGATCATATTCCTGTTAATAAGATCACATTTATGAGAAATATCCTTGTAAAATGGAACTTCACATAGACTATTCCTTAAGGGTGTTGTCAAAAAGATAAAGCATGCAATGGATGTCTTGGCCTTTTAGTAGGTTCTGGAGTAAACTTATCTAGTTTACATGCATTTCTCCCCTTACCCCCATCTCATTCTGCTGTTTAGATAAATAAAATCCACCACATTTACCAAATCATAATGGAATTTGAAAGCAAATTAAATGCATCTAGAACCTGTATTTTACAGCAAAAGGAACGACATTTTGCTAATAAATATTAAAAGAAACAACCCTATTCAATGAGTGAGCAGTAATGTTGTTAGCATGGAACTCTTTATTTCCAGGTTTAACTCATCTCTGCTACCTGACCCAGAGAATTTGAGTGAACTCATACTGAGTGAGGATATCTAATGAGTGGCATTTTTCTTGACTCTTTAACTACTCTAATTATCTTATTATTTTGAGGTCATTTTTAGGTGACTTTACTACTTCCTTCAAGTGACTCTCAATGTTCTAGGAAAGTCTTTCAAACAGCGTATCAAACTTTTAATTAAATTTCTCACAGACACTGGTCTGTGGAAACAACTTCAATTTTAGGTGAACTTGAAACATAATGGAGGACACAGGATTCAAGACAGAGCCTGAAGACAACTTTGTTAAGATCTGAGTTCAAAAAATATCAACTTTGCAGCAAACATCTTAGGTGCATGAAGCGAACAACATTATTCTGACATTAAAACCTATTTGGGGGCCTAATATTATCCTGTGCAAGTCATTTCACTTCTCAGGGTGCTAGGCAACTCCCTAAGATTGTCAGTTGCAGAGAAGATACAGACCTGCATTGGTAGAAGGCCCTTCCTCATCTGGGAGTGCCTTAGACCAATGAAATTAGAGTTCAAGTTCCAATCTCTATTATTATCGTTGAGGCCCAAATCAAGATCTTGACCTTTTCCTTCAAAGACACCTTAGGGGCCCTGGTCATAAATAATGCTCCTTCAGAAATTAATTTTTGAAGGGAAGAGAAGAGTGATCAGATATTTGAATCAGAATTCAACCTAGGAAAAATTCCTTTCATTTTGGTTATCATCAGTGGGATGAGCTCTGCCTCTTTTATGACATCAGAACCTTCAAGAACAGATGGAAGCCTATATCTTGTTATATCATTTAGAAATACTGAAATAAACATCCTGGAACGCTATATGATGTTTTTTCATTATGGCATTTTGTTTGCTTGTTTTTATTGATTATGCTACTACTGAATAGGACAAAGTCAGAATGACTTTTATTATGTGTGAAACAGGATAGATTTCAGAGAGAACAGAATCAGAACCTAGTGTAGCATATATAACTAACATCCTATTGCTAGCCTTCTCAATAGGTCAGGGAGAGAGAATAATTTGGAACTTACAATTTTTAAAATTAATTTAAAAATTAATAAATCTAAAATAATTTTTTAAAGACTCTGGTATAGGTTCATTATTTGAGGTGGGAGGGATATGTGCTGATATGTTCAAGTTGCAGATTTACCTGAAGTGAGATGTCAGAGTGTCACAGATATAACATAGATGACCTGACTCATATGACATTAATTTAGCAGTTTACCATGAATTGGTCAGCAATTTATTACATTTATTAAGCACCTACACTGTGTCTGACACTCATAAGCTGATGACCAAAGTGCTCAGTTCTTAAAGGCTACTGTGTGGAGCCAATTGGAAATGCTAATAAAGCATTGGGCTTCAGTAACTGCCCATTAAATTGATTTAAATAACAATCTTTTAATTTCAAGCTACTTCTCTATTCAGTAGTTGCATGCTGAATTACTGTGCTGACTCATGATCATTTTTTTTCTTAGAGGTACATTTCGGGTACTGTTGAACATCATTTTAAGCAATAATCTTGTGTTTGAGAACTTAGAACACTAGTGTTAAAATCTACCTGTTCCCACTTAAATGTTAGCTTGTTCACACAAGTTTAAGGTCAAATTCACTAAGAAAATTTTTATTTCCTGTGCTTAAAAGGTAGAATAAAGAATGTGAGATTCAATTCTGATATGTCACTAATGAATATATTTGGGAAATGGTAATATAATATATAGTAAAGTCATAAGTTGTAATTAATGCCAAAAGCAGTCAAAAAAAATTTTCAGGACAATGCTTCTAATATATTTCAGTTGTCAACCACCTTCATCTTTGTCAATAATCCTTTAGGGTTAGTCATAGACATATTTTAGTTTTAAATAGAGTTTTCCCAGAGTGACAGAATAATGTCAGCATAATCTTTATAAAAGCCAGGATCATAAAGGCCTCACATTAGATCACTGAATCTCTCTAAGTAGCTTAGACAATTTTTTTTCAGTCTTCTCAAAGTATCTGTGTCAAATTTCTAGTCCAAAGTTTAAGTAGATTACCAGTGAACTGCAAATTTGTCAAATTCGGCATACTCTGATCCTATGATCTAAAACATTAAGGAAAACAAGAGTAAGAGGAGTCAAAGGAAGGTCCAAAGGCAGAAATGTAAAAACCTTGAGATGGGGGGTGGGGGGAACCTTCTTAACTATTCTCAATTCTCCCTCATCCCCCAGAAGACAAAGACCATTCTGCTCAAACCAGAAGGTAGTTATTTTGAACTTTGGTCATTCTCTCTTCTCTTGACATGGAAACATATCCTCACAGATGCTAGGTTTATCCTTGTGAAGTTATGGTCAATGTCAAGTCCTGTTGCATTTCAGTTGAAGACTTCATTCCAGTTTTGGGGCAAGAGTAGATGCATTATCCTAGGCCACAGAGGGTTTCATACAAAAGAGTAGAAGAAAATGGAAACCAGCACTGTTTAAGGAAATCAGCAAATAAATTACAAAAACTGTCCATTTGCCTGTCCCTTTTAATCTTACTGTCGTATTCAAACTATTGGGCATGTAACTGAATATCTCAACTGTACCTGAAGACATAATGGAGCGTGTCTCTGCAGTAAAACCGAACGGCACTAAACTGATGAGTTTAACCCAGCAGAAAGAGCGGCTGTAAACATGACAAATGCCTGCTATTGATTTCAGGTTTAATTACTCTGTGCAGCACTGACAAAGCCCATCAGATGTTGTTGTGAAGTGTAAATGGAACAACTACACTTCACTGCCCAGAGGAAACTGATGGTGTCTGCAGTTTGCATTGTTTACTTTATCCTCCGTAAACTTCAGCCTTGATCAAATTAACAAGTGCTACTAACCTCCAACAAACTACAATGCACTATGGTTTTACAGCGACAGCCTTGGAACAATAGTTCAGCAGCAATTCATTGATAACAAATGTCAGGCTAATGACAGCATAATGGCTGCAGAGGAAGGTTCCTTGCCCAGGACCAGCTGCCCTCCCTTCTGTGGACATTCTGGAACATTCTCTCCTCAGCCTACTTAGGTCTTTTCAGGTAGGGGAGCCACTATCTTCCTTAAAGCAATCATTGGCACAGAGAACTTTAGCCTCTGAGAAATACCCTATTCTGAACAAAATCTTTCAGCAGGAAGATCACTAAGGATGTAATTATTTGGTTCCTGGTTTCCGGTATTTGGCCTTGAAGAAAGTCTTGAGGAATTGTACCTGGTTTTCCATTTGTGTCTTATTAACTTTTTAAGGCTATGACGCCTATCCACAAAAAAGGAAAGATTTCCAGAACCTTCAGCAACCATTTAGCAATGTCTATTTCAGTCATTGACATAGACAGCTTATTCAAATATTGATTCAAGGCCCTGAAGATGAGAATTCATAATCACGGTTAAAAAGTACATTATTTTTTTTTATGTTGTTTATTTAAATATTTATTTATTTAAATTTAGAATCTAAGAAACATGTATCTCTATACAAATAGTTTTGTTTACCAGCCCAATCAACAAGAATATAAATAATTAGTCCTTAACTTCCAGTATTTGATTTTGAACAAAAGTCTTGAGGAACTGTACCTTCATACTGAGTAATGTCTTATTAACTTTGCTCACCCTTCTTTGAGCTATATAGGATCTACAGCCTAAGCACAAAGGACATATGTTTTTCAATTTCCTCCCCCTTTTCTTCACATATCTTCTCAATAATGTCTTTCAATCACTGGTTTACTTAAACATTGACTCAAAACCCTTTAGCCAAATGAAAGTAGAATATGGGTGAAAGAGTGCAACATTTTTTTTCTTAAATTATTCATTTTCAGTAATAGATTCTAAGAAACATCTAATTTCACATGTACTTTTTTCCACCAGAATAATCACTAAGAATATAATTATTTCATTTTTATCCTTTAATATTTGGGTTTGGGAGAAAGGTCATGAGAAACTATACCTGATTTTGAAATCATCTTTTGTTAACTTTTGTCAACCTTCTTTTAGATATATGGGATATAATGGCTAAGCATGCTCTTCAAAACCTTCAACTTCCTTCCATTCAGCCATGTCTTTCAATCACTGGTCTATTAAAAGACTGACTTAAGGCCATGGAATTAATGAGATTTCATAACACTAACAAAAAAAATGCCCCTTAAATTAAGAGAGAAATTAAAATGCAACTAAGTAGTAATCTGAACAAGAACAAATTTTAGATTTTGTGGAGTTGGGGAAGGTCAGAGGGTACCTTTCTGAAGATAAAATAGTATCAATCAAATGGTATTTATGGAGCTCCTGAATGTGACAGGAAATGAACCAATGCACAACAGGGATTTATTTCCATTTATATTGGTAGCAGAATATATGAAATTGTTGAAATTGTATGTAATAAGACATCCTCTTCTATGCTTCCTCACTCCCTATTTTACTCTATCCAAGCTTCCAAATTTACTGAATTACGGAAATTTTGTAAGGAAATTTAGGGGTCATCTAGTTAATTTCTTAATTGAAGCATGGATCCTTGCTATGGTAACCCAGACCGTACACTGAGGCCAGCTATACTTGTAGCCTTATTTTTGTCATAGTAGAAGATGCAGGAAATGTTCCAGGCTGAGAAAAAAGTATTAAGTTGCTACTGGTGTCTTTTACCCATTACTGTTCAGATTCTTTGCTTAAGATATTGATCCTCCCCAAATAGCCTCCCTAATTTCAGACGTGTTACTTATCCTGATCAATATAGTTGATTTGATTTTTTCTTTATCTTATCCTTCTAATTAATTGATATCCTGATCCAGTGCTATGTCCAGAATCAATTACTCACATGTATGCAAGTAGTGCTATGGCCTGCTCACATAGTTATAGATCACTGGCCCTAACATCAACTGGTCCCATCAACTGGTTCTCAGTTCTGTCTAAATTTTCACCATTGAGGGTGTTTAATGTATATTCACAACCACCCTATCATTGCATATGGTATGATTGACAGTTATACTTTCAGTTGATATTGGATTCAGTTAGGAGACATAGTGGAGATGGTATTGGAACTGGAGTCAGAAAGACTTTAGTTCAAATCCTAGCTTAGATACTTGCTAGTGTCAGGTTTAAAATTGGATACAAGAGCATTAAACTCCCCTTTAACCTTTCCCGTATATATCTCCCAGACCAGTAAGTGAAAGAAGCCTCTGAGCTTTAGTTAGAGCTTTTATTGTTTGGGAATTAATTAGCCAACAAAACAAGGTGATGTTGATTAGAGAGATAGGGAAGTAGAAATACAAATAAATAGTCTTAGATCTAAGCTTAATCTATATTCCATATAGAACTCACCAAAAACCCAAGGCTACCTCTGAGGCTGAGAACCTCATCAAGCGCGTGCTATTACGGAGGACCAGGCCGATCACCAAGGACCACGCTATCGAACCTGAGTCAGTGTGTGTGTGTTGAGCGAGCCAGTCAAGCAAGCGAGCAAAAAAGAGACCAACTTCCATTCTCTCCTTGCTTTTAAGCTCGCACCCCGGAAGTGGAGTGCTTAGCAGATGGAAGTGGAGTGCTTAGCAGACGCACGGGCGGTTCGTCACGGTCTCCTCCCTGAAAGGGTGGTCCTTCAAAAACTGGCGTCCTTCAGTTATCCTAACCTACTATTAAAAGCTTTCACTTTTTACTACACTTAGCTGATTAACTATTAATAAGTTCCTTAACTTCTCATAGCCTCAGTTTCCTCATCCGTTAAAAAAAAAAGAATATTACCTATCTCAAAGGGTTGTGGTGAGAAGCAAATGAGTTATATGCACGCAAAGCACTTTGTAAGCCTTAAAGCACTATATAAACAGGAGTAGTAGTAATAGTAGTAGTATTTACTCAGATAACACAAAAGTCTGCTAAATGAGTAAAAATTAAGATAAAAATTAAGTGGTGTGAATATATAAAATTAGAACTCAATCAATAATTACTTATTCAATGATGCCATCTTTGAAGAAAGCAGATATGGGGGGGGTGGATATAAGAAAAAAATTCAATCTTCATTCATCTAATGGTTTATGAGGTTTGGAAGGACAAAGGTTTGGCAACCTTGGATAATGTAAATATCAAAATGCTTCCACATTTATCTGATGATCTCTTTAGAAAGTAACTGATCCAATGAATTCCTTAAGAACATATTTTTATGGACTCAAGCTAAGAAAAGATGCAGAACTGTCAAGAAAATGGAATATGAATGAAAATAAGTTGCCCTCCTAAGCAGATAATTTTCAGTTCCCTGGCATTTTTTGGCGTCAATGTACAGTGGTCACAAATTTAGATGAACTTCCATAATCCCTCAATTCCAAACCAAGAGATCTATAAATACATGTGTATATCAAATAATTATAGTTTGTTTTTATTTAAATTTTAGAAAGTATACAGTATGAATAATCTTTTGAATTGACTGAATATATTTACTACTATTCTTCAAATGTCTGTAGATGATTAACAAATTACAAAGTCACCTAAAAATGCTATTGAATAAAAAGTAGTGTTTTGACACCAAAAAATTTTATATTTTTTCAATAAGTGGATAATATTAGTACTGCAACTATAGCTTGTATATGTGGGTGGGGTAGTATATGTGTTGTTATATGTAGAAAGGTTGGAGGACTACTATTCTATACCACATCTTTTTCTTTCTTTTTTGTCTTATTTAAATTACTTTGAATAACTAAAACTCTGTTTATTTAATATCCTCATAAAGTATCATCACAGAGTACTCCCTCAACAGTAAAACGTAATAGTTACACACCTTAAAAAATTATGGATGCAAATTAGTCAAAAATGTTCAAATTGTTAGAATTTACTTGGAGAATTTTTAAAAAATGTACACCTTGGAATTAGACTATATTTTTTCCTCTTTTTCAAAGTTAGGGAAAAAATAGAAATGTTGGCTAAATCCTAAAGTCTACTATTGAAGCTACTACCACAGTTTTTGATAAAGACTAACAGCTTATCAATCAGTAAAACAAAACAAAACAAAACAAACAAAAATTTATTAAGTATTTACCAAATTCTAGGAGCTATGAAATAAAAAGAAAAAAAATGGAGTTGTTTCCCTTAAGGAGATTAAATTTATTCAGGGGAAAATCAAACACATATATAAGTGTATGTAGAATAAAGACAAAATGAATCCAAAGAAATTTAGTGAATTTGACCTTCTTGTAGAAGCTATGCCTGAAATCAATAATATCTGTTGAACAGATTTAGAAAGAATTTAAAAGGACCAACAAGGGCCTTCAAAAGTCATTCTGTTAATCTCTTTAGGTCTACACTGAACAGATCTAAGATGAATGTTTATTTACTTTTTAGAAATGACAAGAGAAGAATTATTTTCAAACTAATACAGAAAATCATTCCATTGATTCACAACTTTTCTCTAGGCTATTTCCTTTTCCGTAATCATTTTTTATGGTTCTTTTGTATGTACAAAAAGCTTGGGCAATAGGAACCTGAATATAGTATTTTTTGTTTTAATTCCATGGCCAACTCAGACTTTATAATTGATTGTTTAATAGTTGTGGAATACATTATTTCATCCAGAATTCACAGATGCTAAAGAGAAAATGTTTAGTTTAAGACTCCAGTATTACTCCTCAAAACAATGTTAACGTATAATTGTATGTTGATCATATGATGAATAAAATCAAAAGTTTTAGGTAAGGGATCCTTTAATTATCATTCTTTTAGTATTTTCCTTCTAATTAATAACTTACCTTAACACTAAGCATTGCAAGGTGAGTGACATCATGTAAGGTGAGGAAGACCATATGGAGAAGTAGACCCAAGAACCAGCCAAACACTTACTTTTGTGAGCAAGTGAAGTCATGAAGTCTCCTGAAGTTAAGATTTTTTGGTATGAAAAACCGGTGACTAACATTTTGTTTTGCATTAGGGCCTACATCAGACACTATATCACTGTCCAAATACAATTTTCTTTTTTTGTTAATGAGTCAGTCACAAACCTCTGATTGCACCATTTCAAATGCAAATAATTCTGTTCCAACTGCCTCTTTACATTAGCTAAATGAAGTCATCAGTAACCAAAATTGGAGAAAATCTTAACACAACTGCCGTAAACAACTTTTAAAGTTTTATATCCCATAAGAATGAAACTGTTATGAGATAGTTAAGATTCATTAGAGATATCCACCCCTGATATGACTCATATTCAAAAACAATAATACTTTCCCCCCTAACCAATAGTGGCCAGAACAAATTATAATCAAAGATAGATTTCTTGGAGGGTGATAATACCATTAGATTTAAGGAATTAAAAATACATGAAACTTTGAGTTAATGAACAGGGTCCTTAACTGCTCATTTAATTCAAACAGCTGTTTGTTAATGCCCTAAGCAGTGTCATAAACTGTGAAAATACTGTTGAGTGCAAGACACTAGTTAATGCTATAAAGCAACACATGCTCTAATATTAAAAGGATTTAATGGGATTAATAGAGAATAAAACATTAACTCCCTATTATGATGTTTTAGAACCCAAGGGCAAATTCTGGCTAAAAAGGACTCTGGTTCTAAAAACCACAAAAAAGTAAACTCTAGCACTGTACAGCAAATCATGGCAATTTTATGCCCCTGAAAAAAAGTGGAACCCTGATAAGATCACATCTGTTCCAATCACATACTGGATAAAATCACTGTTTACTAAAGTCCTAAATAACTAAAAATGTGGAACCCCAACAGGATTCCATCTGTTAACACCACAACTTGGATATGGTCCCATTAGAAAAATTCCATATAATAATGTGCCCAACATAAAATACTTAAGAATATGGTTTTCCTTCATTTTATCAATTATTCCATAGACTTGAATGCTGAATTTCTGCAACTATACAGCTGCATAATAAACTCACTTGCCACTAAACTCTCACACATTTTCCTCTTGCTTTGGTCTCCTGACATAACAGCACAAGAGAACAAAACTGACCTTGAAATAATAAACTTCGTGAAATCTCTCCCTTCATATAGGAAAGACTTCAGTTCACTTTCTGAATGTGTTCCCAGCAGGACATTCATATGGTCAATACAATTACAGAGTTTTATGCATATTTATTGTAGGGGAAGGTATATTGCAAATGAATAATTTATTTTAAACTGTTCTATTTAATTTTTATAAATATATGCTTACATATACATTTATGAATGAACATGATTGTAAGAAGAAATGCATTATTGTGGCTTCTAAAGAAATGTATTTCTGTGTTTGTATATTTAAAAATTATTAGTTTCTTTTGATAATGTCACATTTGGCAAAATATAATAGTGAAAATCTGTTTATAAGCCTCAAATGGAACAGAGCAGATAATAATTAAGAATGAGGGAGAGAGAGAGAAAGAGAAAGAGAAAGTGAGTAAAGGACTGGGATGCTCAGGGTCAATCTTATAGGAATGTTCACTATTAGCTTCTGTTGTTACTTAATTGAAATATAGTCCTTTATCATAAGAACACAAATTTTTCTTTCAAATTAAGAATGTACAGAAATGCAGTATTGGAGGATATGCCACTATACCAGTTTTACTATAAATTGTTTTAAACAGGAAGAAAAATAGAAAAAAATTACATGTATAATAATAACATACACAAAATACTGGCCTCCAACCTCAGATTCCAAGGAAATGAATAAAAGGCTAACAAAATGAAAGTTATAAATTAAAGGATAATCAGTGAGACCAAAATAAAATGAATATACTCTTCTTCTCTCTTCTAATCCTTTTCTCTCAGTTTTCCTTGGGAATTTCTGTTTATGCAGAGAAAATTCTTTATGTTCCTGGGACAGATAAATACTATCATCTTTCAGACTAGAAAAATATACATATTTAAAAATCAGAACATAATAAGGATATGGCACAGTATTTATAAAAGTGGACAAGAATAATAAAAATTAGTGAAATCATTTCTAAAAGCCATTCAATCACCAAAAATTCTATCTGCAAGACTATTTTGCAAAATATAAAATCTTCTCTTGAAATCAGTAGCTCAGCTCTTTTTTGATACAAGACAAGCCTTGAAATTCATTCTATGAATTTTTTATAACATGTTAAGATGAACAATTTTTGGTGAGAACACACTTTCAGAAATATGATAGTCATTGAGCAAATATTTATTATTTCATTCAACTTTGATCTATGCAAAATTATTTCTTAAGTATTTTTTTTTTCATGCACTTAACCATTACTTAAATTAAGGTCAACATTTAATCTAGAGGAGATAGTCAAGTGACTTTTTAAAATTTATTATTTTAAAAGCAGTATGCCTTTTTTTTTTCAGGGCAATGGGGGTTAAGTGACTTGCCCAGGGTCACACAGCTAGTAAGTGTCAAGTGTCTGAGGCCAGATTTGAACTCAGGTACTCCTGAATCCAGGGTCAGTGCTTTATCCACTGCACCACCTAGCCACCCCCATGCCTTTCTTTTTACTGGGAGGGGGGAATACAATTACATATTTCTTAAGGTATCCATTACTTTTGGTAGGGGAAAAAAGTATCATTTAAAAATAAAAGGCTTACAATAGGAGTTATTTTCCAGTTTCTTGATGTGGAGAGAGAAAGATATCTAGCAAATGCAATAAATGTATTATCCCATTTTAGCAGCTGGAAAGTAGCCAATGACCAATACATTATAATTCAAAACTAGACATATTAGCTCCCCCAAAGATTACCATAGCAAAGGCAATTCAATGACATTCATTCCATAAACTCCCAATATGTGTCAGAAAAGCAGACCTTGCACTCAAGAAGCTCACATTCCACTACTATGTGAGAAAAACAGCATGTATACAGTTAAATCAATACAAAATATAGTCAAAGTAAATGCAAAGTAGTTTGAGGAGTAACTTTGCAATTGGGAGTGGAATTGGGAAGGAGATTGGTTAGCAAAGATCTCTTCTTTATCTTTTTATTTATTTATTTTTATAGGGCAATGAGGGTTAAGTGACTTGCCCAGAGTCACACAGCTAATAAGTGTCAAGTGTCTGAGGACAGATTTGAACTCAGGTCCTCCTGAATCTAGGACTGGTGCTTTATCCACTGCGCCACCTAGCTGCCCCCGCAAAGACCTGTTCTAAAAACGAAAATGAGAATTTTACCTTAACTTTTGAAACTACAGAGTATTTTTAATTCACTACAAGCATTTTATCTACATTATTCTTTTAATAGTTAATAGAAGCAAACAGAAATATTCCACATAGACTTGAAAATGATATACCATTAACGGTGTAATACCAGGAAGAAGGCAGAGAATGCTATGTAAACAGTGATGGTGTGTTAGGAAAATACTGTCCTAGTTTACTTTCCTATTTCTTTCATTACCAGCTTGTAATTTGTAATGATTATGTACTAATGCAGCTGAATTAAAATAAGAAAGGTTTCTTTTCACTGATCTCAGTTTCCTAACCCTAAAAGTTGTTAAAGACATTTTAATTTCACAAACTAAAGAGGACAATTGTATACAAGAATCTATTTTAAGTCTAACCTTATTAAAAAATAAAAACTACATTAAAGAAACCTATTCTCCACTTGGAGCAAGAGGGATTTATGTATGTAACTCCAATTAACTCTAATGGGAGCTAACATGAATAAATCTCAAAAGCAGTGAGAAGAAAAACAGGCCTTACTGTTATAAGAAAATCCAGAGAGAAATAAACACTTTCATTACATAGCCTGTTGCATGTCAGCACAGACAAGTTGGTCAACACAAATAGGCTAATTTTTTAAAATCCTAAAATTTCAGGCTTAATAAAAAGTTCTTAAAACATGGTTCAAATAAGTTTTTAAGATCTTTGAACATCTATTTTAAAATCAGGAAAACAGTAAAAAAACCAAAATGAAATGAAAAAACCCACCTTAATATCTATCAAGATCATTTGCATTTGCAAATGCTTTCATTTTCATTAGACTATACTACAATTTTTTTTTAAAGTTCATTTTATTAAGATTGATTGGATTGAAGAACAGAAGCTATGTTCTAAAGAGAAAATACAGAGAATACAATGGAATTGGCTCTAAGGTCATTTGCTGAATATGTCATAGAGGGGAATTCTTTTTCAGGTGTTAGTTGGACTGGACATCTAAAATGATTAGAAATATTAAACTGGATAGATCTCTTAAATTCATTACGTCCAAAACCGAATGCTTTATCTATCCACCCCGTTACTTCTTTCTAACTTCTCTATTATAGTAGAGTGTACCACCATCCTCCAACTCACCCAGGCTCACAAATAAGGGGCCATCTTAGGTCCCTCACTCTCTTTTACTTCCTTCCCATCACTATAACTAACCAGTAGCCAAGTTCTGTCATTTTTATCTTTGTAACATCTCTTGCATATGATCCCTTCTCATCTTTAACACTGCCTCTTCCCCAGAGTAGCTTCTCATCACCTCATGCCTGGACTGTTTCTCTAACTATCTGATTGATCTCCATGCCTTAATTTTCTCAATCCTACAGTCAGCTACCAAACTGACCTTTTAACATTCATGTCTGACCAAATCACCTCTTCTGTTCAATAAATGCAGGTAGCTCCCTGTTACATCAAAGATCAAATAGAAAATTCTCTCTTTATATTTTAAAGTTCTTCATAACCTATCCCCTTCACGCTGTTCCAGGCTTTTTATACCTCATCCCCTTCTTCATATTCTGTGATCCAGTGACACTGAACTACTTGCTGTTGTTCTTAGGATACTTCATCTTCTGACTCTGGGAATTTTTAATGATCATAATGATCATTCCCCCATACCTGGAATAACCTCCCTCCTCACCTTCACCTTACTTCTCTGTCTTTCTTCAAGTGAGACATAAATACGTTTTCCATGTCCCCTCAACCTTAGTGCCTTCTCACTGATTTCCAATTTGTCCTGAATATATCTTGTTTGTACATAGTTGTTTGAATGTTTCCCCCATTTGACTGTCTTTTGGAAATCAGGGACTGATTTTCTTTTCTTTCTCTTTTTCTCTCTTTCTTTTTTTCTCTCTCCCTTCCTTCCTTCTTCCCTCCCTTCCTTCTTCCCTCCCTTCCTTCTTTCCTTCCTTCCTTCCTTCCTTCCTTCCTTCCTTCCTTCCTTCCTTCCTTCCTTCCTTCCTTCCTTCCTTCCTTCCTTCCTTCCTTCCTTCCTTTTTTCTTTTCCTTCTTCTTTTCCTTCTTCCTTCCTTGACTTTCTTTGTATCCCCAATGCTTAATATAGTGTCAGGCACACAGTAGGCACTTAATAAATGCTTCTCGACTTCTCTTGACATAAAAAGTATATTGAAGGAGACAGTCTTAACTGTGGGGATGGGGAAACCTCTTCATGTAGGAGTTTGAACCTGAGCTTAGATATAAAGGAAATAAAGGACTCTGAGAGGCAAAAACGGAAAGGAATCAAGAAGTAGAAGGAGGTATATTTAAGTTTGAAGTATAGATAAAGTCCATAACAATTAGAGCTATGGAAGAATGGAAATGGCTGACTTTTAAAGTAGTGAGATCCCCCTCAAAAGAGGGATTACCACTTAGGGGGTATGTTGTAGAAGGGATTCTTGAGTACAATGAAGACTTGAATGGCCATTGATATCCCTTCCAGCTCTGGATACAATGATTTTGAGTGCCTTACAGGGGATAGGTTTTACAAATTCCCAGAGATGGAAAACTGAGTATTAAGTTTTGGAAGCATCTTATCTAGAATGCAGAGTTCCCAAAGGGGATTAAAATGAGAAAGGAATGTGAATACTGGTAGGCACTAGTTGTGGAGGGCCTTATATGGCAAACTGACAAATTCAAATGTTATCATCCAGGAAGTAAGGAATCATTGAAGGTATTCAAGGAGTGGAGTAACATTGTCAGATCTCTGTTTTAGGAATATTAAATTTATGCCAGTATGGAAGATGAATTGCATGAAAAAGGGATTAGAAGTTAGGTGACCAATGATTGAGTTGTTGTAATTTGTCCAAGCCAAAGATAATGAGAGTAAAAGCAGAGATGTTGTGGGGGGTAGAATCTATAAGAGTTGCCAGCTATTTTGGTGGGTGAGTGTATAATCAGTAAGCAAGACAAGTGTGACAGGTAGTTTATAATCTGAATAACTTAAAGGATAATGGTCCTTTCAACAAAAAATAGGAAAGTTTGGGGAGGAGGTAAATTTATCCAGAAAGATGAGGAATTCTGTTTTGAACATGGTAAATTTGAAATGCCAATGGTAGAGAAAATAAATCAAAGGATTTAGAAGATTTGATTAAAAGATTTAGAAGCTTGAATGGACCTTGCAGGTCACCTATTCCACCACCTTATTTTACAGATGAAGAAATGTCTGCACAAATAGGTTGATTGACCTGCCCAAGGTCACACAGGTAATAGATAAAGAGATTAGATTTAGAGTTAGATAGATGGATGTGTGCATATGTACATATATACACACATGTGTGTGTATGTAGAAAGAGACAGAGACAGAGAGACAGAAACAGAAAGAGACAGAGGCTATCTGAATAGATATAATAATGGAACCCGTGGGAGCTAATGACTTTATCAAGATGGAAGAGAAAGTTCAGCACAGAGCCTTGAGAAGAACCTATATTAATTGGGTGGGAGATGGATGTTGGTTCAGAAAAGGAGACTGAATGGATAGTAACACAGGTGGGATGTAAGACATGAAGAGAACACAGGGAAAAAGAGAATATCCATGAGGAGAATGTGGACAACAACGTCAAGAAGTCAAGAAGGATGAGAATTGAAAAAGATCATTGAAGTTTCCAGTTAAGATGTATTAGAGAGCACAGTTTCAATAAAATGTTGGACTTAAAGATCAGATATCAAAGGGTCATTTCCATGTTATCATGCAACATTGTCATCATCTTCATTACTATCATCATTGCATTATGTAACTTCCATGAGAAATGTGTGCTTGATCTTTCTTTCCTTTCTACCTCCCTCTTCAGATTGCAAAAGGGTTGGGGACGTAGAAACATGGAGGTGGCAAGTGTATGCTTTTTTTTTGGCGGGGGTAGGGGGGTGTGAGGGTGGGCAATGAGGGTCATGTGACTTGCCCAGGGTCACACAGCTAGTAAGTGTCAAGTGTCTGAGGCTGGATTTGAACTCAGGTCCTCCTGAATCCAGGGTCAGTGCTTTATCCACTGTGCCACCTAGCTGCCCTGTTGGCAAGTGTAGAAAATGTTTATGCCCTAGCAATTTGACTGTGAATGGAACACTAGTTATAGGACAATAGTTTGAGGGAATAAAAGGATTAGCTTTAAAGTTCTTGTCTTATCTTTTAATGGATATAAGCATGCATGTTTTAAACTAATGGATAATGGTAGACTAATGATGAGGCAGAGAGAAGGAATGATTGAAACATGCTATTGGAAGAAAGGAAGAGGGATTGGGAATGATAGACATGGAATCAAAAACATGTTTAGAAGTTTTGTATTGGTGAGAACTGCCTCTTTCTCAAGAGATAGAAAAAGGGAATCAGTGAATAGAGGACAGTGTAGAGGGACTTTGAGGTATGCAATGTGAAAAGAGCAAGGTCACAGCAAATTGTCTTGATTTCTCAAGAAAGTAGGAGATGAGATCCTCTCTTGCAATACCTATCTAATATGTTCAAACTTTTGTTGAGCATTTAAGAGATTTCACAATTTGGTCCCAAATAGAACTTTCTAGATTCATTTTTCATAATTCTCTGTCTTGAGTCATCTTCCCTGACCAAATTGCATGTTTACCAAATGTGACCACTGTCTCTATGTCTTTGGGTTGTTTTTTTTTGTTTGTTTGTTTGTTTTTTGATGAGGCAATGGGGGTTAAGTGACTTGCCCAGGGTTACACAACTAATAAGTGTCAAGGGTCTGAGGCCGGATTTGAACTCAGGTCCTACTGACTCCAGGGCCAGTGCTCTTCCACTGTGCCACCTAGCTGCCCCTTTGTCTTTGTTTATATTAAGGATACAAAGAGGTGTAAAGAAATGATCCCTGACTCAAGGAATATTCAATATAGTTTGGATGACAAGAAATATATTGTTAAAAATAGGTGACAATCTGAGTACCACTAAGTAAGTACCAGATAACTGAAACAGGCACTAAGTTCAATAATAGCTCCTCAAAGAGTGAGCTCACTATATACTGGCTGGGGGACAACCAATGAGATGTCATAAATACAGTACCCAGATGGGAAATTGCAATATTATGACTAAGAATTGACACCTAATTTGATACATTTTGTGAAGGAATTCAACCCAGGGAAGAAAATCTAAAGAAAAAGCCATTCCATTGGGAATTTAAGTAAATCCATAAAAAACATCTTATGCTCAGTTAATGCCAGTGAATCCTGTTCTAGCAAACAATACATTTATACACATCTTCTCCCTGCCTAACATCCTGAGGTATACATGTGGACGTGTGCACACACATACAAACGTCAGATCTATTTATACGCAAACTCAAATTCTTCTATCTCAAACATGTTCACCTATAAGAAAAACCAAGACACAATTGCTTTCCATGTCAGAATGCAAATAAAAGTCATTTCCCATAACCTTTATTTACTTAGGCACCTAAGCAGATCCTAAAATAGACTGATCAATTGCCAAAAGGCAAGTGGTAATTTTTACTGGTGATCAAAAGACATGTTAAGTTTCCATAATTAGTAATTCTGTAATTTGAAAAGTTCTAATTCACCATATTATAGCAGATAAATACAAAGATATTATCCAGTAAAATTAAATGGTAAAAGTAAGCAAAAAAACTTAAACCTCCCCCCTTTTGGGGGGGGGGTGCAGGGCAATGGGGGTTAAGTGACTTGCTTGGGGTCACACAGCTAGTAAATGTCAAGTGTCCAAGGCTGGATTTGAACTCGGGTCCTCCTGAATCCAGGGCTAGTGCTTTATCCACTTGCACTACCTAGCTGCCCTAAAACCCTAATTTTTAAAAAATGAAAATCCATTTTCTTTTTGTAGAACTCTATTCTGCTCCTTTAGTTTATGATAAATATTGAAATGTTAATCTTTGCATAAACAATACTAAGGAACATTGCTACAAACAAAAATGAAGAGAAAGATGGATAATGATATTTATTAATTTTGTCAATAAACAATGAAGCATAGCCTTGTACTTTTATCATTGAAAATTTAAAAAAACCCTTGAAATTCTACCTTAATTTTATGTAATATTGAAGTTCAGCTTTTTTCCATTAAAAAAAGAGGCCAGTTAGTCAACTAGTATTTATTAAGTGCCTACTATGTGCCCGACATTGAGCTAAGTGGTTTAGATATAAAGAAAGGCAAAAAGATAGCCCCCTGCTCTCAAGAATCTCACAGTCTAATGGGGGAGACAGCAGGTAAATAACTGTGTAAAAATAATGGGTAATCTTAAAGGAAAGGCACTAAGATTAAAGATGAAGGAGAAAACCTTCTTATAGAAGATAGAACTTAAGCTGAGACCTCAAGGAAGTGAGGGTAGCTAGGAAGGAAAGTTGAAGAGGGAGAGAGAATTCCACATTTAAGGGACAGCTGGTGAAAATGTTCAATGTCAAGAGACAGAATATTTATGTGTGAAGAATAGCAAGGAGGTAAGTGTAGCTATTAAATTAAAATGTAAATATTTATTCATTAATATTTACTCAACAACAACTACATATTTAGGCCCAACCATTATATTTGATGTTAACATTTTTAAATCAAATTATAGAACTGAATATAATATAAGGAAATTTATTAAATACTACATATTTCAGACTCTAAATTTTAATAATTTATATTATGTTTCCTTCATTAGCATATCTCATTAATCTATTTGGTCTACCATTAGATTTTAAAAATAAGATAATAATGCATTTATATCATGCTTTAAGGTTTACAAAGTGCATTTCTTAAAACAACACCTTAAGGTAGGTAACACAAATATTTCCCCATTTCATAGATGAGGAAATTGAGTCACAGACAGTTTTAAGTAGTTCATCCATATTCAAACTGAGTTCTACTGATACCAAGACCAACACTCCTTTGACCACATAACATTTGATAAGTTGTACATTCCAATGAGATACATTAGCTCTATCACTATGGAATGAAAGGCAATTAACTGGCAACGGTTCTGTAGAGCCAGTTCCATTGTTAAAGAAAGAGCCAACTATGACAGCAACTCTATGGGGATTACCAGGATGCAAAGGCAGGGACACACCTGGGACATTTGAGCAGAAAAAGAGAATGATTGGGGGCAGCTAGGTGGCACAATGGATAAAGCACTATCTCTGGATTCAGGAGGACCTGAGTTCAAATCCAGCCTCAGACACTTGACACTTACTAGACACTTACACTTGACCCTGAGCGAGTCACTTAACCCTCATTATTCCACAAACAAAACAAAAACAAACAAAAAGAAAAAAAAAGGGTTGTAGATGCTGCTGTCTATGAATTATGTTTTCTATCTGTTGTCCTGTGTGGCATAATTAAAAAATTCTAAGAGACATAGTTTCTGGGTAAATTAATCATTTTAAAACAATAAAAAGATGGTCACTTGGCCCATTGGAGAAAGGACCAAGCCTAAAATCAAAAGACCTGGATTCAAGTAGAAGTTTCAACACGAACTTGGGAAAATCACTTACTTCTGAATCTCAATTTCTTCATCAGTAAAAAAAGAATAGTATTTGTATTTCATATTTTAGTCTACTGGACATTGGGATTGACTTTAAAAAAAAAAAGATTGAGATTGACAAATCCCTGGGGTAGCAACACCCTTACATGAAATGAGCACTTGGTTAACTGACTAAACCCTTTAGGCACATGAAGGCTCCCCCTTTCTCCCTTTCTCTCTCTCATCACTTCAAATATCATTACTATTTAAACAGTTTATCCTGGCAGGGGCATTGCCAAGTCTGGTGACCCCAAATACACATTATATAATGAATTCAAAGTTTTGAATAGCAATTCCTCTAGCCAAAGAAAACATGATTTTTTTCAACCTGGATTCACACAAACTCCTTGCAAGATTATAATGATACTTTCCATACATTAAAAACAAACCAACAAACTTTACAATGTAAAGCCTATAAAATACCATGTCTAATGAAAGGTCTTTGAAAGCTTATTGATTCTCCACTTTCCATTTGTAATTCTGCTTGGTTCGGACATCTTGGTCCACCCAGAAGCTGATCACCTGAAATCTCATCTTCATGCTAAGGGACTCATCTCTGGATAATCCATTCCCTTCCTAATCTCAACTCCATCAACCTTCTTTCTCCTTTCATTGGAGGTCTGGATGGTGGAAGACTAAATTCCTTCCAAAGCTTTTCTTCATGGAGAAATGAATTCTTCCCTGGTCCTACTGTGGGACTTCTCCAATGGACTTCACCATACCCCTGGCTTGTAGGAAGATCATTACTCAGAGAACTTCATCATCTTGTAAGAAATCATTAGCCTTTCTTTCCCCCCTTGTTACTACCCTCGGCCTTTTCTGACTGGAGGGTGAGGGGAGGTCATGTATTCCAAATCTCTATTTGAGGGACCTCAGCTCAGGCATCTCCTCATTTCTCACCTGGATGTACTACCTTAGGACTTCTCTGACTTCCCCATCATTCCTCTGAGTTGGTACCTTCTTCTCATCCTTGCCTCCTTTTCAGCTTCCTTCTGTGGGCTACCTTCATCCCATTAGATTGTAAGCTTCTTGAGGACAGGGTCTGTCTTTCTTTTCTGGGATTTGTATCCCCAGCACTTAGCACAGCTCTTGGCACAGAATAGGAACTTAGTAAATGTTTATTGATAATTATAGAGAGCTGGGATATGAACTTTCTAAATAACTTCAGGAAATATCATATCCTGCCCCACCCACTTCCATCTCTTCTTATGTATTGTCTTCCTCCATTAAGGGGAATTGGATAGACTGCTGGGCCTGGAATCAGGAAGACTCATCTTCCTGAGTTCAAATCTAGCCTCAGACACTTACTACCTATGTGACACTGGGAAAGTCACATCACTCTGTTTGCCTCAGTTCCTCATCTGTAAAATGAACTGGAGAAGGAAATGGCAAACTACTTCATCACCTTTGCCAAGAAAACCCCAAAAGGGAGCACAAAGAGTCATACTCCAGTGAAAGGAATGAAAAATAACTTCTCCCATTAGATTGTACATTTCCTCATTCTTAAATGTACACATTCCAGAGAAACAATTGGGCTTCAAGTATGAGCATATCCCCCCCACCCAACCCACACAGCCAGAGGTTGGTGAAGAAAGGTTGGGAGGAAAAGGAACAAGCATCTATTAAGTGGCTACTAAGAGCAAGTGGTCATGCTAAGTGTTATACAAATATTATCTTATTTGGTCTCACAGCTTGATGAGACCCTCTAGAGTTTGTGCTCTGCAGGCATAGTCTTGGAGAGCCCATTCTAAAATGTGGCATCAGTGGAGGACCCCTTTGGTGCTATAATTATATACGTAAAATGACTTTTGTTTCCAAACCCTTTCATATCTTTCCCATCTTCCCTCCCCCCACACACCTTTTTCAACCTCTTTTCCCATCATGCCTTTATTTATTTAGTTTCTTCAACAGCTTGGGTTTAACTGGTGGTATGTTTAAAAATTAATATTAAATCACTATATCAATTTAATATTAATATCCATTCAATATTAATTTTTACAATCATAGCAGGTTAACCCTAAGCAATTAAAAAAAAAGTGATAGGAAAATCAATGAGAAAACATTTCCTCAGAGTGGTGGTAAGGAGTAAGTGTGAAATAGGATATGGTGCTGTAGACAATGCTAATATTCTGAGCTTCCTTTGAATTTAGGGATTTCCCTCCCTGCAGAAGCTAGAGCTGGGATTGAATGGAATATGTATTACATGAAAGTAAAGCTTTTACATTTTATTACTTTTTTAGGTTAATCCAATTACAATGCTAACCAAAGTAATAACGATCCTTTTCACAGAGGCTATTAAGGTGGGGCCAAGATTGTGACTGGTGGACACAATTACCCCCTAGACTGACATCAGAACCCTTCTGTGGTTAATACCCACAGCGCCACCTCGTGGCTATAAACATACTCACACATATTTCCTAGTTGTTGAGTAGGAATGGACATTTATGGTTGGATTTGTTAATGATTAGCTGGAAGGGAAGGGAAGAAACAAGCCTTTTAGAACAGAGATTCTCAAACATTTTGGTCTCAGGACTCCACACAGAGCTTTCATTTATACGAATTATATCTAATTATATTTACTGTATCAGAAATAAAAACATCTTAGTATTATTAGGCAAATAGTTTTAAACTTGAACAACCCCTAAAAGGGTCTCAGGGTCTCACAGAAGTCCCCAGACCACACTTGGAGAACTAATATTTCAGAGTCTCTTATGGACAAAAACAAAATAGAAAACATTGAGTTAAAATACATACTTGTCCTATTTTTGCCTTACAAATGTCTTTCTAATAGCTCTCCTGTTTCAACCATTAAGGAATGTAATGGCTTCCTTCTCAAAAGGAAATATTTTACCAGATAAAAACCCCTTTATCAAATAATCTCTAGTTTTAATTTAATGCAATTATGTAATGAAACAAATACTATTTCAGAGATGTAATGATTATTAACATTTGTCTAAACTTTTCTTTTTTCCATAATAATAAAAACTTTTATTTAAAATTTTGAGTTCCAAATTCTATCCCACCTTCTCTCTGTCCCCTCCCCCTTCTCTGAGGTGGTAAGCTATCAGATATAGATTATACATGTGCAGTTTGTCTAAACCTTTAAAAATTAATCAAACTTAGTTTTATTTATCTGTCCTCTTTTATTTACTATTATAAATATATATGGTAGTCAGTCAACAAATGCTTGCTAAAAGATCAGTTGAAGAAAACGTCCAGATCACTTGGGTTTGGTGGGTTCTGTTCAGAACAAAACACATTATATATCATATTTTGAAATATGCTGATAGAAATTAACATTCTAAAAAGAAAGTGACTAAAATTAGTATAAATACTTGTTCTTAGAGGGAGGAGTGGGAGGGATTTAGTAGTAAATGTAGGTGATGTACACATAAAAAAGTCAACAAAATTATTTTAAAAGAACTTAATTGCCTGAAACTACTAATAATATAAAATGTATATATGTTTTTTATTTTATTTTATTTTTTTGCAGGGCAATGAGGGCTAAGTGACTTGCCCGGGGTCATGCAGCTAGTAAGTGTCAAGTGTCTGAGGCCGTATTTGAACTCAGGTCCTCCTGAATCCAGGGCCGGTGCTTTATCCACTGCGCCACCTAGCTGCCCTCTAAAATGTATATACATATAACAACTATGCATGTGTGTGTGAGAGAGAGTACACATATGTATTGACAGTTATTAAGACTTGGGAAAGACAGGCTGATCAGGTTCACAGTTCCTGGTAGCTCTTCATAGAGACTATGACTTCATAAACCTATGATACATGTAATTCTAATTTTTTTTAATTTTTAAAAATTTTATAGATTTACAGCTAGAAGGGACTTTCACTTTAATCTCGTTTACTAACCTTATTTTATGGATGCTGAAACTGAGGGCCAGACAATTAAATTACTCAAGGTTACAAAGATCATTCATCATCTACCTAGTCTTTGAATCAAAGTTTCCTGCTGTCTCCACTTCCTGATATTAGGTAAAACAAGACATTACTAAATAGAGAAAATTAATTAAAAGAGGAGACCTACAAAAACATAGAAACTAACATTACGTAAGAAAAAAGAAAATTTCACTTGAAGGCCTAAGCAAAAAAAGATGATAGAACAAGTGTCTGGCAAGACAAAGACAAACTTCCCAACTTTGTCTAGAGTCAGGGATGTCTAAGTCCTTTCTTTTATCCTAATCTATGCAATAACATAACAATTTAGAGCAGAGAAAAATTAGGGAGTCAGTAAATCAGCAATTAAAGTGATATCTAAAATGATATCCAATAATATATCAGGGTCAGCAAAAGTTGTTATAAAATTAAATGTTAAGTAAGTGAGAGCCTATCTCTTAAGAGCAGGAACTAGCTTTTACATGTATTTGTGTAACTATCCCATACTTATCACAGCAATATGTAGAGTTGTCCAACACGAAATGCCTAAATTTGAAGGAACCTCCCAGCTGGTCCCCAGGTTGGTGAACTTTGTGCAGCTAAGGATCAGATGTCACCAAGGATCATGACTTTTCCCTAGAGCTCCCCTCAGGGAAGCTAGGTGGTGCCATGGATAAAGCACTTGCCCTGGATTCACGAGGACCTGAGTTCAAATTCAGCCTCAGACACTTGACACAACTAGCTTTGTGACCCTGGGCAACTCACTTAACCCTCATTGCCCTGCAAAAAAAAAAATAAGTAAATAAAATAAAATGAAGGGACCTAGAGCTCCCCTCCCCAACTTGGCGCGCGCGCACACACACACACACACACACACACCAGTCTGTGTAGGTAATGACCAGAACAATCTCATTACTCATTTATACTCAGTACAATTTCACATATGGCTCAGGCTTTCAGAGTTATCTCCAGTTCCACATCCTATTTCATCCTTCCTTCCAACAATTGCTTTAATGAAGTGCCCTCTCATAGTACTGCCAGTCACTGCAAACATAGAGTTCTTTCCACCAGGGCCCCAGAACTAGCGTTTAGTTCCAATTTGTACCTGCTTTCTTCAAAATCACTCAAACTTTAACTTTTAGATGCATTGGATAGCCTGTAGACCCAGAGTCAAGAAAACCTGAGTTCAAATCCAGCCTTAGCTATTAGCTGTGTGACTCTAGGCAAATCACTCAACCTCTGTCTTTCTCAGTTTTCTTATCTATAAAATGGGGATAATAACAACACCTACCTCCCAGGGTTGCTGTGAGGACCAAATGAGATAATAATTGTAAAGTGTCTTATCCATGACAAGTGCTATCTAAATGTTGATTTTCATCATCATCATTCTATTCTGCTCATAGAAATTCCCTGAATTAACTTTGATGTTTTGAAAGCTCCATACTTTCATTAGTGTAGACATTTTCTCTCCTGCCACAGATTAAAATTCCTGCACACTTCGTCATTCTGTGTTATTCTTGTTCATGGTTTTCCCATAAATTCTTCTTAGAGGATCTTTGAAGAATCACTCAATGTGCTGGAAGCCATTCAATGTGCCCTGTAAACACTGAGGATACTATATAAACGTGAGTTGTTGTTGTTTTGTGATATTTCTCTTATTCTTTTAACACTGTGAGGATGCCATTGGGTTATACGTTTAGAGACAGAAGGGACTTGCAGGGCATTTCATTCAACTCCCATTTTAGAGATGAGAAAACTAGGTTCAGAGAGATTGTAACTGACCCAAATTTATACCTTTAGTAAGGTGGAATTCAAGGTCACCCCCCCATTACAAATACCGTGTTCTTCCCACTGAACAATGGAGACAGGACACAAGATTGTCAACAATTATTATTTCTCAATAGCATCATGTGATTTTATACCATTTTTTCAGCTCAAGTAATTCTTGGAAACTAAAATAATACGTCTTTGCCATGCCAGTTGACATATCTTATTGTTTCTACCTCTAAAGCATTTCTCATATACATCCTTTGTTCTCCATTCAGAAGCCACCACCACAACTTCATTACTTTTCACCAAAACTATTGCAGTATCCTTCTGATTGGTGTCCTCATTTCAACTTCCTTCCCACTCTAACCCCTCCTCCCACCAAATTGCCAAAACATTTTTCCTAAGCCATAGATCTGACCATGTTAATACTCTCCCACTTAATAAATTGCAGTAATTCTCTGTTACCTCCTTTATCAAATATAAAGACATCAGTTTGGCATTTAAAGATCTTTATGATCTGTTCCCAGCCTATATTTCCAGTTTTATTATACATTGCTTACCTCTCTGCACAGCCATAATGGCCAATTTGCCTGTTCCTCACAAAGGAGACTCCATCTTCCATCTCCTTGCCTTTGTACTGGTTATCTCTCTTGCCTAGAATGATCTCTCTCTTCATTTCTATTCTTAGAATCCCTAGTCTCCCACAAGACATCTTAAGAACCATCTTTAGCAGAAGGTCTGCCATCCTATCAGCTGCTACTTTCCTTTTAAGGTTATTGTTCATCTACTCTAAACAGCTTTTTTGTGGATCTGATTTCTATACATGTTATCTCCCTCTTTAGAATCTAAGCTCCTTGGGGGTGAGGTTTTTTTTTCTTCCTTTATACACCAAATACTTAGAATGTTTCCTGGAACATGGTAAATAACTGTTTGTTGATTAATTACTATTTTCAGTATTCTGAAATCACTGTATTATATGATTGTTATATACTGTCACTGGAGAGGATTGATATTAAAAAGATGAATTTAGATACATACGATATTTGGGATTAGTAAAAGTACTATAATATTTCCTAGATACATTCAGCCTAATCTCTTCCTGATTCTTAATTCTGATCTAAGCATCTGTTGTGACTGTCCAAGTTATCCATATTTAGAGACTACTTTGATGGGCTATCTGTCCACTTGCATGTTTTAACTTAGGTAATGCTTCATTTTACACCAACTTTCCCTCCATTAGGGACACTTATGATATATATTATTGTGGACTTCATTCATTGGGAAGGTTGGTAAGGCTTTGAAATGCTCTAAGGCTCTACACAATTAGTATTATGTCAACTCTGAATGAGAGCATTTGAAGGATCTGACTTTCAAAGGGAAACCCATTTCTTTTGATCTTTACCAGGACATTCTCCATGATTCAAGTGAACACCTTTAGCAAACATATAAATTCCTGTTTAATACCAAGCTTAATGTCAATCCTTACAAGGTCACTGACCAAAGCAATCTTTGTAGTGGATCCTAGAAGAAAGGTTTGAGTAAGTATGATGTACTGGTGACAAACACTTTGTCTGAGGAGGGCTGTCAAGGTTGAATTTTGTTCTGTGGAGTCAAGTGTCTTCTTGAGATCATAACAAACAGAAACAGAGCAGGATCTAATGTTTTCTACATGGCTAAGCCAGCCACGTGACTATACAGATGTAGTCCACCCTAGCAAATCCTCTATAAACGCCTGTTCCCTTCATATATTTGCAGATGCCCTTGACAAATACAGACATCATTCTTATAAACATTTTAAAGAACTCACAAAACAAATGTGTCAGTAGTAGTTTGTTTTGGTCACTGTTTTGTTTGTTTGGTTGGGTTTTTTGTTTGTTTTTTTAAGAAACCATTTTCTTTTCTAGTCTTTATAGGTCTTCCCCCACTTTAAGATATTTTGAGATTAAATCCGTGGATGCTTTTAAAAATGCAACACCCTGAGAAAGGAATTAATTTGTATTTACTTGATCAGGGTCCATTCAGATTCCCAATTTCATCTCAAATGCTACTGCCACTTCTCCAAACTAGGTACTGACTTGGTGGAATCCAAATATTATGTGTTCACTATGGTTAGTAATGAGAACAGATTTTTGTAAGATATTGGAAGATCAAATAAAATTTGGATTTATTATTCTTCCATTGTCATCAACAAATGTTCTTGAGAAAACATAAATTAGCTGCATTTCATATCAATCTTTCTATTACTTTTTTTCTCCTCTACTTCTTTGTTCTGTTTTTTTTTGTCAGTGATTGCTTAAAATCTTTCTTGTGCTCCTGTGCATTGTTTTGCAAATGAACTTGTACTCTGAAAGTTGTCACCCTTATCTGTCATATGTTCTTTAGCAAAGAGAATAAGAGATTGACAGGCAAGGTGATTTCTGGGTTCTTTTTGCCTTTTCTGTGTTGTGACTATTTGGTACTAGTTAACCATCTCTAGGAAAATATAGCAGTCAATAATTTTCATTTCTCATTTTTCAGAGTTGACAACTTGTTTTAACAGGTTGAGTTAGAGCTGATGTAATTACTGCTGCTGTTGTTTTTTATTTATTTTTCTGTTTGTTAATTATCCTTTATAGAGGCCAGGCATGGAGTTGCATACCTGTAATCCCTTGACCAAGGTAGCCGAGACTAGTGGATCATTTGAGGTTTGTACTTATGAATTACAGTGGGCTAAGCTGAGAGGTTGTCTTCCTTAAGTCTGGTACCAATACAGTGAGCCCCCCTGCTCCCCAGGAGCCACCAAGCCACTGAAAGGAGGTGAACTGGCCCAGATCAGAAGCTGAGAAGATCAAAGCTACTGTGATGAGATAGGACAGTCTCAAAAATAATTTGTGTATAAATGAATACGTGTATATATACAAATATACATATATATATATATATATATATATGTATATATGTGTTCATTTCCCTTAGATTTCATTATAATGTAAGGGCACTGAGAACAAAGACTATTTTCATTTTTGTTTTTGTATGCCTAACACCTAGCAAAGTAAGTGGAATATAGTAGGAACTGAATAAATGCTGGTTGAATTAAATGGACTTGAATTTCTTCTAGATTGGTATTAATTTGACCTTGACATAGATATTCTGAAATGTCCACTTATAGTGAGAACTGTTTGTACTATGACCGGATCCCACTGCATACTTCTTGTTTTGTCGTTCAAATTTTTTTTTGGGGGGGGGCTTTAAAAAAATTGTGCTGTTTGGGCAATTTAAAACTTTCTGATTCTTTTTGAATAAATTAACTGTAATGTAATAATGCCAATGGAATTCTAGTTTCATTGCTAGCACATCTTACCAATTTGAAAAGAATATGGGCCTGCGGGGGGCAGCTAGATGGCACAGTGGATAAAGCACCGGCCCTGGATTCAGGAGTACTTGAGTTCAAATGCAGCCTCAGACACATAACACTTGCTAGCTGTGTGACCCTGGGCAAGTCACTTAACCCCAGTTGCCTCACAAAAAAAAAAAAAAAGAATATGGGCCTGTGAAGATCAGTCTAGCTAAGTATGGACATACCAGTTGTTAGAAGTATGGCTATCAGTTCATAAATTAATTTCCTATGCTCTTGGAACAGAGAGTCCTTTTAGTATTGCAGATACTCCCTACCTGGTTTCAACCTGAATGACCATGACGATACCTGAAGAGTATTATTATCAAATCATTATCAAATATTATCTTATTTGATTAAGTGAATTCATAAAATTGCAAAATCTCAGAAACTTCAATTTCCATATAAACTAATCTGTAATTTGAAGTCCATTAAAAATCCCCACTCATGTCTTCATGATGTGTTGATTGCCTATTCTTGTCCATCTTGTGCATATGAAATTGATTTTCTATTCTGACTTTTAAGATTTTATATTTATCTCTAATAACTCTCATCCTACTGGATTTTGACCATTGTTTCAGTCTAATTGAAACTTACAAGGTAAGACTGATTATTGAATATGAAGAGTGTGGGGTAGTTGAAAGAAAACTGAACTTGGAATCAAGAGGCCCTGTGTTTAAATAATGACTTTTTACCTATTACCAATGTGACCTTCACATATAACAATGTGAACAAGTCATTAATGTGCTTAGATTCCAGTTTTCTCTTTTATAGAATGAGAGGGTGGGATCAGATGACTTTTAAGGTCCCTTCTAACTCTAAACCTCTAAATCTAACCTACAAACTCAAAGAGATTTTTTTAAAAATTGTCAACCTATACTTTGAGAAAGTACAAATAACACAAAAATAATGAAATGAGGAAGCATAACTGGACCACACCAAGAAACCTATGGTCATGGCGCAAACATTTTTAAAACACTGAAGGATTAATTTTTATATTTCATAAAAGGAAAAGATGCCAAACAAATCATGGGGAGGGAGGGGAATCACACAGAGAGCTGAAAAAATATCAGAAACTATTAAACCAAATGCCTACTTCTTCATCTCTTTAAACTTTTTCCAGTTGAAAAAGATGAGGGTTTTTTTCTTTGTTTATTTCAAGGACTCTGAAGGCCACAATTTGAAAAAAAACAATTATAATTGTGGGTCATCCAAAGAGCAATGAAGAAACACAAGGAAGGCTGGAGTAGGTAAAAGTCATCATCAAAGCAATGTTTAACCTTAAAAGTAGGTAGGCTAGGGCAGCTAGGTGGCACAGTAGATAAAGCACTGGCCTTGGATTCAGGAGGACCTGAGTTCAAATCCAACCTCAGACACTTGACTAGCCATGTGACCCTGGGCAAGTCAGTTAACCCTCATTGCCCCAGCAAAAAACAAAAACAAAACCCGTGTTTAAAAGTGGGTAGGCTGCTTATGTAATAAGAGCAAGGGATAGTGGATACTGGGGTTTCGCACTGAAACCCATAAATTGCTTAAAGTCCTGGTTTCCAACTTGTGGGCCAAGGTCCTCAGGGAAGGGGAGGCAAGGAAGAATTATTGTAAAGAATCATCAAATCTATATTGCACCAATTATTTGTGGTGTTATATCTATATATATCTATATATATATATCTATTTTTTTTTAGTGAGGCAATTGGGGTTAAGTGACTTGCCCAGGGTCACACAGCTAGTAAGTGTTAAGTGTCTGAGGCCAGATTTGAACTCAGGTACTCCTGACTCCAGGGCTGGTGCTCTATCCACTGTGCCACCTAGCTGCCCCTATATATTTTTTTTCAATCAATAGATAGTAAAAGTACAACTACTATCATGTTGGGGGAAGGGTCTGAAAAAAATGATTGATATTAAAGGGAGTTGTATTATTCACCAAGTCTGGTAGTCACCGACTGAGAGGAAGTCAGCAAATTGGGTAGATCATCTATGGATAATTTATGGTAGGACATAGGACACACAGGATTAAAAGGTAGGCATGGGATAAGTACTCCCTCCAGCAGCCTTTCCTTGCTGGAGGAAGTACTTATTATCAATGAGATCATGTATTCATTGAAGTGTTGGTATCTCCTCAATACAAACATTAGTAAGTCTTAAACTCATTTATATTCAAATTACTTCAGTCTGGTTAGACTGGGATTATTAATATGCTTGTAATTGTAAAAGTCTTTTTTTTTTAATATTGGGGTTGTTTCATACAGGTATACAATAAGTATTAATGGAATGAATGAATGAACTAACCATTCAACAAATCAATTAATTTTATCTACTATGAAAAAGTTGGGGTCCTTAAATATTAAGAGATTCTAAAAGAGTGATTTAATGGAGGGGGTAAAGGAAAAATAGAAAGAAAAAACAAACCCTTCCCTTTCTTATATTCTCAGCAGCTCTGCAGGCAAGAACTTAAATAGAGAAGGTATAATTGAATATCATGCACCAAAGAGTAGACTGAACTTACCACCAGATACTTGATTTTATTTATCCAATGGCAAATAGTAGGGAAAAAGACTAGGAAATAGAAGTCCCCCTAAAAACTATTTACTGATCATTGACCTTTAGTTTTCTAGACAAATTGGAAATAGATACATGAAAAATTGTCTTACACTAGCAGTATCAAAATTCAAATAAGGGGGCAGCTAGATGGTGCAGTGGATAAAGCACCCGCCCTGGATTCAGGAGGACCTGAGTTCAAGTTTGGCCTCAGACATTTGACACTGGCTAGCTGTGTGACCCTGGGCAAGTCACTTAACCCTCATTGCCCTGCCCCCCCAAAAATTCACATAAAAATGGAGTCCATAAGGTTTATACATAAGGATGCCTGTAGGCTGCATGCTGACCTAGAAAAACACATATTATCTGTTTTATTGCCTTTTATTTATTTTGTTAAATATCACCATTACATTTTAATCTGGGTCAAACTACCTGGGAGTGTTGTGGGCTACATGAAGCCTATGGACCATGTCTTTAATCCCACTATTTTAGATTATGCCTACAAAGCAAGTTGGTTTGTGGGAAAATTACTAGTTTCATTCAACTAGCACCACTAATACCAAAAAAATTAAACACCCATTAATTAAATGCCTACCATGTGAAGAACATTGATCTAGCTATTGGGGAGACTCAGAAAAGACAGTGTTCCTGCTTTCATGGAGTTTAGAGCCTAGTAGATGGATGACATAAACATATCTAATGGTAATAAATATTATGAGTACATCTGAGATTTGTAAAATGTAGAACTAATGAGGTACATGGATGAACATTGTTACCACTGGAGAGAATCAGGGAAAAGCTTCATTGGCTACTGTAAAATTTAGGTTGTAATGAAAATTACTCCTTGAACATTGTGGGTAAATTCATGCAGTTATGAAATTCTAACTATTGTTTTCTTCTCTTCTTTAAGCAGTTTTGTGTCTCTAAATTTAAAAATCAGCCAAGACTTCTGAAACACAATTTTAAAAATTCTACTGCATAGAAAAGTATGTAAAATCCATGCATTCTCTAACTATTCTATTTGAACTTCATAAATCCATTAGAATTGCACCTGACAAAGCAATTACTCTAGGCATCAGCTAATTTGCTAGGCTTCCTTTTCCAAGGGTATGTGGTTCTACTTCAGACAACCAATTTCCATAGCAAATAAGGAAGATTTAGTCTCTTCTTCCCTTGTTATACACTAGCTAATTTAAGAGTACTATTATCATATAACTATTATAGCTACTAGCCAACTAGCACCTTCAAGACATGGCAAAGACACCTATAACTAAGAATTTTTATAACTGAGGCAAGAGGCAGGAAAGGTGTCCTGAACTGTTTGGGATTAGTGGAAAGAGAGATTCTTGAACATCACCTTGAAGGAAGAAGAGAGGTTAGAAAGAGCTCACAACTATGATCATCTGGTAGCTTTAAATCCAGTAAAAAATATTTTTAAAGGGGGGGGAGGGGAAGAGGGGGAAGGAATAGGGCAGTGAGTGAACCTTACTATCATTAGAATTGGCTCAAAGAGGGAATAACATACATAATCAAGTGGGTATGGTAATATATTTTTACCTTGTGAAAAAGTGGATGGGGAAGGAGATAACGTGGGGAGGGAGAAGAGGTTAAGGAGGGAAGGGAAGTTTGGGGGAGGGAGTTGTAAAAAGCAAAACACTTTTGATGAAGGTGAAGATGTTCTGGATAACAGCACATGTATGACATATATTAAATTGCTTGATTTCATAGGGAGAATTGAGGAGGGAGGGAGGAAGAAAAATTTAAGAAAACAGAATTAGCTCAAAGACCCTAACCTCATCAGAGTGGGCTCAAGGAGGGAATAACATACACACCCAATTGGGAGGAGTAATCTATTTAACCCTACATGAAAGTAGGAGGGGAAGAGGATAAAGAGAGATGGGTGAATGAAGGGAGTGTAGAACAGGGAAGGGGACAGTCAGTAGTAAAACACTTTTGAGGAGGAATAGGACAAAATAAGATAGACAATAGAGTAAATATCATGTGAGGGAAATAGTTTTTTGTTTGTTTGTTTTTTTGGCGGCACAATGGGAGTTAAGTGACTTGCCCAGGGTCACACAGCTAGTAAGCGTCAAGTGTCTGAGGCCAGATTTGAACTCAGGTACTCCTGAATCCAGGGCCGGTGCTTAATCCACTTCGCCACCTAGCTGCCCCCAGAGGGAAATAGTTAATTATGATTAACTACAATGGCAAAACGTATGGTACCTACTCTTCTAGGCTACTGTGAAGAAAATTCTTTATCAAGTTTAAGGTACTATATAAAAGTTATGAACAGGAAGCTAACAGAAAAACCTGGAAAGACCCACATGAACTGAGGCAGAGAGAAATGTACTATATACAAAATAACAGCAATAGTGTAAAATGATCTGCTGGGAAGCACGTGGTTGTTTTCTTTTTTTTTTTCCTTTTTTTGTGAGGCAATTGGGGTTAAGTGACTTGCCCAGGGTCACATAGCTAGTAAGTGTCAAGTGTCTGAGGCTGGATTTGAACTCAGGTACTCCTGAATCCAGGGCCAGTGCTCTATCCACTGCACCCCCTAGTTGCCCCTGCACATGGTTATTTTCAGCAAGACAATGATCCAATATAACTCTGAAGGACTTATGAAAATTGCAGAATGCATATGGAGAAAGAACTGATGGTATCTGAAAACAGACTGAAACAAAATTTTTTTGGAAAACTCCTTAATCTGAAGTCTTGTTTTTATCTGTTTTCTCTCACAGCTTAGATAATGTAGAGATGTTTTCCATGACTACTCATGTATGACTTACATTGAATTGCTTGAGTTCTTGGGGTGGGGGGTGGGAAGGGAGGGAGGAAGAGAAGTTGGAACACAAGAGTTTTTTTAAAAATTGATGTCAAAATTTGCTTTTACATGTAATTTGGAAAATAAAATTCTAAACAATGAAAAAAATTTTTTTTTAATTTCTTAAGTACTTGCCATGCATAAGACACTTTCCTAGGTACCAAGGACATAAAAACATAAGGAAAAATTATCCTTTCTCTCCAAAAGCTTACAATTCTCTGTGAAGGTATAGGGTGAGGTGAATATAACACGAAGACAGGGAGTTGCATATGATATTAAAGAAAGGGGAGAATACTATAGCAACTAAGAGGATAAGAAAGGTTTCCCATAGCTAGTAAGCTAGTTATGAAAAGTAAGCTATGAATTCTATGTACTAAGGAGGTGAGGAATAATAAGAATGAGAATAAAAATAATAACATTTAAGGGGGCAGCTAGGTGGCACAGTGGATAGAGCACTGGCCCTGGATTCAGGAGGACCTGCTTTCAAATCTGGCCTCAGACACTTGACATTTACTAGCTGTGTGACCCTGGGCAAGTCACTTAACCCCCCACTGCCTGGCAAAAACAAAACCAAACCACTTATATAGCACTTACTATGCTAAGCACTTTACAATTTGTATCTCATCTGATCCTCACAACAACCTTGAGGGGTAGGTGCTGTTACTATCCCCATTTTACAGATGAGGAAACTGAGGCAGAAAATACTGAGGTCAGTGAACAAGGAAACCATTTTGACAGGAATTTATAGTGTGTGATTATGAAATCATTTGGGAAAGATAGATTGAGGCCAGAATGTGAAGGGCTTTAAATGCTAAATGGAGAAATCCATATTTTAGCTTAGAGGCGATAGAGAAATCTGGAAACATTTTTGAGCAAAAATATTCTATGGGCTGACATGCTTTAGGAAAACCAGTTTGCTAAGTTATGTGTAGGATAAATGGGTGATAGGAGACACTAGAAGCTGGGAGTCTAATTACTAGGCTACTGCATTAGGTCAGACAAAAGTGATAAAGGGCTGAATCAGAGTTGCTGCTTTGTTAGTGTGATAAATACAACTGATTTTGTGAAGATAAAATTGATAAGACCTGGCAGTTGCCTGAATAGGGCTGGTGAAAGAGAGGGAAGTGTTGAGCGACACTCAGAAGCTTGAACTTGAGTCACTGGAAGGATGGTGGTCCCCTCAACTTGAGGAGGGAAGTATGGAGGTGGGGTTGGTCAAACTGTGATAAAGTGAATTTCCAACAAAAGAAACTGAATGACCAGACAGGTAGCAAAAGAACCCAGATGGAGCAATGTCACAAAAGCTGAGGGAAGAGAATACCTAGGAGGAAGTTGTCAAAAATTACATAGAGGTTAAGAAGGATGGAGATTGAGAAAGGACTACTGGATTTTTTTTTCTTTTTCTTTTCTTACTAGAACTGTGGTGAGGAGAACGACCAATGATTCCTTCAGACAATGAAAATCAGGACTTGCTCTGCCACCTGTTGTTTCCCCTGATTTGCCTGGAGGCTGAGAGCTATAGGGATTTGCCTCTGAAACAGGGCTTAAACCATAGTTTTCCTGACTCAGAGGTTGGTTCTATATCCACTGTACTATTTTACCTCTCACAGAATATAGAACATCACTAATCTTGGTCAAAATATCAAGAAAAATTGATATATTGTTGTCTAACCTTCCAAATAAATTTTAAAAAGTGAATTTTACTAGTTTTTTTTCATACAATTACTTTCTCATCAATTTAACATGGTGCTATTGGAAATATTCTCATCTATATCTATCTGATCACCTAATACAAATATGATTAGTGTTTTAGAAATACTGATAGGAGGAGGGATTTGTCATATTTTTTTTCTTTCTGAGAACCAAAAAGCCTCCATATGTTTATATTTAATCTTCAGAAACAATACAAATTGTTTTCATACTTGTTACTATAGTCTTTTTCTACAAAATATGAATGTGTCATATTGGATGGTTGTTAATTTCAAAATATTACATTAAAATGTTTGAAAACATTCTGGGGCAGCTAGGTGTCGCAGTGGATAGAGCACTGGCCCTGGAGTCAGGAGTACCTGAGTTCAAATCCGGCCTCAGACACTTATACTTACTAGCTGTGGTGACCCTGGGCAAGTCACTTAAACCCCAATTGCCTCGCTAAAAAAAGAAAAGAAAAGAAAAGAAAACATTCCTAAACTTGATCCTGCTATCACAAGAGGGAAACTTGTAAATTTTAAAGCCAATTAATTATACTCCAAGCACTATTACTTTTGTGGCAACTTTTCAGTAAGCCAACTTTGCACATAGATTTAAAATATATAATTCAATTTATGAAAGAATGTCAGGCCCTTATGATATTTTTTCTTTTTAATGTGTAGTGAAAATGAAATGACCAATTCTGAGTTCAGGGAAGGAAGCCTTTACAAATCTTTGATTGCTGAATAGTTCCAGGGAGCAACCATAAGCTTTTTTTATATATATTACTTCATTGTCTATAGACTTCTTTAAAAATGTAGTTTCCATGATTATCTCTCTCTCCTTTTTTTTTTTTTTTTGGTGAGGCAATTGGGGTTAAGTGACTTACCCAGGGTCACACAGTCTAGTAAGTGTCAAGTGTCTGAGGCTGCATTTGAACTCAGGTCCTCCTGACTCCAGAGCCAGGCTCTATCCACTGCACCACCTAGCTGCCCCAACCATAATCTTTTTAACTCTTGTGCTAGTGAACCAAGGTCTCCTTACATGGATATCCCTTTGTTTTGAGGTCAGAATTTCCCATCCTGAATCCCAGAAAGTCTTGCTACTGGTCAACCCAAATTCACCCTTGTAAGACTACTTGCAATGTTTGAAAGGAAGCTTTATTTACACATGGAGAAATAGAAACGCCCACAGTTGGCCTACTAAGACCTCAAATCTACACAATGCCTAAGGAAAACACAATCTCCATTGCCATTGGACTAACTAAATTCTACTTAGGGTTTTTTTTTCAATGTCTCTCTAAGACCTCAGAGCTCACCTCAGAGCTGTTTCCACATTAGGTCCTGTCTCTGCCACACTTCTCAGCTTCCTCTAGCCTTTTGTGAAGCCAAAAACTTCTCTGCTGTTATCTTCATCTTCTTCCCTCTTTGAAAACCCCTCTTGATCAGATGTTAAAAGCATATTTCTCATTGTTTTCTTTCCTGGGTCATTCTGCCCTTGGGACCTCTCTCTGGTTTTCTTTCCTTCAAGAAAAAACCTTAAGGAACTACCTCTTCATCTCTAACGGCCTATACTTTGTAAGATGGTGTCTCCTAGGGTCCCTAGCACCCAGCCCAATGACTTGAACTTAAGAATGCTGGATCTTTTTCTTGAGTACATAAGACCATTGGCTCAATGGTTATTCTAATTCAGAAACAATAATTATATTTGAAACAAAAAGATACAAATGAAAACTAAGTGGGATGTTTACTGATGTAATTTTTGGATGCCTTTTTCTCCTAGGAGTCAAAGAGACTTTACCAATTTCAAAAATAACACAAATAACAAACACACTACAATTTTTCCCAAACAAACTCAATTTTCATAACTCCCCTTCTTTTAACTACTAGTCCATAAATTATGTATATGTACATATATGTGTTTGTTGTATATCTATCTATATATCTATATATATATATATCTCTCTATATATATCCTGTCTCTTTATGAAACTCCTATACAATGAAAAAATGTTGAATGTAATGGTCAAGTGACATCACCTATAGGCACTGAAACAACAGTCTTCATAAGGAATCAGAAACATTCTTCATAAACTGTTTTGACATTCAAGAATCTAGTGATTAAACTCAAGAAATTGTATCAGTCAGAGCTTTCAGAAGAGTCTAGATGTCATGTTAAAGAAACAGAGCAATATAGAGAACAGTCCTTCTTAGAGTCAGGAAGACCCTGAGTTCACATCTTGTCTCAGACATTTACTGGCTATAGATCCCAGCAAGTCCCTAACCTGTTTGCCTCAGTTTCCTCATCTGTAAAATGGGGAAAATAATAGCAAGAATACATTCTAGGGTTGATGTGAGGAGGGAGGGAAATAAAGAACAAGCATTTATATAGTCCCTACTATGTTCCGGGCACTGTGCTAGGCAGTTTTTACAAAGATTTCATTTGATCCTCACAAAAATCCTTCAAGATAAGTGCTACCATTATCAAATGAGTTTAAAAAATGCTTAGCTCAGTGCCTGAAATATAGTAAGTAACTTTCTAAATGTCAGTTATTACTGTTGTTATCATCATCATCGTCGTCGTCGTTGTCACTTAGTTAAAGGCACCATCACCATTCCCCTTCTATACTAGTACTTCCCATAGTGACTCCTCCAGCCTTCAAAACACCATATTCAGTTTTTGCTTTTAACTTCTATGAAAGATATAATTCCCAATTTCACCACTAACTTTCCCCTGTGCAAGGATTCTTTGATGTGATTCAATCTATTGACACTTTTAATCTCTGTGGAGTCAAATATAACCAGAAGGATGACAGTGAGAAAAGAACGATGTCATGAAAACATCAGCATTTCTGCAGATGGCCTTGACCGAAAGGGATTACAAGGATTGTAAACTTGGGACAGGTTTTACATAAGACTAATTACTCTTTAACACACTTGGGAAGCTTAGTACTGTTTTCCAAAACACATGGACATTTCCTTAGAATTAATGCTTAGCATTTAGCTGGAACAACCCTTTCCAAGACTATAAATTGCCCAGGATTTAGTTGTGAGGGATACAAAAGGCTTGGGTAAAATGTGGATAGGATAGGATTGGAGGGGCTTAGGAGGTAGGCAAAAAAATTTTAAACAGGAAGGCTGACTAGAGGCCAGGAGAAGGTAATGACAAGTATGCCCAATATATAAAAAGTTGAAATTGGCTGGAGTGGATTATTTTGGTGAGGGGATGTAGGATTAATGAAGACTAGAGACAGAGAAAAATAAAGAGAAACAAATACAAAGAGACAGAAAGAAGAGAAAAAAGAAAGACAGAAATACAGAGAAAGAGAAAACTAGTAAACTTAAAGATAGGCTAACAGTATCTGTGGGAAAATGTGATAAAGGTCTGAAACCGGGTTATGCTAATGCCAACAGGAAGAAAGGCATCCACAAAGATGACTGAAGTTTGGACTGCATGGCTAGAAGAAAAGTAGTTAATGTTTCTGAGAAAGAAATATATTTTTACTATCTTCAGACAAAAATGATCAAACCAAGTTTTAGCTTCCATCTTTTCTTGCATCAGGATTCCCCTTTCTAAAGTTCCCTAGAAGGAACATTTTAGATGTAATAAATGAATGTAGAAAAGATTTAGGCCTAGATGCCAGCCAGAGAAAGCATAAAATAAATATTCAGTGTTTCTGACATAATAATTTGGAGATTTTGGACTCATACATTTTAGTTAAAATGTACTAGAGATTTAGTGTTTATTATGTGGCAGCTTCTCCAGTAACACATTAAACTGGTTTTCCAAAGGCAAGGATGCTACAAATTTTTACAGAAAACCATGTATTATAAGATAACAATTTTTTCCCCCTACCAAAGTTAGATTGTGGTAAGGATAGGGCCTTACTCCATAAGTATGTCCCTCCCCGACTACCCCCAAGCAACCTAGAATTTAAATAGCTTGTTTCTCCCAAATGAAAGACTTAACTAAAATAAGCAGTATGAACAATCTCCAACTGTGAACTAATTAAAGACAATTCCCTTTCATGTTTTTTTCACTAAATGTCATTTGTGATTTTATTTTGCTTTCCTTGAGTTTGCCCTATTTTATATGCCTCTGCTTTCTAAGATTTATTCTTAAATGACAAGGGATTGTATGAAAAATTACTGAAAAGTTGGGCAGGCAAATTATGAGAAAAAAAGGTGGGCAATGTGTTTTTTAAATTATTTGCACGACTAACATCTAATTGAAAAAATCTTATCTTAGATTTAAAAATATACAAAGTAAACACTACAAGTGTCATTACTTTTTGTTATGCTGCCTAAACTATTTTCAAATTGCACAGGAATTATGAAAAAATACAATAGTCATGTAGTGAACCAATTTACCTCAAGCGAATGTCATTAGGTGTTCTCTGCTGCATATAGGCCCCAAATGCCAGTTATTCCTATACTATGAAGTAAAAGCCAAGTCACTACAATGCACTCTCCTAAAGCATTAAAGGGATATTCTCCACTGGTATCTACCTTCGCCTGGCTCCTTGGACACCCAAGTTCAATATGAGGCATCCCTTTCCCCAAGGGGAAATATTGGGCAGGTAAATTATAAGAACAAGATTGGAAGCTACTATTTCTTTAACCATTTATACAGTTAAAATCTAATTGAATATTGATGAGTGTATCACTAGGCCCAGATGTACCCCATCTCAAGGAACTGAAAGAAATGGCAGATGTGATTGCTGAGCCATTGTCAGTGATGGAGAACTAGACAGGTATTTATTTTTTGTTTGTTTGTTTTGTTTTTGTTTGTGTTTTTTTTGTTGTTTGTTTGTTTGTTTGTTTTTGTGTGTGAGGCATTTGGGGTTAAGTGACTTGCCCAGGGTCACACAGCTAGTAAGTGTTAAGTGTATGAAGCCGGATTTGAACTCAGGTCCTCCTGACTCCAGGGCTGGTGCTCTATCCACTGTACCACCTAGCTGCCCTAGACAGGTATTTTAGAGAAGGGTAACTGTTGGTCTTACTTTTTCAAAAAAGGTAAAGAGAATGAAATCTCCTAGTTATAAGACTAGTGAGTTTGACCTCAATTGCTGGCAACATTCCACAGCATATTATTTAAGAGATAGTTAGTGAACACCTCTAAAAGGAAGCACTGATCACAAAGAGCCAGCAGAGTGTTATCAAGGACAGGTGATGTCAGATACATGGATAGACTTTTGATGACCTATAAATTAGTCCATCTATTCTAGAAAATAATTTAAAATCATACGACATATATAACCAGAGAAGGTTGAAGACCAAAGGAAGAACATATATAGACATATACACATACATATATAGATATACACACACATAACATACACACACACACACACACATATGCTAAAATATTGATAGTGTCACTTTTTTGTTGTTGCAAAAACTTGGATACAAAATTAATACCTATTAATTAAGGAATAACTGAAAAACCTGTTATATAAAATATAGCAGAATACTATTGTGCTATAAGAAATGAGAGATATGAAGTATCCAGAAAAAACATGGGAAAACTCATATGAAAAGACAAAGAGTGAAGAAATCAGTAATAAGAACACTGTAATGATGTAAACAAAAACAATGCTAAAAGAGCAAGCTGAGCTCTAATTAATTGTATTGACTAATTTCAGTCTTGGAAAACATGATGAAAAACATATTTCTTCTCAGAAGAGAGGTAAGAAATGTGGCATATGTGGCTATATAAAGGTATGTGATAGTCTTGCTTGACTTTTATTAATTTGTTTGTTTATTATTTTCATGTTACAAGGGAAAGTTCATTGGATAGCAAGTAAATCAGGAAATGACTGTGGTATAAAACAAAAGACATCTATTAACCTTTCAAAGAAAGAAGACCAGGTCATAGCAGGCCTACTTTATTTCCTTTTTTTGGCAAGATGCCTAGACTGGTAGTTTGGGGAAATACTATTGGTAGAGTTTCTCTAGATCTTGATAAGGCATTTTGAATAGTTTCTCCTGATGTCTTAGGAAAAATGATAAAGATGTATGGGCTATATGAGATGGTTGGACACAAAATATAGCCATTAACAGTCTGGTGTCTGTTTATAATATCTCTGTTGGAGAGTCCCAGGGACCACATGTTTATCAAATTTACAGCAAGTAACAATGCTGAGACTAACATATTGCATAATAAGGTCAGGATTCATGACTCTTATGCAAAATGTTAAGGCCTTAAATTAATACAATAAACTAATTCAAATGAGATTAAATTTAATAAGGCAAACTGTAAAGTCTTTTTATGTGTATTCAAAAATCACCTTCACAGTTAAAAAAGTTATGGAAGGCATGGCTAGATATCAGTTAGTATGAAATGATCTAGTGAACATTTAGTCTTGATATTAAGGAAAACACTTCCTAACAACTAGGGGTCTATAAAAGTAGACATAACTGCCCTCAGAGATAGAGGCTTGTGCCCTCAGCAGAAAGTCTTTCAAGCCAAAGTCAGATAATTTCTTGTCAGGTGTTTTATAGAGGGATTCTTGTTCTGGTGTGAATTAGACTAGAAAACTTCTATGGTCTCTTTCATCTTTGAGATTCTGTTAAAATCATTTTAGACTTTTATATACATAAAGAAAATCATGTAAGAGTATATGGATGAAAATAATCTTATGCAAAAAATGGACAGTTTAATCAAGAAAGAAATTTCACCTGTACGAAATTGGGATTTTTATTTAAATCAAGGAGAAAGATAGGATCCATCCAAAGGAGGAACTACATTCTTCTACTGGAAAATGACATCACAAAGAGTAGCTTATGAAGTTGTCATTTTACTTCTCTAAAAGAATAGTTTGCAGAGTGCTCTTCCCTTCCTCAGAAGTTCATCTTTCAGTGACCTACTGGATAAAGTCCAGTCTCCCAGTCGGTTGTTACAAACAACTCCACTCCAGCCAAACTGACTATTTCCTCTTGTTTTCTGAATTTAGCATAATGATGACTGCTTAGTACTTTCACTCACATCATTCCCTTTATTTGGGACACCCTCCTCAACCTCATTCCACTTGTCTAAAATCTATCTTGGGGATCAAATCCCTCCTTCTCCATTAAGATTTCCTTAGTGAGGGGCAGCTAGGTGGCGCAGTGGATAGAGCACCGGCCCTGGAGTCAGGAGTACCTGAGTTCAAATCCGGCCTCAGACACTTAACACTTACTAGCTGTGTGACCCTGGGCAAGTCACTTAACCCCAATTGCCTCACTTAAAAAAAAAAAAAGATTTCCTTAGTGATCAGCTCCCTCTCCTGCAGTCCTGTAATACTTATTGGTAATGCTTCTCACTTAGCATAAGGAATCTTGTAGAATTAGTTATCTTTTAGCATACGTAACCTGTCTCTCTTACTTGGCAAATACTATGTCATATATTTATTATATTAAATATTATACAATATGTCATACTATGTTTTGTATAATACTATGTATTATATGTAATACATAATATGGTCATGTATGATATAATGCATCATATACTATACTATAACTAATAGCATTATTATAGTACATAATATGCCATAGAATATTATATGTCATATATGTGTGCATATAGAACATGCATACACACATACACATACACAAGCTTTGAAAACTCAGATTATTTCTTCTTTCATCTTGCTGTCTCCAACATCTGACCCAGTTCTCTTCATACAATGGACACTTAATAAACGTATGTTAATCTGAATTTAGTATACTTCTTTATAGCTCCACATACTGATAAAGGAAATTCATTACATGTTTGTTGACATGAGAAAGATCAGAAATACTAAACTCTAATAATGATTAAAAGTAATTTCAAAATAATTAAAATATTTTGGATCAACAAACTCAAGAAAGTACTAGGAATTTAGTCTAAAATGTTAGTAAGATCAAATCCTACTGAAAATCTTATATGGAGCTATTTTCCTTTCAGAATACATATTCATTTGCTCTTTTATACAAGCTTGGGTTTACAATATGTATTTTGGGATCTTACAAATTTAAACATGGTTTGTATTTTAATATTTCAGTAGATTTCCAGCCTTTATTATAAAACATGTTTAGCCAATTTTACAAAATTAAATATCAAAATATGTCCCTTTATTATGGCATTCTTAGTACTCTTGTTTAAATTAAAACATATTCTTGATGAGCATGGTAAATTTGACTAAACTATTTCTCCCCTTTCTAATCCAGAGTACAACTTTTGTCCATTACATTACCATTAGTCTCTCTAGTAAGACATGGGTTACTGTTTTCCTGCAGCTGGAAAAAGAGGTTCGGTATGAAAGTTTGATAGTATTGGTTAAAACTTAGATTTGGAATTTTCTCTGGGTTCAGTCTATTCCTATTGATTTGACTAGCTGAAAATTGGCTCTAATCATAATGGGGGATATTTTTTCATTCATTTATCAAGCATTTTATGAGTACCTACCCACATGCAAGCCATGTTCTAGATGCTCAGGAGATGAGGAATGAATGACATATCATCTCTATACCTAAGAGCTTGCAATGTATATAGTTGAGCACACGAGGCTTGCATAGTTATGGGAGAATGTGAAAGGTTCATAAGGTGAGGTGCAAATACAGTGATATGGGAATTCAGAGAAAGAAAAGCACTTCCATCAGGCAATCAGGGAAGTCTTTATGGAAGAGATGGTTTTAAGTTGACCCCCAAAGTATGAAAAGGATTTCAACAAACAAAGATGAGAGGAAAGGTATTCCAGGCATAGGAAACATCACGATAAAAGATAAAATGAGATTGTCTTATACAAAAGTAAGACATTAAGAACAATTTGGGGGATAGCAAGTAATCTTGGTTGGATAGACTGCCATGTATTTAATTGGGAAGAGTGTGAGATAAGTCTAGAAATGCAAGTTGACAAAGGTCCAATGTTGAGTAAAGAATTTAGAGTTTATTTAGTAGGCTATAGAGAATAGGAGAATAAAACATTTTCACGTTTATTCACTAGGAATATTAATCTAGAATTAATATAAAGCAGATTAAAACAGGGAAAGAATTGGGTTTGGTAAACTAAACAAATTGCTATTACCCTAATCCATGTGAGAGGAGGATAAGGGCAAGTATTATGTCATATATTCAATTTATTATATGTGCGTGCGTGTGTGTGTGTGTGTGTGTGTGTGTGTGTGTAAAGAGAGAGTATAATGGAAATGGAAATGGAAAGGGACAGAGACAAAACACTGTGGAAGTTAAATGGACAGAACTTGAGAAAAGATTGGATGCAGGAAATGAAAAAGAAAGAGTCAAAGATGAGTCTGAGGTCTGAAGGCTAGGAAATGAGGGAATGGAGATGCTATTCACAGAAGGGGAAATTAAGAATAAGACATGGAAGAAAGATTTTGGTTTTGACCAATGAATAGACCAAAAACTAGCATTTTCTAAAGAAAACTTAGTTTATAGTTGTACCATTAGATGATGGTTATTAGAGTGAAAATAATGTTTCAGTGTGGGGGCAGGTAGGTGATGAAGTGGTTAGAGCACTGCACTTGGAATTAGGAATACCTGAGTTTAAACATGGCCTCAGACATTTACTAGCTGTGTGATCCTGAAGAAGTTGCTTAACCCTGTTTCCCTCAGTTTCTTCATCTGTAAAAATGAGTTGGAGAAGGAAATGACAAACTATTCTACTATCTTTGCCAAGAAAACCCAAAATGGTGTCATGAAGAGTCAGACATAACCAAAACTATTAACAACAATAGTAGAGACCAATTAGCTAGTAGGCAGAACTTAATCAGCAAGTAGAACTGTGGAAACTGTCCCTCTAAGGCTGTGAATATAGTTACCTAAATGGAGGTTGGTTAGAAGGTAGAGTTGTAGAGCCTAGTACTGCAAAGAGTCAGGAGTAAAGGAAATGGGGCTTGAGATGGTAGTTGGCAGAACAAGGAATCATCTATAGTTATCCCTTCCACATTGTGACCTCCCCCATCATGGTTTCAATATATCATGGGTCAGCACAAGAAATCAAATGGGAATTTGGGGGGAGTATTGTGGAAACCACAGATGACATACAAAGGCAAGCAGATGGCACAGAAAAAGTTTAGAAATTCAGAAATGCATAAAATATATGTATGGCATTATATACTACTATCAACATATTTTATTTTTAAAAACCATAATAATTTGGTCTTCTCTGGTACAAAGGGAGGGTCAAAAATTTTATGGGGATTTTCCATTTCCCAGAAGTACCACACTCCTAATCTCCCCATCATCACCCCTCCCCAGAAGGGACCAAAAGCCAATCAAGCAAATACAATAGCATGTATCAGAGGAGCCCAAAGTAGATAAAAACAACAGGAGCCTATGTTCATATACATAGTCAAGATCACCAGGAGGCATTCCAGGAATACATGAGGAAGGACAGGACTAAGAAACAAACAAACAACCAAGGGTGAAGACAAACGGTACTCCAAGTAAATTGCCCTTTACTCACCACCTACTAGAGGTAAGACAGTGAATGGAAGCAAAATCATCTGGTCTGAATCTTCCCCACAAGGTCACTCTGGAGTATCCTAAGGAAATCCTTCTCATTCACAACAGAGGATAGAAGTGGGATGTTTACAGAGATCAGGGGAACCCTTCTAGAGACTCTAATTTCTCCTTAGGGGTCCAGAAGCCAAAGAGCAAAAGTGTTGTCATGGGTCAGAGTCTTAGCTTACCAATGGCATTTTAGACTAAAGACCAGCCTAAGGATAACTTAATTAAATTACATGGTAGTACAACTCTGAAAGTAGTAATTGAAGATAACAGAGGGAAAGTACTAGTAGTGAGGGAAATCAGGAAAGTTGTTTTTTTTTGTTTGTTTGTTTGTTTGTTTGTTTTGTGAAGACAGGATTTTAGCTGAGACTTGACAAATGCCAGGAGATAGAGATGAAGAATGAAAGAATTTCAGACATGGGGACAGCCAGTGAAAATGCCCAGGGTCAGGAGATGGAAAGCAATAGTTAGAGATAGGAGTGAAGATTAACAACCAGAACTGGGAAGAAATACAGAAATGTAAGGCTTCCCATGTAAAGGAAAAGTAGATGGTGCTTAACTGATTGGAAAAGCTGATAGTCTAAGTTAAGCTGTACATACAATCAGGCACTTTAAAATGTATCTTATTAGAGAGTATGTCTATTAAAGAATTATAATTTAAACTGAAAAAAAGAATTACACATAGTCTGTGGGATAAAGTTAACTTTACCTCGAAGAATGAAAAGACATACGAAATTGGATAATAATACAGGATGGACAAACATACCTAGAAAACATTCCTAATGCAATAAAAAAACAAACAAACCCACACAACAGGGAGACACAAAATGAGCCAAAACAATTGGGAAAAAGTAAAATTACTGGGCTTGAAGTAGCACTTGATGATAGACAGAAGGAAGCATTCTTATTCCAGCCTTCCATGTCGTCATGATCCTTTTATTTGTGTGTGTGTGTGTGTGTGTGTGTGTGTGTGTGTGTTTGTGTCTTTTATTCCATTCCCCTAATTCTGACCTATAGCAATATTAGGGCAGTATTAGGAGAATGCTAAAGTACCTTTTGAAGTAATTGCTTTTACTTCCATTGTTGTCCCTTTCATTAGATGGGGGTGGTGGTGGTGGTTAACTGTGGGTCATTTATTCCTATAACCATAGTTAAATCATGTCCTTCTCCCTCCGTCTCCTCACCCCAATTCCTACGGAGATTTAATGTACATTGTTCTGAGCTCAGCCTTCAGTAGGAAACAGTGGATAATAAGGGATCTTGTAGAACCCTGCTCCCAGAAAGCTCCACAGTAAGGAATAAACCAGTGTCAAGCTATGCCCTCAAATAGCTTGAATTGATCCCCTACTCAAAACCCAGATTAACTACATGTAGAAATTTTCTGTACGATTTGAATGTCCTATATGGAAGGCCAGGGCTTGATACTGGCCAACTGAGGGTTTCTCTTTGGCCAGTCAGGAGGATTTAGTCAATCAAAGTCAAGTTTCAATGCCAGGAAGAAAGCAAGGGATACTGTCTTGTTGGTTCTCCTATGAACCCCACTTCAGGTCAATCCAGGACTTAGTAGGGCTCCTTGTTAAAAAAAAAGTCTTGTGAACAAGGTTAAAGCCACCAAGGACTTGTCCATGGCACCATGTGGCTAGCTCCCTTGATAGTGAGGAAGGCTACTTGGGTGAGTTCCTTCATGAAACCATCACAATGTGTACTTCCACCTTGTCATTCAAGGAAATCACAAACCCCTCATCTCCCATGACATTAGAGGCCATGTCTATATCTCCTTTGTAGATCAGGATACATTTTTTTCTGGGTACTGAGAGTTTGAGGTACTGGAATTCATGGTTTGATAGAGAAACTGATGGTTACTGTTCACTACAAAGTTGTACATTTCCCGATGTGGGATCTGGTCAGGTATGTGGAGGGCCTGTTTAGATACGTGAAGGCTGCTGGGGGTTGGTACAAGGGATGGTCTAGTTGTACCCCTTCTCCTGATGTGAATAGTGCCTGCTGCTGCCACACCCACTTGGCTGATAGTCTTTTACCTTTCTTTGTATCTCCAGTACTCAACACAGTGCCTGGTACATTGCAGGTGCTTTATACATGCTTATCAACTGACTGACGCCTTTCTCTTTTCCTAAAGGTCAAAATGGTTGGATATAGGATTAGAATTCAGGATGCTTTGGTGGATGATGGTTAGGGTGGGAAGAATTTAATTCAAGAAGCATTTATTTATTAAGTATCCAGTATGCACAAAGACTCATAGTAGGCACTAGGGGTACAAAGACCAAATAGAATTAGTCTGTCTTCAAAGGGGCTAATTCCACTGGAATCAGACAATTCTGGCTCTTCCCACCACTTAAACTCTTTATTAAAATGATCTTTTCTATTCTAAAGTAAGTATAGGTACCTTGATGGACTTTGGAAATCTGGTCAAGTTTTTGGCATTTTAATAATTCTGACAAACAACATCTGCTAGAGAGTCTTAAATATACTAAGATATTCCAGTAACCCACAGTGAACATGGAGGCTTAATCTAGTCTTGAATCACAGGGCCCTATTCCAGAAAATAATGATGCAAACTTCCTATCCTTCCCTCAATACTAGGTGGTTCAGTGAATAAAGTACTAGACTTGGAACCAGGAAGATCTGAGTTCTGTGTGACCCTGAGCAAGTCATTCAACCTCTACCTGCTAAGTTTCTTTATCTGTAAAGGGGGTGGAGGAGATAATAGGAAATATTCAGACTTCATAATGACCAGAAATTTAAAAATTCATCAAGATGAAAACAACACTGAAATTCACATTTCTTCAGCACCCTCTGCCCCTGGGGATGGACCCTTTCCTCCTTTTGTTTGGAAAGGGTGATACGTGGACATGCAGGAGCTCCTCCCAAATCCTCTACCATTTAATAAAAAGGACACCCAGGGAATTCACCTCATTGTTTCCCACCTGGCTATAGGATTTCCTAATACTTTCACCCCCTTTTCATTGGGTAACATTCACTCCTCTACCTTCAGCTTTCTTCTTATATATTGTCTTCTCCCATTAGACAGTGAGCTCTTCAAAGGCAGTTTTTTGCCTTTCTTTCTGTCCCCAGTATTTAGCACAGTGCTGGGCACATAGTAGGCATTTAATAAATGTTTAAAGATTACTGATTATCAACTAGAAAAATAAAAACAGTCCCTGTTCTCAAGGAGCTTACATTCTAATGAGGAAGAAAACATACATAAAAGGTTTCAACAGTAAGTCACATTGAAAGGTCCCATGGTCCTTAGGATACAGCAGTAAACCAGATGGTAATGTCTCTCCTTTAATGACACTTCCACTGATAAAAATCATATCAGTTTCTCATATTGAATCATTTGAAAGTGCACAGAGAAACAAGAAGAGCATTTGGAATTTAAAACTGCATGTTGGTTTAGGGAAATCAAGAGGATACTCCGGAGTAATGCTCTGATTTTAAATTTGTCTGGAAATATTTCTTTCCAACGATATTCAATAATCGGACAAATAGATTACTCTCTAAGATGTTTCACTGAGTTTCCTAATATACAATATTCATTTTTCCTCTGGGTCACATTCTTAATTTCTATTGTTGATCTTCCCAATGATACTGAGAATAACTTCTTTTTCCTTTCCAGTCATATACACTTGGTTATGAAAAATGTGACTGAAGGTCTTTTTGCAATACCTTTTCATACATGTAGGGAGTTTGAAGGGAGGGGGAGTTAAAATACTAAGAAAAGTGAATATGACTCTTCTCGCCCAATCTCTTACCTAGGCTTTTTAAAGGGACTTAATATTGTGTTGTTCTTATCAACTTAGTTTTGGGAATGGTGATAAATGTGAATTGACTATGTTGTTCTACACCAGATGTCTTTTGACTATCATTTTTACTATCATAAAAAACAACATTGTCTATTATCTACTTCATATGCCCTACTTCAAGAACCCCACTCACTTAGCAATAGGAAGGAATGTTGAGTTCCTCCTTTAAGGTTCAACTCAATCAATCAATCATCAAGCATTTATTTTTCCCCAGTATGTATCAGACCTATTGTGCTAGGCACTTTTAATACAATTATAATAAGTGAAGCAATCTCTACTCACAAAGAGCTTACATTTGAACAGAGACGACATTAGGAACCACACTAAATATATACATATGAATCAATATAAAATAGCTAAAATAAGGTAGCTTGGGAGGAGGGAACTGGCATGTAGTGGGTTTCATGTTGATAATGGTACCGGAAACACAACTGGAAGGAAGAAAGGATTCTCTGAGGTAGAGGTGAGGATGGTGTAGATTTCAGGCATGGGGGGGTGAGGCAATGCAATGTTATTAACACATTTCTTATAAAAATTTTTTTGGTTAAAAAAACCCTTTGAATCTCTAATTAACACATGTATGAAGTCTAGCGATATATATTTTTGTAACTGCTTGCTTGTCAGCCACAATTTACCCTAAAATTCTTCTTCTCGAGTCATTACTCTGACTCTCTGTAGCATCAGGTATTGATTTTAGATTGCACTTACAGCTCTTAAGACATTTCATGGTTTAGATCTTCTATACATTTCAGATTGATTACTTCTATATTATCTGTCACTTTCTTTATTGTCAGAACAGGGACTGCTTTCTGCTCTTTTGTCCACAATGGAGTCCCATTAGGCTAACGCTTTTCATGCGCCTTGCCAACAGAAATTGCTACTTCTTGAATGAGTTATTCTGAAGCTTATAGCTTTGTAAAAAAAAAAAAGAGTGAGAGAGAGGGATGCGACATCTTTTCCAATTAGATTTTGGTTGCTTCCCTTATTTGAGTCTTTGTTCTTTAGGTAACTGTAAAGTATTTTAAGGAGTTTCTGTCAATACTAAAGGGCATTTGTATCCACATAAGCCAACAATCAAATAATAGTTAACATCGTTTCTAAATTAAGTGATGAGGCCAACAAAAGTCAAATCCAAATAACAAAGGAAGTCATACTTAATAGCAGTTTTAGGTCTAAGAAGATGTATTTGATTTTATTTGAATTTTACTTTCCTATTAAAAAAATATACAACCTGTACAAAATGACTTTGCAAAGAGAGGCAGGGTTGTATGTTTGATAAAAGAGCCAGTCTTGGAGTCAGAAAGATTTTAGTTCAAGTCTAGCCTCTGACACATATTGACTTTGTGATTCCTTGCGACCCTTAACCTTCCAGGTTTTCAGGCAAGACTACATGTTGAAGAGATCATGATGATCTACGTTGATAAGTAGAGTTTCCTCACCAGGAGTTCTTTACATCAATGAAGTCACAAATCCGAACCAAAACAAGAAACAACTTCAACAACAAAAACATTGCCTTATACCTTGAAAAAGAAGAAAGGTTTTGGGGCGGCTAGGTGGCGCAGTGGATAAAGCACCAGCCCTGAAGTCAGGAGTACCTGAGTTCAAATCTGACCTCAGACACTTAACACTTACTAGCTGTGTGACCTTGGGCAAGTCACTTAACCCCAATTGCCTCACTAAAAAAACAAAACAAAAAAAAAGAAGAAGAAGAAGAAAGGTTTCACCCAAATGCCATTTTCAACAGTTGCATCATAATCAAGGGATGTTTTCTAGAATTCACATGTTCAACCAACCTTAGAATTATAGAATTTTGAGTTGGGATAGGATTTAGAGATCAATGAAATTCATTGCCCTCAAAGTTTCCTTAGCAGAATTAATTTCTTAAACTCCCTGAACAGTTCTTATAATGTAGTACATTAGATGAAATTTCTAAAAGATCCACACTGATAGAGTATCCTCTCATCACTAGGAAAAAGACATCGTGTACTACACATCATTGGGCAAAGACCTTATTTTTACCTGCACCAATCTATGTTGCTTCTTAATTATCTGTGGGATCCCTAAGAACTTCAATTTTGTGAACTAAACTCAAGAACTTGACAATTAACCTTGCTTCACCTTAGTATAGGGAGAATTCAAAATCCTCCTCGAACCCCAGAATCTTGTAATTTAACTTCTTGAAGTTAACTCCAATCAATACAATCTCTCAGCACCTTGATGTTAACATGCATAAGAGCAAACAAATTGATATACCTGGGAAATTTTTTTCAGAAGTCATATATGTAATAGTACATTGTATGTGTCCAGCTTGAGGAAAGAACCAAGTGAGGAAGTATATGTGTTTCAAAAACTTCAGATGGGGCTTCTCCTCTTAACTTTATTATAAAATGCCCCTTTTATGTCTCCCAAAACACTGATTCTTTTCAGTAGAGAGCAAGTATAAATCAGAACTGGCATAATTCAGGAATATTGAGAGTATGGTTACAGACCACTGCAATAAAGAAAATATCACAATAAAGCCAGTCACACAAATCTTTTGGTTCCCCAGTGCATATAAAAGGTTTGTTTGCACCATGCATTAAGCATGTACTTTGTTCAAAAAAATCCAAAATACATATCTTAATTAAAAATATTTTATTGCTAAAAATGTAACCATCGTCTGAGCCTTCAGTGAGTGGTAATCTCTTTGTTGGTGGAGGGTCTTGCATGGACATTCATGGCTGTTGACTAATCAGGGTGGTAGTTGTAGAACATTGGGATGGCTGTGACAATTTCTTAAAATAAGACAACCATGAAGTTTGACCCATTGATTGACTCTTCCTTTCACTTGAACACTTGGAGCCCACTGTAGGCTTATTAATTGGCCTAACTTCAATACTGTGTCTCAGGGAATAAAGAAAGAGAGTGGGCCATGGCCAGTTACTGGAGCAGTCAGAACACACACAATACTTACTGATTAAGTTCATTGTCTTAAGTGGGTATGGTTTGTGGAAGCCCCAAACAATTATAAGAGTAACATCAAAGATCACTGATCACAGATCACCATAACAGATATAATAATAATGAAAATGTTTGAAATATTGCAAAAATTATGAAAATGTGACACAGTGACACAATGTTGTTGGAAAAATGGCACCACAAGCTTGATGCAAGGTTGCCACAAACCTTCAATTTGTTTTTTGTTTTGTTTTGTTTTGTTTTGTTGGTGAGGCAATTGGGGTTAAGTGACTTTCCCAGGGTCACACAGCTAGTAAGTATTAAGTGTCTGAGGCTGGATTTGAACTCGGATCCTCCTGAATCCAGGGCCAGTGGTCTATCCACTGTGCCACCTAGCTGCCCCCTTCAATTTTTTTTTAATGCAGAATCTGTGTAGAATAAAATGAAGCACAATAAAAAACAAGGTATGTCTGTAGTTGTGGTTAGTGACAAAAAGCATCATGCACTGTATATTTGAAACTTACTAGGCTTTGGCATTTTACCAAGTATTGTAAAATGAGACATGAACTATGAAGTAAATCATTGTTACTAAGATAATTTAAAAAAATTCTTTTCAAATTTAAATTACTTTAAAATTGATCTGTAATATAGAAATCACACACAAATGCATTTAATTATATGCAAATAAATATATGAAATTAATGTTATATGTAAATACATGACTATCAACAAAAACTATTAAAAATAGTTTATTTCAGGGCAGCTAGGTGGCACAGTGGAGAAAGCACCAGCCCTGGAGTCAGGAGGACCTGAGTTCAAATCCGGCCTCAGACACTTGACACTTACTAGCTGTGTGACCCTGGGCAAGTCACTTAACCCCAATTGCCTCACCAAAAAAAATAGTTTATTTCAATTTAAATCACTAAGATAATTGAAAATAAGTTTTAAAAAATTTTAATTATTTACTTTCCAATTTTTCAAAATTACTTTTTGTCCTGCCTCACCTGGTTTGTCCTGAAGGCAGTCATGGAGCCCATGACAGGCCTTTCCTCCTCCAAATATGTGGACATTTCTCTCTTGCCTAAGTGTTATATAGGAATATAATCTAGGAAAACCACAAAGCATCTATCTGAAATACAAGGCCAAAGCCTAGTCTGTGGTCAGTTTTACACTTTCCATTCGGACTGGTCAAAGTTAGTTTCCCAACTTTCTCTGTACATTAAACTATATTAAACTATAGAAAGTGAACACATAAGATCTACACCCTCTGGAAAAAAAGGAAGATTGACCTTGGTAACCAAACAGGAACTGGAGAGATTCCATGGGGTTAAGATTGAATCATACTATTACTTATTCAGTGCCATACCAATCAGACTACCTAAAAATTATTTTATACAGCTAGAAAAAATAATAACAAAATTCATCTGGAAAAACAAAAAATCAAGAATATCCAGGGAAATAATGAAAAAAAATTCACAGGAAGGTGGGTTAGCGGTACCAAACCTGGAGCTTTACTATAAAGCGGCAGTCATCAAAACTATCTGGTACTGGCTAAAAAATAGAGTGGTAGATCAATGGAATAGGCTAGGCTCAGGAAATGCAGTAGTAAATGACACTAGTAATGTAGTGTTTGATAAACCCAAAGACTCCAGCTTCTGGGATAGGAACTCAGTATTTGACAAAAACTGCTGGGAAAACTGGAAGATAGTATGGCAGAAATTAGGCATAGACCAACATCTTACACCTTATACTAAAATAAGGTCAAAATGGATACATGATTTAGACATAAGAGGTGATACCATAGGTAAATTAGGAGAGAAAGGAATAGTGTACCTATCAGATCTTTGGAAAGGAAAACAGTTTTTGACCAAACAAGAGATAGAGTATATTATAAAATGCAAAATGGATGATTTTGATTATATTAAATTAAAAAAATTTTGTACAAACAGAAGGAATGCATCCAAAATTGGAAGGGAGGCAGAAAGCTGGGAAACAATTTTTGAGGCCAGTGCTTCTGATAAAGGCCTCATCTCTAAAATATATAGGGAATTAAATCAAATTTATAAGAATCCAAGTCATTCCCCAATTGAGAAATGGTCAAAGGATATGAACAGGCAGTTTTCTGATGAAGAAACCAAAGCTATCTATTCCCATATGAAAAAATGCTCTAAATCTCTAATGATTAGAGAGATGCAAATTAAAACAACTCTGAGGTACCACCTGACACCTATCAGATTGGCTAAAATGACAAAAAAGGAAGATAATAAATGTTGGAGAGGCTGTGGGAAAATTGGAACACTAATGCATTGTTGGTGGAGCTGTGAGCTGATCCAACCATTCTGGAGAGCAATTTGGAATTATGCCCAAAGGGCGATAAAGCTGTGCATACCCTTTGACCCAGCAATACCACTTTTAGGTCTTTTGCCCAAAGAAATCATGGAAGGGGGAAAGGGACCCACATGTACAAAAATATTTATAGCTGCTCTTTACGTGGTAGCAAGGAATTGGAAGTTGAGGGGGTGCCCATCAATTGGGGAATGGCTGGACAAGTTGTGGTATATGAATACAATGGAATACTATTGTGCTGTAAGAAATGATGAGCAGGAAGAGTTCAGAGAAACCTGGAGGGTCTTGCGTGAGCTGATGATGAGTGAGATGAGCAGAACCAGAAGAACATTGTACACAGTATCATCAACATTGAGTGTTGACCTACTGTGATGGATTATATTCTTCTCACCAATGCAATGGTACAGAAGAGTTCCAGGGAACTCATGATAGAAGAGGATCTCCAAATCCAAGAAAAAAAAAGAAAGAACTGAGGAGTATAGATGCTGATTGAACCATATTATTTCTTTTGTTTTGGGTGCTGTTGGTTTTTTTTTTCTTTCTATTTTGAGGTTTTGCATCACTGCTCTGATTCTTTCTCTTATAACATGACTAATGCAGAAATAGGATTAATGTTATTATGTGTATATATATATGTGTGTGTGTATATATATATATATATCTATATGTATATGTATAGAGATATATAGATATAACCTATATCAGATTACCTGCTGTCTAGGGGAGGGGGGAGGGAGGGGTGGGAGGGAGAAAAAACTGAAATTGTAAAGCATGTATAAACAAAAGTTGAGAACTAAAAAAACAACAAATGCTGAAAACTATCTCTACATGTAACTGGAAAATAATAAAATACTTTTATGATTTAAAAATAAAAAAAATCAAAAAAAATTCTCTTTAGAGTATAACATTATTTTTGGTCAGTTAAAACAAGTTTTGAAAATGAGCCATCTGCAAAGACATCTATGAACTAACTCTGACATCTAAAATCTCCTTTGAATTTGTTCTCTGAATTGGCTGCCTACACTAGTTTTCTTGGGATCTCAAAGTCTTGTGACTCTCAGTTGATTCAATAAAAAGTATTAATGCAAAAAAAAAAAAAGATTGAATCATACTAGCAGAGGATCCGATTTCCCAATAACTATTCATATAAAGGCTGCTGAGTTACCTAGTTCTACTAGAGCTTCTGTGATAGAACCTGATTCCTCTTTCCCTATAGGACAAGAGATAAAGTCAGGGGACCACTGATCCATCCTAGCCAAAGTTGTCCCCTTATTGGCAGCTAGCTTGAGGCACTGGGGAAGAGACACTGGGTGATTGGATTCCCTATAGCTACGTGCCCACGACTGGAGTCCTTCTCTCATTGGTACATGTGTGCATTCCCGTTTCCATTCCAGCTCTTTATCTGGGGGAATGGGGGGGGGGGTCAGCCTCTGCATCTGCTGATAGGCCTCATTGCAGATGAAGAGTGAACTTCTTCAACTGGCAAGAAACTCACTGCCCCTTTCTGAATAACCTTGTAGGTATATCAGAAGGTACAGTGACTGTGTTTTGCTAATATAATATTAATGGTGAGTCTAGGGCTATAAAGGATCACAGGATCATAGTTCAAGAGTTGGAAGGGACCTTAGAGGTCACTTAGGGAGTGGATTAAGTACCAGGCCTGGAGTCAGGAAGACTCATCTTTCTGGGTTCAAATCTAGACTCACACACTTACTCGCTATGTGACCCTGGGCAAGTCCCTCGACCCTGTTTGCCTCAGTTCCTCATCTGTAAAATGAGCTGGCAAAGGAAATGGCAAAGCACTCCAGTATCTTTGCCAAAATAACCCCAAATGGGGTCACAAAGAGTTGGACATGATTGAAACAACTGAACAACAATAACAAAAGTCCAACTTCCTGGTTTTACAGAGGAAGAAATGAAGGCTCAGGAAGATTAATGAACCTTGAGTCACACAGGTTACTGCTAGCATTTGTGGGGACCAATTTTTTTTGTTTGTTTTTGTTTTTGTTTTGTGGGGCAATGAGAGTTATGTGACTTGCCCAAGGTCACATAGCTAGTAAGGGTCAAGTGTCTGAGGCTTGATTTGAACCCAGATCCTTCTGAATTCAGGACCAGTGCTTTATCCACTGTGCCACCTAGCTGCCCTATGTGGGGACCAATTTTTAACTGGGGAGTGTTAGCTAAGTGGCTCCCTGCAATATTGGGGCAAGGAAGGAGACCAGCAGCCTCCCTCAAAACAGAACAGGATTTCTTTTAACAAGAACGAACTTAAAAAAAACCAAACAGGATCAGTAGGATCAAGGGAAAGGAAATAAAATGGGGAAAGGGAAATTATACAACCTGAAAAAATACCACTGCCCAGGAATCAGCTGAGAATACACAGCAGAGCTCCTGTCACCCTCCAGCTTCCAGCTAGAATGCCGAATTCCTTCTGTTCCCAGAAACCCCACACAGCCCCCAACCAATTTCCTGGCCACTCTGACAGTCACATGACTACCCTCACTAGGCTTCCAATCATTATAATTTTGCCAGGCCCATTTAGGTGTCGGCGAGTGGTGATGATGTGAGGTACCAGTGCCATGGCAATGGCTACAACCAGTGGGTGGAACACCATGGGGTTTGCAGAGCCCCAGGCCAGTGCTCGCCAAGGCATAAAAACCTCAAATAACAATTAATTCTTTACACATTTGAACATACCTCTCATGACTTTCAATTCAGTATGCTCCATGCTCTGAGAGAGGTCATCCAGAAACAGGGCCACAGGTAGATCAAATAGATACACAATATTCATGAGGCAGAAGCTGAGGCTTATCCCTGCACATTGCCCCACAACAGAAGTCTAATGATAGCTAAATACATGTCAAAGGGGAAGGATCAACAGATTTGTCAGAAAGCACAGAAATGCTAGGTCTAAGGTAGACAAAACCACATCCCAAGGGCTACAAGAAAAGGACGTGGCAAAAATTACAGCAACAGGTCAGGATATCAGACCAGAAAGTCAAAACCAAAAGGCAGAGGTTAGTTCAGGGTTGGGGAAAGATTGAAGTTAAGGTTCCCAAATGGTATCCACCAACCAGGGGGTCATGGACTGTGCTCAAATAAGAGAAGCCTCAACTTCTTTTTAAACCTAGAAGCATGGAGGTGGCTCTGCTCTTCTCCCCTTCATCCTCACCCTTTCCATTTTTCTTGATGTGTTGCATTTTGGTGACATCAGCAACAATTATTCACCTTTTATTTCTTGGAAAGTAGCTATGTTATGTCCAGTGGGGAATATGGTTTTTTTTTTTTAGAGAATTCATAGACATAATTTTAGGGGGAAATTATAACTTTAATTTGTATTCATCAAAGAGCATCTTTCAAGTAACTTAACCAATAGAAAAGCAATAAACACTTTAAAATGCTACATAATTTTTAATGATCTTTTTTTGACTGAGTTTCAGTTCCAAAAGCTATCATCATCACCATCGTCGTTGTCATCATCATCAAAAACAACAACCCTGGCTTTGTAAGGATTTTTTTCCCCAGTATTTACAATCCAGTCCAATAACCAGATGAAAAATAGCAAAGACTCACATTAATTGAATCTCTGACCCAGCCTCAATTTAAACAGTAGTTTACTTACTGACAATGCTATCAACTTTGAACAGTAGGTTTATGGGCTAAAAACCTCACAATGTTTTTGTTTTTTATCACGATTGAATAAGGACAAATGATTATTATATAACAATTTTCAGTAATTAGTATACACATGAGAAGTAATGTATCTTTTCATATGAACAATGTTCTTTGGATAAACAATAGCTTCAGCAACACTAAATTATGGAGACCATGTTCCTAATTTATGGTGGGTTACAATTATACATGTTGTGGGCCACAAGCACTCCGTGGGCTGTGTAATGAAGGCCAATAGTTTAAAAACTGATTAGAATTACAAATAATCTGCCAGGTGTTTGCACTTCTGTTGCTGGAGATAGTGTCATCTAATTCTTCTATATAAGGAATTGTAAGAAAAAAAAGAAACTAATCTGTACCATGGATGCTGTCTCATGTACTCGCATTAAGTCCATTTCAAGACAGAGATGCCTGATTCATCTAGGGCCCATCAGGCTGAGGTGACTGGAGCTCTACAGAAACCCAAATTTCCCTTCTTTAGGGGTAATTGCCTTAACTGTCTTATCAAGAAAAATCCCAATGCTTTTCTTTCAGAGAATAAAGGTTACTGGAAGTGGCAACAACATCAGTAGAAGTTATGCTATCAAAGGTTAGCACTCTAGTTGAAGTCCTTGTCACCTCTCACTTGGGCTCATCTATCTGGTCTCCACCTCAAGTCTCTCCTCACTCCAGCACATCCTCCATACAGGCAGCAAAGCAATTTTCATCAAGTGCAGACCTGATAAGATCATCCCCTCTAGAGCCCCCAATGACCACTTAATGAATTCCAATGATTCCCCATTTCCTCTAAGATCAAATATAAATTATTGTTTGACATTTAAATCTCTTTGAAACCAGGCCCATCCCTGCCTTCCCAGTATTCTTACACATTATTCATCTCCAAACATTCTTTGATCCAGCCAAAATGTCCTTTTTGCCATTCCTTACACAGGACAATCCATCTCTGCTTCCTGTTTGGTTTTGGTTTAGGTTTTACAATGGCTGCTCCCTTGCTTAGAATTTTTTCCCTCCTCATTTCTACCTCATGGGATCCTGGCTTCCTTTAAGATTCAGCTCAAGAGGGGGCAGCTAGGTAGTACAGTGGATAAAGCACTGGCCCTGGATTCAGGAGGACTGAGTTCAAATCCAGCCTCAGACACTTGACACTTACTAGCTGTGTGACCCCAGGCAAGTCACTTAACCCTCCTTGCCCTGAAAAAAAAAAGATTCAGCCCAAGCACCACCTTCTATAGTGAGCCTTTCCCAATTCCTCAACTGCTACTGCCCATCCCCTTGGAACTACCTTCTATTTTATTATTGTAAAAATTCTGTATGAACTTGAAAATGTACATGCTGTCTCCTATATTAGCATGTAAGCACCTTTGATGGCAAGAACTGCTTTATCTGTGTCTTTGTGCTCTTAAAAATTCTCATGGCACCTGGCAAACAGTAAGTGCTTAATAAATGCTTGTTGAATGATTTAAGTCACTAAACTTATTTTGCCAAGGTTAATTTTAGAATTACAACATTTTGTAATTAGAGGAGATTTCAAAGGTCACCTAGTTGAGTCCTTTACTGATGTGGGAATTGACTCTGCTGACAAACCACCTCTCCTGAAGCACTTCCATTGAGGGCAGCTCACTACCTCATAAAGCAACATATCCTATCTTTACACATTTTGGGAGGGGATACTCTACCTTACATTGTGCCAAGACCTTTCTTCCTATAAATTCCACCCATTACCCTTTGTTCTTTATGGTTGAGCCACATAATAGAAGTCTAATCTCTCATTAAATTAAAATAATCATATTCCCTGCTGAGTGTCCATTATCTCATGCCAAACACCAACACTTCCTTCCAGCAAACCTCCTAAGACATAGTTTCAAGGACTTTTCACCACTCCATTCTTCTCTGTTTATACACCACACCGTTTTTCACATGCCACTTAAATGTGGTATATAGACCCAAATGCAATGGTAACTACATGTAAGCACCTCCTCATTCTCATCCACAAAAGCAAGAGAAGAGAGAGAATGAGCCTTGTGCCCCATGTTCTGAGGGTGGGCATGCCCTCACAACTTGTAATATGAAAAAACTTGAAGAATGGAAGAGAGCTGATTAGGCAGGGATAGAAAGCAAATAGGATGTGGTACATTACTGATGGTAGCTTTCTTTCAAAAAGCGGTATGAAGCAGTGGATAAAGTTCAGGGTCTGAAGTCAGGAAAACTCCTCTTCCTGAGTTCAAATCTGGACTCAGACACTTACTAGCTGTGTGACCCTGGGCAAGGCACTTAGCCCTGTTTGCCTCAGTTTCCTCATCTGTAAAATGAGTTGGAGAAGGAAATGACAAAGTACTCCAGTATCTTTACCCAGAAAATTCCAAATGGTGTCATGAAGACTCAGAAATGACTGAAATGACTTAATGATAAAAAATAAAATACATCGTTAAGGACATGTGACCAGAAAAAGGATGTCCAAACAACCCAACAAGAGTGAAAGGAACCAACTGAGTAGAGCAGAACAAATAGTCTGAGTATGACCAGGAATCTATACAATATAAAAAGAATCAAGGAAAGGCTTCCAAGGATATCAGTTTGATCCTCTATATTTTTAATCTACTTGGATAATATCTCTTTTTCCTGAACTTTTTGAATGCGTGGAACTCTAGAGCTACCATAATCTACCAAATTCAGGTAGATAATTAAAAGGTACAGTCTCATTACTCTTTCTCATCTGGGCAGAAATTAACATAATAATCAGCCTTTTAATAGGTTGTTACTCTCCATTTCACATCCAGGCAAACTATTTCTATTTTAGCCTTATGTGTCTGGGTACCTTGAATTACTAGTTCACCTTTACTAGGCCCTGGTCCATACTAAGACACATCTCTCAGCAACCTTTGTCACTGAGTGAAGAAGGTTCTTCCAGAGAACCAAGGTCCCCTCCTTGATTGCAAGTCATAATTACTCCTTATACAGCTACTCAAGCTAGACTTGGTGATGTCACTGTATTCTCATGCAATCACTAAAATCTCCAAGAATTCTCTTTTCAAACACTGAACAGAAAAAAAAAAAAAACCCCGAACAGCTTTTCTGTCCTTGTTCTCATCATATTTCTCCTGTTCCCTAGTTTTCAAGTATCTCAGAGCATACTTAGGCATCTTATGAGTACTCATGAAATCTTTTCAAATAAGAAAGGTCTGAGTCTGAGTCCAAGTTCTAACAAGTATTAACTTTATGACTCCATACAGGAAAACTAACTTCTCTAGGTTTGGGTTTTCTTATTTGTTAAAACATAGGACTTTAGGGTTAGGACTAGAGGCTTTCCCAAGGTTCATTCCCAATCAGACATGCTGTGATTCTTCTCTAGTTTTCCTATATATTATGAACTCCAATATTCTAAAATGCTGTTTACCTCTTTGTCTCTGAAATTACTACCTAAAGTTTCACACACATGCATATGTGTATTCATGCATACATACAGAAGTATATAAGCACATATGTGTTATGTGTATATATATGCATTGAGCTCATATTATATATTTCATTATATAATATCAATATAGTATAGTTATATGCAAATGTGATATAAAATATATATCTATGCATTATCATGTAAGCATTATATTAATGTTTCATATAATTCATAATGATGTGAGTTGTTTATTATGTTATATTGATTATATGGTTACATTAAATTATAATTCATACTATATATACCTTTATATAATAATTAAGCATTACATATATAGGTTAATTTATGTCCACAATGTAGTAATACATGTAAATACAAATATACATAGAATAAATTCTATAAATAGAAAATATTTATATCTACATTTTAATTTATATTTGTATATGATATAGATACTTTGTATTTATATGTGATATATTATGTATATATACTTATGACTATATGTTATGCGTAATTGCTATTATATATAATTTTACATAAGTTATATGTTACACATCACATTTTATATCATATAATTTATATAATAACATGTAAATTCGCATATATAAAATCTAATTACATTCAATTATTTTATTCCTTGTGGACTAGGGAAGGAGGTGTGGATAGATGGCGAGGTATGTGTTGGTATATGTGTATTAGAGGGTTATTCTCAATCCATATATGCTTTAGTAGAAAGTGTTTTCAGTGAAAACTATTCAACTGATCAATCAAAAAGGACTTATTCTGTGCTATGCACTGGGCACACAAGTAGAAGGAATAAAATAATTCCTACTTGGAGCTGAAATTTTACTGTTAAATACAACAAATAAATATATGAATTTATGCTGCATAAAATAAAGAGAATAAATATAAATGTATACATAGTCATTAAATACAAAGGAATATAGGAGAAGTGGCACTAGAAGTTGGGAGAATCAGGAAGGACTTCATGCAGAAGTTGGTACTTGAGCTAAATCTTAAAAGGAGAGAAGGTGGTTAAGGAGTACATGTGGGGTGACTGCTACAAAGGCCCAGAGACTGGAGATGGAGTGTAGTATGTGGGGAGCAGAAAATATACCAGGTTTGTGGGATCATAGAATGCAGGAGGAAGAATAATGTCCAAGGAGGCCATAAAGATTGGTTGGAGTCTAGTTGTATAGGACTTTAAATGCTGAATAGAGTTTATGTTTTATCCTAATGGCAATAGGAAGCTACTGGAGTTTAAAGACCAGGGATGTCAGTCATATGGTGAGCAATTATAAGGTTTCAGGATATCAGGGAGAATGAAGAAAAAAACAAGCATGGAAGCAAGAGATTGAACTGGAGACTTGAGAAAAGTAAGGCCTTCAAGGATGAAGGACTAAGGCAAATCCATTTATCAAGGATTCCTAAGTCACACCCAGATCCACACATCTTTTCTTTCCCCCATCTCTATTTTATATCCCAACTTTTTCACAGGTATATAGAAATAAGTGTCAAAGATGAATGTGAGGAATCAGTGGCGAAAAATGTGTCCCAATGCTTCCCCAGGATTTTGGACTTACATAGGCAAGATCCAATCCTGGATTCTAATCTCAATTCCCTCTTTGGTTTACTTTACCTGAGAGTTCAGACATCACATTATAGTTTGTGTCTAGATTCTACCAGCGAACAACATTCAATATGTATGTGTACCAGATATGGGACAAACTATAGAAATTCTCTTTGCCCATAGATGTAGTGAAACAAAGAAAATTTATCCTGCAGTTAGCATAGTGCTAGCACACAGTAGGGAGTTAATAAATTTTTATTTACTAACTGATTGACCATTCATCTCTTTACAACCTTTGGGGCTTCCTACTGATGGGTCAGTATTTTGTTAGGCATGTGAATGAAGGGAATAAAGACCCTTTGTTGAGTACAGAATGGCATTCTTTACTTTCCTCATAATAGAGAGGTTTGGGAATGGAGAAAATTTCCTTCTGCATCTTAATGGGGTGCTGAAGGGGAAGAGTTTGGGAGAAATTCACAAGGGAAAAAGGGCTTCAATTTTTAGTTGTTTTCAGAATCTCAGAGGTTTAAAATGAACAAAACATGTCAAATATGAATTAATCATTCAAGACATACATAAGAATAAACATGAAATAATCCAGCCCAGTCAGGGATTTTGTCAGACAGTAGACAACTCTCTACAAAAGTTCCTGAACCTAAGGAAAAAGTATTTAAAAACCCCACAAAACTCAATATAGATTTTCAAACTCTAAACCACATAGATAATATTGGAGTATTCTGAATGTACCCAAATCCAATGGATGATGCTTTTAGATCACCTTTTATTATTCATCAATTTTAAAATAGTGATGATAACATTAATGATGATAATACAAGGACATGACATTAAACTCTTAATTTTTATGAAGTGTTGGTCATCAGCAAATAATTTGTTTATTAATAAACTCTGAAAACACAACCACCTTGCTAACAGTATGATAAAGTAAAAGTTTAAATCATATCCTACTTCAGATTATTAGCTCTCATACAAAATCAATGAATTTTACAAACATAATACTCTTTATTCAAGAATTCTGACTCACATGAATTGCTAGAGTGAATCTAAAATAAAGTAAGCTTTTAATATGCCATCAACATGGAGGCTGTACATGATGTTGAAATAGTTTGCTACTCTTTAAATAAATATAAATAATATTGACCAACCACGCAAAGTTAAGCATCCAACCTAATCATTAGCTTTTAAAAGAAGTGAACTAAGGAGAGACTACTCTTCTTGGATGTCAGAATTTGGGATGCAGCAAATCTTAAAGTCAAGGTACCATCTTTTCTGGTTTCAAAGAATATTATTACACAGCAGTGATTTTCTAAACCTTATTGCACCAAAACAATTGCATCTGTGGAAAGTGAAGTGTGAAAAGCTCTTAGGAATGATAGGGAGAGAAGCAAATATCAGAATATGTTCTTGCATACCTGAAACTCAATAAATGTCTGGTTTTTGCAACACCCCAATCAAAAATCCAGTCTCAACCAGTTTACAAAAGTATTTGCAACCTCAACTAAGGTTTCTGGGTAAGAGAGAAAATGTAATAATAGACAAGGATAATACAAAGAACAAGAAGAGAAAAGGATTTTGAAAATTCTAAAAGATATCACAAAGTGATAAAAATGAGGATATACTTTCAGGTATGATTTTTAACACACCTAAATCTATTGAAAAATATATATTCTCATTAGGGCTCGTGTGTCAGGAATGATGTGTGGCAAGGATATTTGTTATTCATTCATTCATGTCCAACTCTTCATAATTCTATGGGCTCTCCTCTATCCTATACTATCTTCCAAAGTCTGTCCCAATGTTCACCACTTCCATAACATTATCTATCCATCTCATGCTCTGCTATCCCCTTCTCTTTTTGACTTCAGTCTTCCCAACATCAAAGTATTTTCCCATGAGTCCTATCTTCTCATGTGACCAAAGTATTTATGCTTCAGCATCAGTTTTTTACTTCCAATAAGTTAGTCTGAACTTAATGTCTTTAAGTATCTCCCAATTTGATCTTGCTGTACAAGGAACTCACAAAAGTTTTCTCCAGTACCACAATTTGAAAATGTCAATTCTGTGCTGCTCAAGCTTTCCTTATAGCCCAACTCTCATGGTCATATATTACTACTGAAAAATCATAGCTTTGAATATACAGACCTTTGTTAGCAATGCAATATTCCTGATTTTTAGTATGCTGTCCAGATTTGCCAGTAGTTTTCCTTCCAAGGAGCAGCATTTTTAATATGACTGCAGTCATCCTCTACAGTGATCTTATGCCCAAGAATATAAAATAACTTCTATTTCTTCTCCCTCTAATTGCCAGGAAGTAATGGGGAACCAGTTGCCATGATCTTGGTTTTGTTCTGTTTTGTTTTTTATAATTAAGCTGCAAGCCAGCTTTTACATTTTCTCTTCTCACCTTCATCAAGGGGCTTCTTAATTCGTCTACTTTCTGCCATCAGAGTGATATGATCTGCATATCTGAGAGTTTTGATCTTTTCTCCAGCAACATTAATTCTGGCTTTTGATTGCTTCAGCCTGGCATTTTGCATGATGTAGTTTGCCAAGGTGACCAATATATAGCCTTAAATGGCAGATAGGTGGTGCAGTAGATAAGAGCGATGATCCTAGAGTCAAGAAAAAACCAGGGGTTCAAATCAGGCTTCAAACACTTATTAGCTGTGTGACCCTGGGTAAGTCATTTAACCCTGATTTGTCTTAGTTTCCTCATCTGTAAAATGAATTGAAGAAGGGAATGGCATGAGGGAAGCTAGGTGGTGCAGTGGATAAAGCACCAGCTATGGATTCAGGAGGACCTGAGTTCAAATTTGGCTTTTACACTTTGACACTTGACACTTACTAGCTGTGTGACTCTGGGCAAGTCACTTAACTCTCATTGCCCTGAAAAAAAAAAAAAAGAAGGGAAAGGCAAGCCATTCCACTATCATTGTCAAGAAAACCCTAATGTAAAGAATTAATTGTTAATTGAGGTTTTTAGACCCCATCTTTTTGGCTAGAATTAAAAAAAAAAAAAACCTCAGTGCAGGCACCGCCTGGGGGTCTGGCAAACTGCATGGTGCTCCATCCACTGGTTGTAGCTGTTGCCATGGTGCTGATACCTCATGTCATCACCACTCGCCAATGGCCTACATGGGCCTTGCAAAATTATAATGATTGGAAGCTTAGTGAGTGCAGTCATGTGACTGTCAGAGTGGCCAGGAAATTGGTTGGGGGGCTGTGTGGGGTTTCTGGGAACAGAAAGAATTCGGCATTCTAGCTGGAAGCTGGAAGGTGACAGGAGCTCTGCTGTGTATTCTCAGGCTGATTCCTGGGCGGTGGTATTTTTCAGGTTGTATAATTTCCCTTTCCCCATTTATTTCCTTTCCCTTGATCCTAACGATCCTTGTTTGTTTTTTTTTTAAGTTCGTTCTTGTTAAAAGAATCCTGTTCTGTTTTGAGGGAGGCTGCTGGGAAGAAGGGAAGTTTTCTGCTATTCTAGTGTGAAGATGAAAGGTGACAGGACGCTTGCTATGTGTTCTCAGCTGATTCCTGGGCGGTGGTGTTGTTTAGGTTGTATAATTTCCCTTTCCCCCATTTTATTCCTTTCCTTGATCCTACTGATCCTGTTTGTGTTTTTTTAATGTTCGTTCTTGTTAAATAAATCCTGCTCTGTTTTGAAGGAGGCTGTTGGTCTCCTTCCTTGCTCCACTATTGCAGTGAGCCGCCTAGCTAACAATCCCCAATATAATTGGTCCCTACACTAAAAAAGTATCAGATACCAGCAGAAAAATACTAAACAACAAAACAGACAGCCTTGCTGTACTCCTTTACCCATCAGTATTCCATGGTTCAGTTCTAACTGTTGCTTCTTGACTTGCATACAGGTTCCTCTGGAGACAAGTAAAATCTGACGGTACTCCCATCTCTTTTAAAGACTTGCCACATTTTGTTGGCAAGGATATAACTATTGTTCAAAAAACCCCAAGTATCGTTAATATGAGTAGTTGAAACTTGCAATGGTAATTTAAATCTCTGGGGGAAAATGCCTTCTTGTTCTACAGTCACATCTTATTTGCCAGGAGGTTAGAACACAATGTTTGAAAATTCTTTACTGACTTTATTGCCCATTACTTTGAAAAATAATTTTGGCCCAACAGTTTATTAATATATTAATCCATATAGAAGGGAAGAGAAACCAAGTTTCCAATGCAGTGCCCACCTTTTGAATTACTTTGTTGTAGCTATGCTGTATATGCTTTGGTCTTTAAATGATTTGGGCATAAGTTCCATCAGTCAGTAGCATGAAGCTTCTTGAACATGGATTATTTAATTTTTGTCTGTATCCTGTGGCCTATCGATAGTACCTTATACCCAAGGACAAAAAATAGACCTGTGATTTAATTGGCATCAGGAACTCCCAGGTGAGGGAACACTTCTTCTTCTGCCAAAGAAGGTCAGCCACTCTTTGCTAACTATGATCTTAAAGAGTTGCCAAAGACACTGAGAGTTTAGATGACTTGCCCAGAGCGACATAGCCAGCTTGTATCTGAGTCTGGACTTGAACCCAGGTCTTTCTTGTTTCTACACATGGTCTCTATCTGCTATACGATATAGCAGGTACTTAAATTTTGGCGATGATGCTATGATGCAATGCTAATACAGTAAGCATGATTAAGTAGCTTTTAGGTGTATCTTCATCCTGTATCATCAGCTACCTATGGGCTTTAAATAATCCACTTGCCATCTTCCAGAATACAGCAATACTCTGCAGTAAGAAGGCAGCAACCTCTACAAGCAATAACTTTTAACTGGAAGGTCAGACTGTATTTGTATGCACAGCTGCTCAGGTGGCTTTGACTGAACCAACCAGTTAAAAGTCATCCTGTGACTCCATACAGAAAAAGTAAAGGCATTGATAAATAAGACACACACGTACACATTTAGTTATCAAAGTTTCTTTCTCTACTAGATGCTAACACTAAGTAAAATGTGCATTCAAATCACACCTATTTCAATTTCTCAAAAGTGCAATTTCAGCTAATTTAACAATTCATTCCTCTTAGGGATACATCTTACTGGGAGATTTAAGCTAGTGAGATCAGCCTGAGTAAATCATGCAGTTAACTGATTTTTGATAATAGAAAAATTTGGCTGGCTGGAAATGCTTAAAGACTGTGGAAGAGCAGAATGGTGTTGGGTCACTAGAATGGATTCTGCTCCCATAACCAGAAGGCAAAGACACAAGTTTCGTGTCACTAACAAACAGTGTCATGCTCTAACTACCAAACTGGGGCCTATTAGCAGAAAACAAGAATTATGGAGTTGACAGAAATAATAAATCCAGGTTTAGGACCAAAATATACACTACAAATCATATGATAGAATATAAGATCATTTTATATTCATTCCATTAAGTCCCTGTGGTCAGCTAAAACGTTTAATAAATCTGACATACATTGTACTGTTGAATGACTGTAAACTTCCAGTTTCCAACCTCAAAAGCATGCAAACAATGTGGTACTGTTATAATAAGATGACAACACAAAATGATTCAACCATATTACCTGGAGACGGGGGATGGATGGTGGGGAGGATCACAATAACATCATCACTTAAAACTACTATTGAACACAAATGAATTTTCTTTGATGAGTAATTGAGGGCTTGGTAATGAAAAGAAAATCAAGGTCTTTATTTCTACATGAATCCTACTTCCTCATCATCCTAAAGAGGGATTAAATTCAACTAAAGCACACACACACAGACACACACACTATCTAGTTTTCCCCCATATAAATACATGTACTTGATCACCTATTCCTCAGAATTCACAGCAATGTATCTGCTAAAGAATTCTTTCTCCATTATCGTATAAACAAAATAATTGCTAGGAGTTGTATTTTCCAAGAAGGTTCTTTGTTTTGTTTTGTTTTTGTGGATCATAAGGTAGCTCTATTTTCAGAAAATCCATGAGATGCTATCAGTGGTTAGGAAGGAAAGTTGGGAATATTCCTAGAAATTAAAAAAAAGATAAATAACTCTTCCCTTTCCCTATAATTTCAGTGATGTATCAACAGGATTTTAGAGAATTTTTCCAAGCCATGATTTTGTGATTCACAAAATGCAGTCCATGATTGTATGACCATCTTAAGGTTCAGAATTATAGCATTTTTTTGTACCAACCAACATGTGCACATGGTCATTATATTTAGTAATTAGAACAGGGGTGAGGGTGGTAAAAAAAGGGAAAGAAAAGAAAAGGAAGTGGATAAACATCATTAAGTGTCTCCTATATGCTAGGTACCGTACTAAGTGCTTCACAAATATGATCTCATTTAATCTCATAACAGAAGGATCTCATAATAGAATCCCAGAATGTCAGAATTAGAGGGAAAGTTCAAAGTTTTCTAAGAAAAATGTAGTATATTTTGTCCAACCCATATCTGAAGCAAGTAGGATTTCCCTCTCCAACATTAGCTTTTACCTTTGTAACATCTCTCCTTTAACACTGCACCACTCTGGTGCTGGCCCTCGCCACCTCACACCTAAAGTGTTGCAGTAGCCTGCTTATTGCCCCAAAATTTATTGCTCCCTGCCCCAAGTCTTTCCCCTGTCTAGTCCATCTTCTGTTCAACTATCAAATTAATCTTCTTTAAAAGGAGGGTCTGACCATGACACATCCCTCAACACCCTATTCAGTAAACACCAGTGGCTCTGTTACCACCAGGATAAAATATGAAATATTCTTTTAAAGGAACTAATAATGTTCTAGACTCTTCCTACCTTCCCAGTCTTTTTACACCTTAGGCCCCCTTCATGTATTCTTCAATCCAGTGACATTGACCTTCTTGATGTTCCTGACACAAAATAATCCATCTCCCAAATCCATACCTGTTCACTGACTGTCCCCCACACCTGGAATTCCTCCCTTCTCATTTCTGTCTCCTATCTTCCAAGGCTTCCTTGAAGTCCTAGTTGAAATCTCGCCTTCTACAAGAAGCCTTTCCCAATCCCTCTGCTATCTAGAATTATCTTGTAAGTATCTCATTTGTAACATAGTTGTTTTCATGTTGTCTCCCCCATTATATTTTGTGCTTCTTGAGAGCAGGGACCTTTTGCCTTTCTTTGTATCCCCAGAATTTAGCAGAGTGCCCGGCACAGAATAGGTTCTTTTCTTTTTTTTGTGGTGAGGCAATTGGGGTTAAGTGACTTGCCCAGGGTCACACAACTAGTAAGTGTCAAGTGTCTGAGGCCACATTTGAACTCAGGTCCTCCTGAATCCAGGGCCAGTGCTCTATCCACTGTACTACCTAGCTGCCCCTAGAATAGGTTCTTAATAAATAGATCACCATCCTATAATCTGAAGACTCCATTCTCTACCATTTATGAAAAATGGGTTGATGTTTACATTTCTACAGACCTATGGCACCACTCCCATTTTCCACTAACAGTGATTCAGCAATCATATTAGCCATCTCATTCAGTACTTTAATCAAGCGCAGTGAGGTCCATCTACTGTGGCTTTGTGCTACTATCCTATATATCCTGAAGAATTTTGGAAGTGATCGTGAGACATGGGAGACACTGGCACAGCACTGCCCAGCATGGTGTGCCCACATCAAAGAAGGCACTGTGCTCTATGAGCAAAACAGAAATTGCAGTAGCTCTCCAAAAACGGTGAAATGTCCAAATTTAGACATCTCCACTTCAAATGTTCATATGGACCTATTTTGTACCTGACCTGTGGTAAAGCCTTCTGAGTTTGTATTAGTCTGATCAGCCACAGTTGGACACACTGCACCTCCATGCTGACATAATAATGTCATTTTGGTCTTCTTTGAGTATGGAAGGCAACCACACCACCATCTATCCTGTTTCCAATTCCGCTAATAGCTATTCTTTGGTTCTGTCCTTGACAGGGTCAAAGGTGAATCTTTATAGAAGATAGAATGGAAGCACAATGAGATCTGAGCAGCTCTTGCTTCTCTCTGTTTCTCTTATCAAACATGCACCAGGCTGGTGTCAAATAGAAACAGGCTTCCAATAGGTTCATCTATTGACTTAGAAAAACAGGAATTAACATTATCTATGTCGTATATGTTTTTATTTATTTTGTTAGACATTTCCCAATTAAACTTTAATCTAGTTTGAGTTTCACTACAGGGAGGAGGGGGGCTGCTGATGCCTCTGACGTGAACCACTCCAGTAACATTTCGATTCTTTCTTGGATCCTTTTCCCTATATAGATTTTTGTTTTGTTTGGTTGGTTTTTTTAGTGAGGCAATTGGGTTAAGTACTTGCCCAGGGGTCACAACAGCTAGGTAAGTGTTAAGTGTCTGAGGCCAGATTTGAACTCAGGTACTCCTGACTCCAGGGGCCGGTGCTCTCTCCACTGCGCCACCTAGCTGCCCCTCCCTATATAGATTTTTAAGACCATGTCCTTTTTCATTGTTCTTAGCTTCTCCTTTGATAAGCTTCTCAATTTAAACATACTTGCACTTTTCTATTCTTCCTCCCATACTTGCCCCTGCTTCTATCTTTTAAATCCAAAGTGGAGTTCATCTGCATTGGTCTCATTTTGGTAAGTTCCAACTATTTTTCTATGGGATGAAAACACCCTTGCACTAGAGCTCTGTACACCTTTCACTTGATGGAAAATAGAATACACTAAACTGAACAAAGGTTAAAATAATGACCCTTATCATTGCATTGTGGTACAGCTACAAGTTGGAAAAGAGGCACTCTGCCTAGTGATTTTCACATGAGAATAAAAGCTGTCACATTAGTTGTGCATTTGTTTAGAGTTGAAGTTCTTCCAGCATCAAACTCATCATTTCCAAGTTATTCTTGGTCTAGATTTTGTAAGTAGATATATGACAGTGCTCAGATGATAACATGGAATAGAAGAATTTGAGAGTTGGAAGGACCATCTAGGTCCAGCAGCAGCCATTCATATAGGTTCAACTCTGTATGAAGGAAAGGCCCCATTTTCATAGACCCCCACTATAGCATAGTATACAAAATTACCTCCTAATATGAGGTACTGTTAATTACTTTGCCAACTAAGCCTACTCCCTTTGCTTGAAAAATCTGTTAACTGATACAATGAATGAAGATTTCAGGCCAGGGAAGATTATCAAAAGTCCACATGGGATGTTTGGAATCCTGGTTCCCCATTAAACCATGGATCCCCACAGAGGGGATTTCTTTAATTTAGGCTGTTTCTTTAGTAGCAACATTCACATTGACAGTGTATCCTCCAGTTTAACAATCACTTCAGTGGATCTGGAATTCACCAAGGACTTGACAAAATGAAATTCCCCTGGATTCCAACCAGAGTCAGACATTTTGGCCTGTGAAATAAGCCTTGTCAGCAACAGTGCTCAGAGGCAAAGCCTGTTCGAAAAATCTCTTGAGGTGCCACATCTAAGTAGTTTTTTCAATGTCTTATGGAAAAAAAAAAAAACACACACACACACACACACACACACACTGTCCAGGGCAAGCAGCAGTCATTGCAGGAGCTCCCTAATAGTGGAGGGTACTGCCACCAAAGCAGAGATCTGACCTGGTTGCCCTCAAAGACTGAACCAATAGATGAAATCTTACTCATTAAACAAGAAGTTAAATCCAAGAGCTCACAGATTTGGCAGGCTGATGTAATACTAATAATACTAGCTGTTATCAAAACAAAAAATATTTCTAATTGGGAGCAAGCTGTCTATGAAAACAAATATTTTCATATTTTCTAGCAAATGTGCTTCATTCAATCTTTTCCTAGAGGATGTAAAGAAAGAATCATTTTAGATACAAGGAGCTAAACAGAGGTTTCAACTTAGACAATCAGCAGGAAAGATATTCTAGTTTACCTGATGATAGACATGTCTTTATTGTTACCATTATTGTGATTCTTTTGCTTATGTGGTCATTTCCTCTAATTTGCTTTAACAATAAACAACTTCATTACTATTTTTTTAATTTAGAAAATAATTTCAGGAGGATGAGGAATAGACTCATTAACAATTCCATTATATATTTATACAAGTTTCATTGTTACTAATCTAAACACATTTTTGCTTTGAACATTAATCAATATTATTCTTCAAAGCCCATGTAAAGGAGGTGGATAAGAATAGTCACTATCAAATCTCAGAGTTTTCATAAATATCATGCTAATAGAAGGTAAAGGATTTAGCTAAACAACCTAATAAAGAGTACAGAGGAGTTTTCTACACAACTTAGCAACATTATATGGGGGGTGGCCTTTGGATAAAGGGCAACTAATGAGACACCAACATTGTACTGAGGGCCATCGTCAGCCAGATTTGCTGCAGAAGATGGACCACACTGCTGGTGGTCTTCAAAATGTAAGCTGGCCCCAATCTGAGTTTAGTTAGCTCTAGGGAGTCAGCTCTGGAGAAGCTCTGAGTTTATAAAGACTCACTCTTCAATCTTTTCCCTTATACATCTACTATAGTGTCAAATCAGCAGCCACACCACATCCCACAGTAGAAGCACCTGGCTATAACAGTGAGTGCAAGTCACTGCCTTCTGAAACCCAACGTTCTGGGTGGAGAGTCAAGAAATGAGAAAGGTTGGCACCTTAGCTATGATCCTGCAGCTCAGGGAATAACAGGTCTCAGAGCCAGGACTCCGAGGGGAGCAGAAATGGGAAAGAGAAATGTAAACTGGTCATAGGGTAATGCTTCCAGTTCTTTCTGGAGAATAGAAGTTCATGGCAACAACTTCAGCTGAATGAGAAGGCTAGAGGCAGCAGAGACAATGGCCACCGGTCAGAGCAATGTGCCTGCAAGATGAATCCAACTAAGCCAATACACTCAGCCATGATGTATTTGTCCAGCAAGGAGTCCCAACATAGCATGATCTTCATACCTGTTCACTGTCTTCATTGATGACATATGTGTTTATGGAAGAGTGTTTACTAGATTAATTAGCAATAGTCTATTATATATTTGCTACCTTCTACTATAGTCTCTTAGGTATTTCATTATTTTCTGAATTTCGGAAAGTTCCTATATAATTTTCCATACTATAATGGTCATATTACCTTACATATTACATTGAAGACAATTATCTGAGCCTTCAGGTCTTTCAAGAGCATTCATTTTTTTCCTTTTATAGCCTTAAAGTGTCATTGTTCACAGCCTTTCCATCCAAAGTACTGATATTCCCAGTTTTCTTTCTTTGTAACTCTTGCCCAAATCTGTTTTTTAAATTATGCAGCCTTGGTTGGGTGGGTGAGGGGGATATTATGAACTTTAAAGGTCATCCTGTACAACCTCTTCATTTCACAGATAAGAAATCTTGAGGCCCAGAAAGTTGTAATAATTTGGGCTAAGGATACACAGAGAGTGCCAGAGTTAGAATAAAACCCAGACTTTTGGGATGCCTAGGTTACTATTCTTTCCACTTGCCACTTTCATATATGCCTTCTTCTCAAATGATCATTTCTTTCCATATCTTTTAAACTCTCTTTGTGAAGGGAGTTTAACTTAATCTCTCACTACAATTTCTGAATAGACTATAATTAAGGCTACCCTCCCACGCAATTCCATCTTCCATCTTCTTTACATCATTATTTTTAATGTAAAAAAATCCTTACATGAGAACATTTTTGGAGTCATCAGCCTCATTCACAAGACTGAAAATATGTTTGCAAGTCTTCGATTATATGCTTTTAGATGTCCATCATTAAGTCACCCCTTAGCCCAGCTTTCTCTAGTCTAAATAATTGTATATTCTAAATTTCCTGACAATTGCTTCTTTTTGTCATGTCCTAGAATTTTTCTTAATACAACTAAGCAATCTTCAATCTCTATTCTATCTCCTCAGTCTACAACACATAAATATTATGTACACAGTAGTCCTAAGTTTTATAACATTTCGAACACTATATTTGGTTTTATTCAGGCACTAAATGTATTGATTTGTTAGACTATGAGAGGGGGAAATGTCACTGTCATACTTTTGTCATGCTGACAATAAAGATATGGAATAGATGACCTAAAATCTATTCTAGAAGATTATCTTCTTATACCCTAAGTAATAAACTACCTTAAAATGGCCTTAGAGGGGCAGGATAGAGCACACTCTATCCACTGCACCACCTAGCTGCCCCTGTAAGGCCATTTTTAAAGTTAGGGTATAAGAAGATAATCTTCTGGAGTCAGGAGGACCTGAGTTCAAATGTGGCCTCAGACACTTAATACTTACTAGCTGTGTGACCCTGGGCAAGTCACTTAACCTCAATTGCCTCACCAAAAATAAATAAATAAATAAATAAATAAATAAATAAATAAATAAATAAATAAATAAATAAATAAATAAATAAATAAAATGTCCTTGGATATTCAGTTCCATAAGCTGTTTTGAATTCTTACCATCTTTAAGGGTTTTACCACACACAGACACTTAATAATGTACTGTTTAGGATTCCTCTCTATAGCTTCATGCATTATTGTCTGATTATATTAAATGTAAGTTTTCTAGAATAGTATACACATTTTTGAAGGGGTTCATATTTCATAATTTGAGAGAACTGGGGAAATTAGGAAGAGCAAGTGGTTAATTGTGGGAATTTAGTGAACCATACTGACTCCATCTTGTGATGCATTCTAAAGCTAGCTCATTTCCCTTTATATTCTCTCTCTCTCTTTTTTTTTTTTTTTGGAGCAATGAGGATTAAGTGAAGTGACTTGCCTAGGGTAACACAGCTAGTGTCAAGTGTCTGAGGCTGGATTTGAACTCAGGTCCTCCTGAATCCAAGGCCAGTGCTCTATCTACTGTGCCACCTAGCTGCCCCATTTCCTTTTATATTCAATTTTGGATCTAGGTAAGAAAACCTTTTTCATTATAGGAATTGAGAGAAACTCAGTTGCATTGTTTGAACCTAGCCCTGTGGAGTTGGGAAGCTGGGACCACCTCCCTGTTGTTTAAAGACCTTTAACTAAGGACCTAAGTCATGCTGATCAAAAAACCCAGTCAGATCCAAAGACTGACGTGAGAATTCTCTCACAACAGTACATCTCAAGTAATCTATGTCTTTTCTGAAAACTGACTAGGATAATGATCAATCAGTTTATTGTTCCATGTACCTTTGATTGCTTACAGATACTTGGGGGAGTGGAACAACACTGTTTTCTAATTTCAAGAATTTTCCAGACTACCTAAAGTTGTATTGTTTCCTTTTAATTAATTGGTCTTATTTGATTGATTGTTTTTAATTATAAAAGTCTGTCTCCCCCTGTATTCGGGGTCCATGCCAAAGCTGAGGATGGCAACTGGGTCCTGCTTTATTAGGCAATTGGCATGCATTGCTACATATAAATCGATATGTAGAAGCTTGAACCTTTGTTTCGTCAGTCATTTTCTTCTTTCACATGCCACAATTTCTATATACCTCATAGCACTGAGTACATAGCACTGAGTAGATGAAAGATTAAAAAAAATACTTCTTAATTGACTGTCAGTTCCTAAATCACCCCGCCTTGTTACTGCTTAATATTTGATGCCTCTGTCCTGCATCTCCTAAACAAATCTTGACATCCCAAAGTAGGAAGAATGCTTTATTGTCATAACTATACTATTACTCTGTTGCTGTCAACATCTCTTTTTTCTAAGCTATTATTTTAACTTGGCCATGGGATTTACCATTAGCACATTCAGAAAGTAAACATTTCAGAAGTAGAAACAACACACCTTCCTCCTTTGAACCTCATGGTGTTAATGTTTTACATTTTATTTATTTGGTTTCCCTTCTTTCATATGTGTAAATTATTTTGCATTAGTATGCTAACTAATTATGTTTTATCAGCAACATTATTAAGTAGCTTGGCTTGCAGGCTATACATATTTTGGCATGTTCTCACCTGATTGATAGTTTTTGAACACTGTCTTTCCAGACAACTTTAACTCAATGGGCAAGTACTAACTCATTTGATCTTCTTTTCTTCCTATTTAATAACTAGTAACATATCTCTGTCAGTTAATATTCTGATGAGATCTCACCTTTATGGGAAGGGGAAAGAATTATTCTCATTAGGCATTTTCCCCCAGTGAACTAGACTGAAGGTCCCAAATTTAGTACTGGAAGGAAATTTCATTCTCTGGATCTTCTTTATTTTAAGATCATTAGAGTTCTTGCTATCCTATTTAATCTAGCCCTGCCTGTGGCTTCCTCTGTCATCCAGCATAGAATTACCTTCAAATGATCATGCTTCTCTCTTATTTCCCTTCTAATATTCTACTCAAGTCAAATTCTATTGTTTTGCTTCTAGTGTCTCTTTTCTTTCCATCTTTGTGGTTTAAAAAGGCAATTATAATATTTAATCTATTGGACATGTATCTTAGTGGTCTTTTCTTGAACTTCCCTCCTTTCCCCTGGGCATGAAACCTGCCTTAGAATTCTTACCTAAATTTGTCTTTACTCTTTTATTTTAAGGTGAAAGATTAGTATTACAGTTTTCAACTTATATCTTCTTTTTCCTCCCCTTCATTCTGCTTCTTTCTCAATCCCCTGTCGCTAAAAGTATTCAATCAGAGCCTGGATGACTATTCCTTTCAGGAATATCATAGAGAGGATATTGTTAGGAGGTATAACATTGGGCTAGATGATCTCTCAGGTATCTTTTCATTATTATACTCAATGATTAAATAACAGGAAACCTACGTTCCCATAACATTCTCAAAGGTGAGAATATAGAAATTGTCACTACTCCTTTCCCCAAAGTTTTCTCATAGTCTTTAAACATTTTGACCTCACCATTTATTTAAAAATTTCACTGAAAATCTGCAGTGTAGATAGAGCACTGGCCCCAGATTCAGCAGGACCTGACACTTAACACTTACTAAGCTGTGTGACTCTGGGCAAGCCACTTTTTTTTTTTTTTGGTGAGGCAATTGAGGTTAAGTGACTTGCCCAGGGTCACACAACTAGTAAATTTCAACTGCCTGCTGTCCAGATTTCAACTCAGGTCCTTCTGAATCCAGGGCTGGTGCTCTAGCCACTGTACCACCCTAGCTCTTCCCCTCTGGGCAAGTCACTTAACTCCTATTGCCTTGCAAAAACATTATCTCATTCTATTTTTCTTCCCATCTCACATTTCACTTAGTTTTTTCTTGAAGCATTCCCTTTCATTTAAAAAAATTATTTTCCCCAAAAGAAGAGAGAAAGAAAACAATCATTTATTAAGCACCTATCATGGTCCAGGCACTGAGCTCATCACTGAGGATACAAAAGGAGGCAAAAGATGCTCTTGATCTCAAGGAGCTCATAATCTCATGGAGGAGACAATGAAACAACACATATGTATAAATCAAGCTCTATAGAGGATAAGTGGGACATAATTGAAAGAAGGAAGGGATTAGAATTAAGAGAGGTTGGGAAAGACTTCCTATAGAAGTAGGATTTTAGTTGGAACTAAAAGTGGGAGAAGCCAATATGTGGGAGATGAAGAGGGGTACAGCCAGAGCCCAGATACGGAGTTTCTTGTTCATGAAACAGCAAGTGAGAGAGTGTCACAGGATTGAAGAGAACAGGGATAGGGGGTGGCTATAAGGTGTAAGGAGAGTGAAAGGTAGGGGGCAGAGCCAGATTATGAAGGGCTTTGAAAGCCAAACAGAAGACATTTTTGTTTGATCCTGGAGATGATAGGGGGCTAATGGAGTTTGTTGAATAAGGAGATGACACAGTCAGACCTGTGCTTCAGGACAATCACTTTGGTGGGCTGAATGAGAGGTCGTTTGGCCTGGAGAGAGACTTTAAGCAGGCAGATCCACCAGCAGGTTATAGCAGTAGTCCAGCAGGTGTGCTGAAGGCCTGCAGCATAGCAGCAGTGATGTCATAGAGAAGAGGAATTATTGAAGAGATGTTGCAGAACTAAAAATCAACAATCCTTGGCAACAATTGAATATGGAGGCTGAGAGATAATGAGGAGTTGAGGATGGCATGCAGGTTGTGGGCCTGAGGGACTTGGAGGAGGGTATTGTACTCGAGAAGAATAGGGAAGTAAGGGGGTGGGAGTTTAAGGGGAAAGATAAGCAGTTTAGTTTTGGACATGTTTGAGTTGAAGTGTTTAGTTGACATCCACTTTGTTTTGTTTTGTTTTGGTGGGGGCAATAAGGGTTAAGTGACTTGCCATGGTCACAACAGCTATTAAGTGTCAAGTTCTGAGTCCGGATTTGACTCACTCCTCCTGAATCCAGGGCCGGTGCTTTATCCACTATGCCACCTACTACACCCCGGACTAAATGTCTGAAAAGGTATAATGAAGATAAGAGACTGGAGATCAACAGAGAGGTTGTGTAGATTAAGAATCATCAGCATAAAGATGGTAATTAATCCAAATATTATCTCAGATTGATTTTCATAACAACCCTGGGAGATTGGTGCTATTATGATCCCCATTTGCAGCTAAGGAAACTGAGGCAGACAGAAGTTAAGTGACTTGCCCAGGGTCATACTCTATTAAGTGTCTGAGGCCAGAATTGAACTTAGATCTTCCTAACTCTAGGACTGTGGGTCCTCTTCATGAATGAAGAACAAACACCACCTAGCTGCTTCCACTTTTGACAACTCCACTCTTGTCTATATTATCATATAATCTTGTCAAGAAATGTTAAAAAAAATCTGTTCTCCTATTTGTCTTTCCATCTCTGGTCACATCTTATCTGTTTTCTCCTTTACCGATAGTTCTGTTGTTGACTGTGGGCAAGGATAATAGAATCTCGAAAAGGACTGAAAACAGCCTAAGAGTTTCTGTTCCTCAAAAGTTTGTAATATGGAGGTGTAGAGCAATGTTTACCAATCAAACTGCTTATGCAAATAACTGCATCTAGATTGGCTTGTAACTAAGTGGGGTGAAAACGATCATTCACCTCTGATGAGCCCAGCAGATAGTATATGCAAATTTCAGAGCTGCATAATAGCTTTTTCTGGACCTCTAACTTCAGTTTTCACCAAGAATATTAGTTTTAAACTCACAAGTCTACAAAATGCATGGACAAAAAGCTGGACAAAAATTGAGAATTTATAACGGAAAATATTGAAGAGATATATAAAAACACACAAAACTCCCAACACTCCATCCAGGCAAATACTCCTCTTATGTGTTTTATTCCCCATTAGGATATAAACCATTCGAGGGCCAGGGACTATCTTGGTTGTATCCGTGTATCCATTGACTAGGAAAGTATCTGTCACACAGTAAGCATTTATTAAATGCTTTTCCATTCACTTGGTTCATCCCTTGATGTCCCTACAGAGCTTCAAATTTTACTGGTTGTCTAAATTATACTGTGGGGCAGCTAGTGGCATAGTGGATAAAGCACTGACCCTGGATTCAGGAGGACCTGAGTTCAAATCCAGCCTGCAACACTTGATGCTTACTAGCTGTGTGACCCTGGGCAAGTCACTAAAACCCTCACTGCCCTGCAAAAACAACCAAACAAACAAACAGATAGATAGATAAATACACAAATAATTGACTGAATTGTTAATTGATTAATGCTGCTTTCCCCCTATCAGTCAGCTAGCCTTAATCTCTTTCCTGAGGTCCAGTCCTGCATTAACCAACTATCTCTTGGACATCTAGTAGTAGATAATCTAAGGGCATCTCAAACTCAACATATCTAAAATAGAACTCATTATCTTCCCCCCTTCAAATCCTTCCTTCCTCCAAATGGCCCCACCATTTTTCCAGTTACCCGAGATTGTATCTTTATTGTTCTTAGCTTCATAACATGTCATATCTTCACTCACATGGCCAACAACCTTACACAAGCTTTCATCACCTCTTATCTGAATTATTTCTAATTATTCTCCCTACCTCAAATCTTTTTCCTACTCTACTCAGCTGACAAAATTATTTTCCTAAAATATAGGAATGACCATGCACTGTAACTCAATAAACCCCAATAGTTTCCTATTAGTCCTATTAGCTCCATAATTAAATTTTTTAAAATCCTCTGTATTTTAAGCCCTTCACAACCTGGTATCTTTGATTTTTCTTATACATCCACACATACTAATAGGTTTTCCTGGCCTACTTGTAGTCACTCTCAAATAACTGTATCTCCTATTTCATTTATTTCCATGGGTTTCCCCTCTAATATTCCCCCTCTTCAATTCTGACCCCTAGCTTCCGTGGTTTATTTAAGACTCCACTGAAAACTTATCTTCTGTTTAGATTTTCCCCTTTTCTCATTGCCCCCTTTCTGAGACCTTTCTTTTTGAGATTAGTTTCATTTATACTGCATATATCTTATATGTACAGACTTATCTACATGTCCTCCCCCATTAGAATATGAGTTTCTTGACACTGGGGACCATATATTGCCTTTCTTTGTATTCCCTGGGCTTTGTAAAGTACGTAGTTCACAGTAAGCACTTAATAAATGCTTGTTGATAGAGTTTTCTTGAGCAAGTAATTCAAATAGGAGTAGGTGATACAGTGGAGTAGAGTGACAGAGGTCATGAAGACCTGCGCTCATATCCAGCTTCAAACACTTACTAGCTGTGTGAACCTGGGCATGTCACTTAAACCTCTGTCTTCCTCCTTTTCCACAACTGTGAAATATGGATGATACTACCTATCTTGCAAGGTTAGTGTGAGGATCAAATGAAATAATATTTGTAAAAAGTGCTTAGCACAGTGACTGGTTCATAGTAGGTACTATATAAATGCCAACTACCACCATCACCACCATCATCAACACATTCCAAGGCTATAATTATTGTTTTGTTTGACTACATTTGTAACAGCCTAAAAGTAATATCTTCTACTAAGTAAAGTTTTATTTTATTAGTCAATGTTTATTTCATCATATTGCAGCCACCACATTTGGAAGTTGATACTTGCTATTTGTTCTCAGCATTTTGCTGATTTTGTTGTTCAGTCATTTTTCAATCTTGTCTGACTCTTTATGACCCCATTTGATATTTTCTTGGCAAAGATACTGAGTAGTTTTGTACTTCCTTTCCAGTTCATTTTACAGATGAGAAAACTGAGGTAAATAAGGTTAAGTGACTTGTCTAGGGTCATGCAGCTAATAAGTATCTGAGACCAGATTTGAACTCAGGAAGATGCATTTTTCTGACTCAGGGTATGTCTGGCATTCTATCTACTGTACCACCTATCTGGCACATGGTAGGTGAAAAATAAATGTTTACTGACCTTTTTTTTTTTGGTGTGGGCAATGAGGGTTAAGTGACTTTCCCAGGGGTTACACAGCTAGTAAGTGTCAGTGTCTGGGGCCGAATTTGAACTCAGGTCCTCCTGAATCTAGGGCTGGTGCTTTATCCACTGCACCACCTAGCTGTCCCTAAACTTTATTCAACATTTACTACAGGTCAGGCCAACAAGTGGTTGGCCTTTGGCAATATAAGTTTAGCAATTTAACAGTGCCTCCTCTAAAGAAGCTTACATTCCATTGGAAGAAAAAATGTATAAAGAAAAGCATATACATGTAAGAAAGAAATATAAAATAAATATGAAGTAGTCATTGGAGATAAATACAAGTGGTTAGGAAGATAAGACTCTCCTAGACACTGAGGTATCAGAAAAACCTTTGTTGTAAAAGGGTGATGCTTGAGCCTAAATATGTCTCATGCATATGCCATGTAATCCATTAAGGCATTAAGATGACTTTGAAAAACTTTTTGTAAGTCTGTGAAATGGGCATCATCAAAACTTGCATACAACGGCTAATTGTTAGCAGAGGTGTGATAGTTCCTTCTACTACTGGCCGTCGGGCCACTTGTCTCTGACAAGAGCTAGCTATCAAATCGAAGACCCTATTCCGAAGGTTAATGTGAGGTAGGTACTCCATTCAGTGTTATTTGGCTTAAAGGGCATAATGTCACAATTTGGTGCATCCTCTAATGACTTTTTTTTTTTTTTCCGAAAGGCAAGCTTACAGCTTAGACCTAGTTCAGCGAATTTCCTTGCAAGGTCCTTGAAGATTGGAGGAAAAAAAAGTACAATTGATTGTGTGGCCAAATTT